>NC_134531.1:280798561-281099811 GCF_050624435.1 Tenrec ecaudatus
CTCAAGTAGAAAGAAAATGTTTTGAGAATGATGATGGCAACAAATGTTCAAATGTGCTTGACACAATGGATGGATGTATGGATTGTGATAACAGTTGTTTAAGTCCCCAATAAAATGATTCTCTTAAAAGAAAGAAGATAAAGGTCTCTAATAATGAAAAAAAAATGTTTTTGAAAAAATGGAATTGAAACAGTGGAATTTTTTCCCAAGTTTTTTGAAGTCCTGTCATACATGTAATGGAATATTACTCAACCATGAAGAGAGATAAAGTCCTGAGACATGCTCTGACATGGATGAATCTTGAAAACATATTAAGTGAAGTTAGTCAACAGGTCTTATTTTTTTAATGCCATTTACATAAAAAAGGGCAAATGTACAGAGAGCCAAGTTCACTAAGGGATACCAGGACATAAGCAAGAGGGGAAAGGGGTTATTGTTTAGAGGGTGTTAAATTTCTGTGAAGGGTGATGGAAAATTTTGGAAATGGATAGTAGTGATGGTTGAGTAGTGATAGTTGTACAAAACGATGAATAATTAATACTACTGAGTACATGTAAATATGCTACAATGGCAAGGGTTTTGTTATATATATATATATACATATATAACTATATATATATATGATAAGTATATATTAGGGAGGGTGGGATAGTATAGATAGGTTCAACTTGGGATACTTGAAAAGGGAAAAAGGTACTTGCCACAGCTTTTGGAGTGGGCTGAGATGGGCAAATGAATGTCTGAGAAATCAAGGCATAAGCATGATAGAAATGGTCCTCAACATCCTACTTAACTCTCCGAATTTATGTCTTCTAAGCCAGTGGTTCTCAACCTTCCTCATGCCGCGACCCTTTAATACAGTTCCTCGTGCTGTGGTGAACCCCAACCATAAGATTATATTCGTTGCTACTTCCTAAGTATCAATTTGCTACTATTTTAAATTGGGCGACCACTGTGAAAGGGTTGTTAGAGCCCTCCCCACCCCAAAGGGGTATTAACCCCCAGGATGAGAAACACTGCTGTAAGCTGAGTTTCCCCGCTCTCTCCTCCCCATCATTCACCTCTACCATGGCAACCCTTCCCCATCAATTTCTATTGGCTGTGCAATTATGCACAGGGCACTGTGGAGGGCTGGAGATCGTGGAGATCCGACTGCACAGACAGATGAGCCATATGTACTCCATACAAAGGTGACACAGAGAAGGGAGGAATCACCTGTGCAACCTAAGGGTGGAAGCCATCTTTCATGTCAAGGAAGTCTTTACTGGAGCAGTGACACACAAAATGCATTTTGAAGGAGGACTGGGAGTTTGCCAGGTGGATAAGGGACCATTCGGTAGGAAAACCTGCAGTTCACTAATGCGGTTTTAAAACGATAGCTCAATAATGCTAGCGAGCTAGCAAGGAGTAGATTGTGGAGGGACTTGAATTACACATTAAGGTGTTGGGGGTCAGTGTAGGTCAGAAGTTCTGAAGAGATGATCCTGGCAGAGTGCATCCTGTGGACCACACCCGAGACTGGACAGAAACGCAGTACTTGGAGTGTATAGACTCTTGAGTGTGAAGTTTCATTCTCATGAGCCCCTCTATCTCCCCCCCCCAAAGTAATTATTAGCAGACAGATGCCAGAATTGTTATAGACATAAGATACAGCTAATTAAAGAGTTTAAGCAGAGGGGTAACTTTGGCTTGGGATACCAAAGGTTCTCAGAACAAGGATTCTGTAAACGTAACTCCAGACTAGACGCATCGGCACCCTTTCAGAAGTGGACATGTTTGGGACCTATGCGAAACGCTGATCTTAGTCAAAGGGCCGAGAAGTGATTTAGGGTCGACTCATGGCAGACAAGGATGGGCAGTAAGGGCCCTGGGTCTAGTTTGGAGGTTTGCCAGGCAGGTGTGGTCATGAGCGCTGGTAAGAACAGCGGCGGCCATGCACCTCGGTGTCTGGAGACTCGAGGGGAGGGACTATGAAGTATGGTAGGAATACCATACAGAAAGCATGTACGTAAGCCAGGCACCAGGTTTTTGTAATTTGGGTAAATAAGAGGAATAAGGGAACAGGGATAGGCAAGGTTCTGCGACTGGCATATAACGTGTAATTGGAAACAAATGACTAAAGTGGCCAGCAACATCAGCATGGCTGTGGGCTAGGTTTGCTCTGAGTACACTGAAGCTATTCAGGAGGGTGGTGGGATAAGCCTTAGCGAAGAAACAGGGAACTTGGAGCCAAAGAGCGGGAAGTATGGGCCACTGACTCACTCATGGGCATAAGGCATAAACGTCACAGTAGCGGGCAGCTAAACAATTCAGTAACAAGGACAGGTTGTATGAAGGCCCACCTATGGGTTTGTGGAGAGAAGCGGGTGTGTGGAGTTGGGAAGCCAAGCGAACATGAACCAAACAAAATGCACTGCCGTTCAGTTGATTCTGGCTCACAGAGAGCCTCTGTCGGATTTTTGAGGTGATACAGTTTTCGGGATGGAGACAGCCTTGTGTTTCTCCTGAGGAGGAATTGATGGGCCTGAACTGCGGATCTTGTGGTTCATAGCCCAACGCCCAGACCACAGGGCCCCCAGGACTCTTTAGGAGAACACGGGACCTGCGTTTTCCTGACCCCCTGTGGTCTGTGGAGCACGAGAGCACGGTACTGCTTGTTGGGTAAGAAAGAATTCCTTACGGGCGTGTCAAGCTGTGTGAGTCCAGGAAGTGGAAACGACATACATCATTGATGAGATTGGAGTTATAGGAGAGTTGAGAACTGTGTGGGGGGATGGTAGGGACATGGTAGGTGGCAGTCTGGGTGTTTACAACCGAGAAAAGCATTTAGGGCAGCAATGAAGGATGATGGCAGATGAGGAGGCTCTGGGTTCTAAATAGATTATTATTGCAAAAATAGCAGTCCCTTTTGACTGTGTTTTCTTTCGTTTTTCAAATAGCAAACATCACTGGGTTGTGAACCTCGGTTGTATGCATGTTTTTCTGAGAGTCTGTCATTTTGACCCTTTGAGCGTCCTTCTCTCTCCCCTTTTGAGTGATGACAAATGGCAGACAGCAAACGCGTTTTCCTCCCGCATTACGTAAGACACGACAGAAAGAATGAACCCATAGCGAACGACCCTCCTTTTTTTTGTTGTTGTTTTTTTTCTCTCTTTCTTTTGATGGAGCTCAGTACTAGGAAAATCGCGTTCACGTCTGTGCAAGCAGATCTACACGACTGCTTCGGCGAAGGAGCTTTGAAGAGCAATCGGCTTTCTTGTCCTTTTCGGTGACACCGTCCTACTGTGTTTCTTCTGGGCCTTCAACAGGACGCAGCAATGAGGGCAACCAGCAGAGGGAACACTGAATGCCTTTGACAGCTCAGGTGGAAAATGGAGAGGAGGAAGCTCCTGAGCAAATCAGCAGACTCGTTGTGAGACCAAACCTTGAAGTAAGTTGAAAGGACATGAAGCATGGTAGGGCCAGCGAACGGCCGACTGGCTGCTCTGCCTAACTCTCACCGCCGAAACTGTCCCAAATCAGGATGGGCCAGCCCCTTGCCCATCCTCCAGGTTTCTGACCTTTCTTTTTTTTAAATTCTTTTTAACATTTTATTAGGGGCTCATACAATCCATACATACATCAATTGTATAAAGCACATCTGTACATTCTTTGCCCTAATCATTTTCAAAGCATTTGTTCTCCACTTAAGCCCTTTGCATCAGGTCCTCTTTTTTTCCCCCTCCCTCATGAGACTTGATAATTTATAAATCATTATTTTGTCATATCTTGCCCTGTCTGACATCTCCCTTCACCCCCTTTTCTGTTGTCCATCCCCCAGGGAGGAGGTCACATGCAGATCCTTGTAATCGGTTCCCTCTTTCCAACCCCCTCTCCCTCTCCCCTCCCAGTATCGCCCCTCACACCCCTGCTCTGACCTCTTTCTACGTGCAGGACAAATAGCAGGAGCACAGGGAGGGCTCGAGCAAAGGATTCTGATTTTGGTGGAGAAACCTAAAGTACAAAGAGCCCTGAGAGTCCAGCCAGGTGAGTGAGATTCTGCTGCCCAAGAGGGGTGCGGACTTCATGCCTGCTGGATAGTCCCTCAGCTACCGTGCCATTAGGGAGCTGGCCCTACATGATCTCCAGCTCGGTCATGTCGTGGTTCATTGTCCACCATCCCAATTTAAAACGAAAAGGCAAACCACAACCCAACAGACTCCCAACTCTTCCCTCAAACCTGGTCCCAGTGACAGCAAAACCAAAGCCCCAAAGGAACTCTGGAGGGAAAGGACGAACTGGAACGCTGAGCTTGCCCTGTACCATCCACTTTCCTGGTACTGATTTGTGCTGACCTCGTATCCTCTTCTTGGAGAAAGACGAGACCTCTACTTCCGTCAAGACAGGGCAAGATATGAATTTATAAAGTGTCAAGGGTTTGTGAGGGAGGGGGCAGCGGGGAGAGAGGGGAACAGATGTGCTTTACACAATTGACGTATGTGTGGATTGTGATGAGTTGTATGAGCCCCCAATAAAACGATTACAATAGAGAGTGCATTGCATGATTGTTTTCCCATTAGAAACAGTTAAGATGGATTAAAATGGCAATGTGTCAGCCATTTTAATATATGCTATTGTATAATTTCAATATTAGTCACTATGTCATTTTAAAAATAAATCATGTTACTCTGAAACCTTGAAATGTTATAGACAAAAAAAAAAAAGAGCTGCATGGACTCCATGCTCTAGCTCGTCTTCTAGGCCATGCTTTCTTTAGCCATTATGTTTTGTATCATTTCTTACATTTAAAAAATGTTTTTAATGTTTTATTAGGGGCTCATACAACTCTTAACACAATCCATACATACATCAGTTGTGTAAAGCACATCTGTATATACATGGCCCTCATCATTTTCAAAGAATTTGCTCTCCACTTAAGCCCTTTGCATCAGGTCCTCTTTTTTCACCCTTGATAATTTACAAATTATTATTTTCTCATAGCTTGCCCTGTCCGACATCTCCCTTCACTCCCTTCTCTGTTGTCCGTCCCCCAGGAAGGAGGTCACATGTATATCCTTGTAATTGGTTCCCTCTTTCCAACCCACTCACCCTCTACTCTCCCAGTATCACCCCTCACACCCCTGGTCCTGAAGGTATCATCCACCCTGGATTCCCTGTGCCTCCAGCTCCTAACACACCAGTGTACAACTTCTGTTCTATCCAAACTTGCAAGGTAGAATTCGGATCATGGTGGTTGGGGGGAAGGAATCATCCAGGATCTGGGGGAAAGCTGTATTCTTCATCGGTTCTACACCGCACCCTGACTGACTCATCTCCTCCCCTAACCCCTCTGCGAGGGGATCTCCAGTGGCTGACAAATGGGCTTTGATCTAGACTCTGCACTTCTCCCTTCATTCACTATGGTAAGATTTTTTTGTTCTGATGATGCCTTATACCTGATGTCTTCGACACCTCATGATCACACAGGCTGGTGTGCTTCTTCCATGTGGGCTTTGTTGCTTTAGCTAGATGGCTGCTTGTTTACCTTCAAGCCTTTAAGCCCCAAGACGCTATATCTTTTGATAACCGGGCACCATCATTTTTCTTCACCACATTTGCTTATGCACCCGCTTTGTCTTCAGCGGTTGTGTAGGGAGGGTGAGCATCATAGAATGTCAATTTAATACTAGAAAGTATTCTTACATTGAGGGAGTACTTGAGTAGAGGCCCAATGTCTTTCCACCACCTTAATACTAAACCTATAAATGTAGGCACATAGATCTATTTCCACATCCTCATATATATATTTGCATTTGTACACGTCTTTGTCTAGACCTTTATAAATGCCCTTTGCCTCCCAGCTCTTTCCTCTCTTTCCCTTGACTTTCCTCCTGTCCTACTATCATGCTCCATCTCCACCTGGGTTTCAGGAATACCTCTTCATTACATTACCCTTGATCATGCCCTACCAGGCCTTCCACACGCACCTCACCACCAAATTGGATCACTTGTTGTTCCCTTGTCCCTGGGTTTGTTAACATCACTTCCTTACCCCCCACTTCCCCCTATCATTTCTTAAATTTTAAAACACAAGTCTGTTGCAATTACATTTATTTGTCTTTATGGATATGCTTAATATTTATTCATACTTTTTTAATCAACAGAGAAACACGATTATTGCTTTGGAAATATATTTGAGCTCAACAAATGTCATCACGCGGCTCTCTAACAGACTCCTTTGAAGAAAGTGCTTTACCTTGCAAGTGTAGAAGACAGGAAGGACAACGGCTCCAGAATATTGCAAAGCATTTTTATTCATGCAGTAAAATGCGTGGCGCGATATTTCATAGGCTCTGACATCTGGCTTAGACCTCGTTCACCCTCCTGGAGAAGTAACACCTGCATTGTTCGTGAACCTGAAGATTCTTAAAGAAGCTGTGTGCTCACTGTCTTCATTGCATTGTTTGCTGTGGCCCTGGATTTTAAAATATCTAGGGGGACACTGATCTCAGGCAATAACCCTCCTACCTCTCCCTCCCCTTGCTTAGAAAGAAGTCTGCTCCTTCTTCGGGCCCTTAAACTCTGCCGAGAAAGGCTTATTAAAAGAGGCCACATTAAAAAAAAGTGTTGGTGTTTTTTGTTTGTTTGTTTGTTTTGCCGTTTTGAGCTGAAGTTCCTTTTGAGGTGGAAACGCTTAAAATCAGCCTCCTGGTAACACTTAACCCCAAGATTTATGTTCTTATAAGATAGGAGTGGCCGTGTTAGAACAGAGGCCCGATTAATCCTATGGGTCCTGGAAACTATTGGAAACTTCTCCTACTTCAGCCTCTGAGAAATCCTTATGCTGTCCAACACCCACTTAGGCAAGAATCCAAGGCCTGTGTAGACAAAGAACTGTACCATACAATTTTGTCCGAAGTAATTCTTATGTGCTAAATACTAGACATGAAAACCAACAGCTGCTCTGGGACCTAAGACTGTCTTCAAAAGGAGTGGAAGCCACTAGATCTTCCTCTCCCCGGGGCTGTGGAACAATGATCTTACCAGGCTCGTTAGCAGCGATCCTGCAGGACTTCACAACCAAACCAAGCTAGCACTGCAACATGTCAGAAAGATACACTCTCGGTATCCATTTATGTAAGATCAGAGCAAAAGTTCTCGGGGCCTGGAACGCTTACTGGTACAGACTATTCCACTCGCCACTGAGTTTAATTTGGTTCTCTAGTCAGTCGGCTAGTTGCTAAGCTTCCCTCTCTCTTTCACTTGGTTCTTCTGGATGATTCTAAATCACGTCTCTGGTTGTTTTAATGGGATGTTTTAGTTTGCTACCCTGCCCCTCACTTCATCCTCATAAAATCCGTCAAGGATCTAGAAGCTGCAAAGTCCTCGGTGGACACTCACCACGTGATAAATATTACTTGTTGAGGATGGTGATTAAGTTTGTAATGATCACAGAATTCTGATCTGGACAGTATTTTGAGTGTTAAGGCTCTCACTGGGCCGTGTCTTAGAGGGCTACAAGGCTGGGTCTTTTCATTTGGCTAAGTGAAACCAAGAATAAAACAGTAAAAATCCAATTCTCTCTAGCCACATTTTGGCAACAAAAAAAAAGTGGCCTAGGAGGTCCATTTTGCAAACATATCTGATTGTCTTCTTAAGCAACCGCTAACAATGAAAGGAAACATTGGTATGGGGCTTAATTCCACTTCCAATTCCACCTTTGAAATCAGCCACCACGGACGGTCTGATGGCTGATTTGAAGTTCTTTGAGAGTTTGCCTCCGTGGTCCTATCAAAGGCACCAGGTTGATTCTCAGAAAAACAGCAGCATCTGTTCTGTCCTTCCCGCAAATGGTTGAAGACAAGCTATGATTCTTTCCCATCCCACCATCCTCCGGGAGCCCCCACTAGATGAATAAACAAGTGAGACCAGGACGTTTTGAAGGGAAAAACATGTGTGTGTGTGGGGGGGTGGTGTTTTGTTGTTTACCATGGACTAGAATTTCATGTGCACAAGGCTGGCCCAGAGGAAGTTCATGGATCTTTTGTGGCAGTTGGCAGGCTGATAAGAGAGTCCAAGGAGAAGGTACAGGTTTCCCAGCACAACACTAACTGAGGAGGGTCAGTTTCAAAGCCTAGAGGAACTGACTGGCTGGGAAAACTGAAGAGGGGTGATCTCCAGACAGCCACCATTGCATCTCGTGGTGACAGGATGACCGTCCCATGATGGCATCTGCACACCCACGCTCCTGAAGGCTCTGTAAATGAGAGGCGACGGAGTCAAAAGGAACACGACACACACCGCAAATCTACCCAGGTGCCTCAGCCCTTCGATTTGTTAATATGTAAGCAGTAGCTTCCCGGTCTGTGCCGGAATAAGAATACATTCTAGAAATGTTACAGGCAAGACGTTTAAACGATCACCAAATGGTTCAAAAAAATTGCATCCCTTGGCTCGGCGTTCTGGTGGCGAAGCAAAGGGTGGTCCCCTCCTTCTCTCACATTCAGACCAGAACGTGGTCTTTATCAAGGCAGACACCTCTGAAGTGTCCTGAGGTGGCCCGAGGGCCCGACTGCCATTGTGTGATGAGGCAGGAATGTGCTCTTCAATCGCTGTACATGGCCTTTCTCATCTGACACTGCTCTGTTCCTCCCACTTGCTTGACTAGGTGGTGGGACTTTCCTTATAGTGACGTGGACACCTCCCCGATGACCCTAGGTCTTGCTCATCCAAGGAGAAGGCACATCCCCTGGCCAAGAGCCTAAACGCTGATCCTCGCGCTCACTCATCTCCATGCTCTCTGAAAGCAGACCTCCTCAGTGTACCTGACACCCCTGATCAGCCCGCCACAGACACTGGCTTAAAAGGTGGACAATTTAAAAACTGCCTGGAAGGCTCATCGGGGAAGAAAGGAAGATCTAGAGGAGGCCCCTGACGGTCGGTCTCGCTTTGCCCTGCACCAGTCCTGAGTGTGGGGGCTGCCTAGCCCTTGAGAAAGAGTCTGCAATGACTAAGCTTTGGGACAGAATTCAGCCAGCCTCGCAGCTACGAATGGGGTGGACAGGTAAGAACAGGGCCTCTTTCCTTCCTTTTTCCAAACAGAAGGCCACAGGGGCTGATGCACTGATGGGTTCCGAGAAGGGTTCTCCTGAAGCCCTTTTAGGGGAGCGGCACGGCACTGCGAGCAGGTTACATAAGTTCTCCTCTCCAGCTGGGGAAAAAAAAGGAGCACTGGACATTCTAAGTAACTAGCAGGAAATCAAATTGGTTTATTGTTTCTGCTGATACATGGACAGAGAAGGGCGCGTCTGAGGCCTGGGGAGGGCGGGGTTTAGAGGGAAGGAGCGCGCCCTTGCTTCTGAGCAATGGAGGAAGAGAAAGGAAGGGGCCCACTGTTTACAATGAAAACTGTTTTTAAGAAGGGCAGCTCTCATCAGGGCTAGTAATGGCCACTGGCCTCGAGCACCTCCCTTTCCTCCTGTCCCGCCCCCCCCTTCTCTAACGATCCCGTTCTTGGACTCTCTCCACCCTGCCCAGCTAAACGGATGGACAAATCTGAGGTCAGCGCAGTGACGGTCACACAGTGATGAGTCCTCTTGGATTGTGCCAGTCTCTCAAGTTAGTCGGCTCTTGAATATCGACTCCTTCAGTTTTGATGCTGGCACCTGGAGCCATCTTGACCCAGACGTGCAGAAATGCCAAGGAAACAGCAGGGGTACATTCAGCCACTTGGGTATCTAAATGCAGGTTAGTTTGCATTTCCACTCAGCTTCTGTTCTGGAGAGTACACTTCTGAAAGCTTGTTAGAAAACTGGTCGGAAAGGACCCAGGCTTTAAGGAGCATTAGAAAGCATGAACTAAAGAGGCGACCTCGACACCTCAGCAGCAACCTTTCCAACTCAAGCAAAGGATGTCTCTTCTCTGTCACGGGACATCACCACCACCAGCTCTCGGCAGTCCTACTGTCACAGACCAGCGCCAAATGTCACCGGAGACAAGCATTTCAACCTCTTCCTGGGTGACTTCCCCCCGCGCCCTCCTCTTACGGACTTATCTGAATCTCATCTCTTGGTCCTACCCCTGATGGCTTTTCTGGAAAATTAACTGTAATTAATAAAATGGCCAAAAGACGGAAAAGAAGAGAAACTGGAGGTGAAAATGATCTCCAACTCGGATAACCTGTGCCTGCCACAACAGCATGCTGGCCCGGCAGGAACTTCCAGAGAATCATGACATTGTCCTGACAGTGGCCCTTAAACGGATGTCATTCAATCTGTCTCCCACTTCTTCCGTCCAAAATCACGGATCTCCGCTGGGGCTGGTAAAAACAGCTGGTGGAAGTCTCTAGTCTCTGGCCATTCTTAGGGATGGTCATTTTATTCCTAAGCGTTACCCCTTCCGGTGTGACCCATGTGTTTTCTGCCAACTCCCCACAAAGGAGGCCGGAGGAAACGGTCTGGATGGGACTTCTGATAGGGGGCAGCAAGACCCTGGACTCGGTCCCTGCGGATGAGGGGGGAGGGTGGTCCATAATAGGGAAGGGAGGACTGAATAAGATCAGGCTCTGGGGTCTTCCAGGCCGTGCCCTGTGGAAAGGCTTAGAACCCCCCGATGGTCGCTCTATTTTTGAAGAGAGGAGATTGTCCCCAGATGGCTCGGTCTCTGATGTTCGCTTTCGGCACTGCACTATTGCGTCCTGGGTGGAGAAGCTGGTAGATGAACCTGCTTCTGGAGAAAGGGTGGGTCCTTCACCCAGGCCGGATGCAGTAGCACCCACTGGTGACAGCGTGATGGCTCCGGTGTCTTGCTTTGGTTCCTCCCCCTTTGGGCTTGCAGGGGTGAGGGGAGAATCATCTTTGGCAGGTTTCTGGGGGGTCCCACCCACTGAGCTAGGCTCTTCTGGGCTCTTCTCCCGGGGCTGAGCTGCTCCCTCCCCTGAACTCTGCGAGGGCAGCGGCTGTGGAATCTGTGTGTACTGAACCTTGGGTGGGATGACCGGGACTGCCCTGGCCTGGCACATTTTGACCATGAAGGAGGTTCTCACAGCTGACACACTCACAGGAGCCGAGTTGCGGCGACCCGTGAGGGTGTGAGCAACCATGTCCAGCTCTTGGGCATCTTGGGAGTGGGCCATCCACGGGTCTGCGTTAGAGGGCGATGAGGTCATCTGTGTGACCTTTGAGTCTCTGGGTTCAGAGAACTGCATTCCAGGAGAACCAAATGAGGCTGCGTTCTCAAACCGGAAGAGGTCAGTGATGGGAAGAGAAGCGTCCAAGTTGAGGGAAGAAGGCCTATGTTTCCCTTTGGGGGGCCCCCACTCGGTGCTCTTCGGCTGTGCCTTCTGGGGGTGTTCTCTGGGCGAGGCACTGTCCTGCATCCCACCGGGTGAGCCCTGCTCACTGCTCTCCCCCCCAGGAACACTGCCTCCTCGCTCAGGCGCCAGCTGGTCGTGGCTCACCTCGGCCATCTCCTTCCCCTCTGCGAGACTGGCAGGGCCCGTTTCTGCTGGTTTGGACTGCATGTGGCCCTGTCCCTTCTGGCTGGGCAGGCCCTCTGGCTCCTGCAGGTCAGAGAACTCTCTAAAGGACCTGGGGGCTTTCTCTTCCCAGCCTGCCATCGGCATCCCTCTCCTGGAGACCGGCTGCGGCAGAGGGTCGCAACTCTTCTGGGAGTCGAGGTTTGCCCAGCTGCTGGAGAGGCCATCGAGAGTCCACGGGCTCCGATCGGCCGTCTTGCTGTCAAGAGAATGGCTCTGGCGGAGGCTGGGCCTGTGGGAAAGTCGCTTCTCCAACCGGTGACCCTGGAGGCCCTGCCCCTGGGTCCCTTGTACATCCTTGAGGGTGGGGGAGTGGAGCGGACTGGTCACCCACTGGGGCTCCTCCCAGGGCTCCACCATCTCCAGGCCATGCGGGGCAACGGCTGTCGCGCCATCGTCTTCATCACAGTCTGAAGGCTCCTGCGCAGAATGGGCTACACCCCCCTCTCCGGGTGGGGGGATCTCGACCTCCCACGGTGGGCTGGCGACACCAGGCTCCTTGACCTGCAGGGCAGCAGTCTGCGGGTTCTGCTTTCCCCCCGGTTCGGGGTTGGACGCCTCTCCCGGACGAAAATCGCCTTGGGACGCTAACTGGTCTACACAGGGATTTGTCCTCAAGTTTCCGCCTGGGTCGGCTCTTCCAGGGTTGCCCTTGGTCGCCGAGAATCCAGGGGCCTCCTCGAGGGGAGTTGGAGGGGGCGGCGGCGGCGGCAGCTTCCCGGGGGTGCTCCCCTCGTCCAAGGTCACGATCTGCAGGGGACACAGGCTGGCGGGGTCAGGGCGCGGGCTCCCGCGGAGACTGCAGGTTGGCGCGGGCTCCTCCCCGCAGGGTGCAGGTGAAGCCACCAGCGTGCTAGGATTGGCTCGCTCTTCCAGCGGGGCGGGGACAGGGGCGGAGCTCCCAGGAGCCTCTGGGGAAGCCGAGGGCTCAGGACTTGACTTTGGGGTAGGCGGGGTTGTGCTGTTCTTTGGAAGGGTCGTGGGTGGAGGCGGCAGCGAAGAGAGCTCCTCTTCGGATTCAATGATTTTCAGCTCTTGTTGAATCTCCGGCCAGATGAGGGCATTGGCTTGATCATCTTCATCCTGAAAAACATCAAGAAACCGATTAGTTCATCACTAAAAGCTCTCACCCCTGCTGTCCACACTGTTTCCCAGGGAGAGCGGAAGGGCTGGTGCAGGGCCGGGCCATGCTGCATCACGCATCATTAGTTAAGGGCTGCAGATACCTGCGTGCTGACAAGGAAATAAAAACAATCCATTGGCTATATATAGAGTAGATTCTGGGTGTGTCGGAGTAGAACTGTGCTCCTCGGGGTTTTCATTGGCTGCTTTTTCAGATGACCACAGACCCTTTCTTCCAAAGCACCTATGGTAGTTCCATAATCTGGTATCGATTTGAGACTATCAAGAGTGAAGGGGTGGAGTTTAGCCTGTCAATCAGGCCCCAGCTTGATGACATCATTTGGAGGCGCTAGGGAGATAATAGCTCTCTGGAGGCGGGGCACTCCCCCCCTCCCTGGGAGACATTCCTGTTGACAAGCAGCATGGAGCTGCACTGATAGAGCCAGAGCCCTGGAGCTGGAAGAGCCACGTGGAGAGCCACACCAGTGCTAAGATGCTTCCACTGCCACTGGATCCACAAGACTTTCCACCCACTGGCCTGTGATCTTCCTGCATTCAGCATCACTGCATGTGTTGTGTTGAGTCTGAAGAGGAATTTAGACTGGTATCGGACATATAGGCTAATATTGGCAGTATGTACTTGATCTGAGCTGGGATGGGATGTTTTCTTAATATACAATTACTCTTTAGATAAAGCTCTTTCTTATACACACATGAGTGTCTATGAATTCGTTTCTCTAGTCTACCCGGACTAACACAGCACCTCTGTGCGGATTCTAATTGTTTGGGTAGCAGCTGAGAATTGGCACCTACCTAGAAACTCCTGAGTGCTACCTATGTGCTACAAAACACATTACATATATGTTCTTGTTTAGTTTTCACAACAACTCAGGAAATACTCTTAGTTGCTCCCAAGGAGCCCAGGTGGCACAGGGGGGGTTGGCACTGGGCTCCGAATCTTGGGAGCCCCAAGAGACAGATGTACTCTACCCTATAGGGTCACTATGGGTCAGAACTGACTTGAAGACAGTGGGTTGGGTTGGAAATCATCACTCCCATTTTATAGATGAAGAGACCCATGTTCGAGTGGATTAAACCACTCACCTATGTTGCACAGGCCTGGACCAGGATCGCAGGCCACGGCTCTGCCAACACCAGAACACGAAAGCACAGCCCCGGGACACTGTGACCACACAAAACAGGCGACCTCTCCGGTCTCCTTTCTTATTTTACCTCCGGTTTACTTGAAGCTACAAAAGAATGAGTGGACTGAAAATTTAATTGTTATCCTAAGAATTGCTTTTCAGGCAAATACAAGGGGATCCCCCTCCGCCCAATGAATTTTTCCCCACAAAGCTATACATGTAATTTTTTTTTTACAAAACAACCTTATCAACTTCAAAGTACTCTCTAATGCACTTAATACATTTCTCAAGTATGCGATGCCATTCTTGGAAACATTGTTCAAACTCATCTGTTTGGATGGCTGACAGCACCTCCCTCGTTTTTTTCTTCACCTCTCCTATGTCATCAAATTGCTGTCCTTTCGTGTCACTCTTCATTAGTCGAAACAAAAAGAAGTTGCATGGAGCAAGGTCAGGTGAGTAAGGTGCATGGGGCAAGAGAGGCATGCTGGTTGTTTTTTTTGCCAAAAACCGATGCACTGAGATGGCTGTGTGAGCAGGTGCATTGTCGTGACGGCAAAGCCAGTCCCCTATCTGCCACAAATCAGGCCTTTTTTGTCTCACAATGTTCTGCAATCTTTTAAGAACCTCGAAATAGAAAGCTTGATTAACAGTCTGACCCCGTGGAAAGAACTCCAAATGTACTACGAGTTTGTTTGGGAAGTTGACAGATGTCCAGAATGAGGTTTGTCATCAATCGACATTTCACCTTTTTTGAAATGAGAAAACCACTCGTACAATTGAGTTTTTCCCATGGTGCGGTCCTTGTAAGTTGTGTTCAACATCACAACAGTTTCTGTGACATCCCACCCCCTACAGCAGGAAAGAAAAATTCATAGCCATACACTGTTCTCTAAAGTCAGCCATCACAAAAAACAAGGTTCGAGTGAAACTGCTTTTAGGAAAACCCATTGTGACCAACGTGAACCTTCCCGGGCAACGCCACTGGGTGCAGTAACTCAGAGTGAGTTACTCAATGCTAGCCTCGTGGGAAAAATTCGTACTACATACAAAAACTCTGCTCCACCCAGCACAAGTCCATTTTCTTAGGGTATCCCCTCGTATAATGTTTTTTCTCCCCTGATTACCAAAGAAATACACATCTGTGTGGGAGAAAAATGTAAATATAGATAAAATATAAGGAGAATACAAAAATAGCAAACCATTATATTCCTAGTACCCCCAGATAGCTAGGGTTCACATGACGGGGTTCTCTTTTCTGCAGTTATCGAACAAGCTCGTCTTCCTCCATCTGGTCTTCTGTGTAGCCCCACCTCTCGTCAGCGGTTCAGATTCTCTTTCTTCTCTGGACTCCTCCCTCTTGCTACACAAGCCCAAAGCTGCAGATAACAAACAGCTGGAGGGGGGGCCTGGGCTGGACCAGGGATACACACTGCAACCTCACTGACTTCTTGTCTCACGGTCTAGCCTTCCAAGCAGAAGCAGTTCAGGGAAGCTGATCAGCCCGGTGGGGTGCGGGCCTTTCAGAGAAGGCCTCTCTGCACTGGTTTCTCCGTTTCTCTAATCACACATGGCTTAAGTTAAAGTGATTTATGTGGGTCATATCTTTCCCACTGGCTACGCTCCTTGCGGTTAAGAATTGTGTTTTATTCATCTTTGATTCTTCAGGGTCAAATGGTGTCGGGTACACGGTGAGTAGTTGCTGAAGAAAGGGCTTCTTGCCCAGGATTGATGAACCTTTAGAGACAACGAGTAGAATAAGGGTTCCTGGGGGGCAGGGTGGAGGTGGGGGGGGGCAGTAAAGGGGAGATAATAGCAAGGAGTTCAAGAAGGAAGAATATGTTTTATAGTAGCAATTGTACAATACTGTGTGATGTGCCTGGACCATGGAATGAGCTGATTACTCTTAGAGCTCTCTATAAAATGGTTTTGGGAGAAAAAAAGAGGGGGAGGAGGGCTGTTTCATTGAAATTAATTAATGGCTCTTTTGAAAATCTTCCTTTGGGTACATTTCTAGGAGTGGGATTCCTTAGGAGACTTGGTGGCATCATGGTTATGGTTGAGCTGTGAACCCCAAGGTCGGCGGTTCCAAACCAGAAGCTGCTCCATGGGACTTTGTACTCCCATAAACATTTAGACTCTCTGAAGCTTACAGGGGAAGTTGTACTCTGTCACTACGAGTCGGCATCAGCTTGATTGACGTAGTGCGTTGACGTGCGATTTCCTCGGTGAAAAGGCAGGGCTCTTTTGGAGATCTGATTCTACTGTGTTGTATTTCTTTTTGTTCATTGCTACTTGGCCTACTGGTCTGTGCCCACGTCAGGGCCGGGCAAGTCTTTGACTCATTTCTTGATCTCTTACTAAGAAGGCAATACTAAGACACAAGTCAGTAGTAAAAAGAACATTTCGATGCGTAAACCAACAGCTAAACTGGGAAACAGAAAAGTTATTCCCCAGGTGCCCCCCCCCCCATAATATATGCCCAACCCAAGGTGCTGTTTGCAAACACATGCTCACTGACTACACACTTGGAGGTCAACTGCTTCAAGCTTATCTGCCTGAAGGTTGTCAGCCATCTAAGGCAATGAGGCCCTGTTGTCTGTCCCACCCTAGGTAGGACATGCTGATAAGGATAATAGATTGTTTCCCGTAGGAGAGCCCCAACCCACCCAAGGTCAAGCCAATTCAGGGACAACCAAGGTTAGGCTGCCATCTTGACTCGAGAGCCCAGCTGTCTTGTTATATGTAAGCCTTCTTGTCATGCGTATGCTTACCGTACAACCCTTCCTGCTACGCATGTGGTTACTTGTAATTAGAGGCACTGGCACGCCTCTAGTGTATATAAGCCTTGGTTGGAAATATATTCTCTCTCTGGCTCCTGAAATCATGGCGGTCCCAGAGGTGACTGCTTGCATGCTTTATCTTGTCTGATGTCTCTTTAATTTTACCCCTCAATTATACAACTGCCCCTTGGACCCGTTCGATTGTACAGGTTGGTACCCCACACACCTCCACTCCATTTTCCACTCTCCTCAGTGCATGTATTTTCTCAGGTCTAAACCCTAGACGGCCGGCCTGCCTCTCCCTTCTTCCTCATTTCTTTATCCGTTCCTTCACCTAATCCTGTTTCTACCTTCTGGGTCACCCTCACCCCCTTCTGTGTGCGTCCCCATTGCTCTCCATCTAGTCCAAGTCACTGGGGTTTGGTGGTTTGTTTTGTTTACCACACTGGCGCCTGCCAGTGTGTATGGTCCATTGGCAGGCACCTTGATGGTGCAGTGGTTCACACACTAATCTGCTAACTGAATGATGGGGCAACAGTTTGCACGCAGCCTTCAGTCCCCTAGTGAAAGGTCTGCCACCTTGCTTCTGGAAAGACCGCCATCTTGGAAACTCTATGAGATAGTTCTACTCAATCCTATAGGGCAGCTGTGAGGCAGAATCTACTCGAGATCAACAGGTTTGGGCTTCGTTTGGTTCTTGGCCCATTGTCATCCCTGATGCCGCTCTTGCTTTTCTCTAAGCCATTCTCCTCCCAGAACAGAGTGATCTTTGAAGATGAAATGCCTTCTCTGTGGTCCTGAGGGTAAGCCCCCTTTCCGTCCCATGCAGTCCTGCCTAAGGTGACTCGCTCCCTCCTCCCTGCGGCACCAGCCCAGCGGGCCCGACTTTGTCCCTGTTCCTTCAGTGCTTCAGGGTGGTTTCCACCTCAGGCTCAGGCAACACCTTACCCTCTGCTCAAGTGGCTCCCCTTCCAATCCTACTGCCATTCTTTCTTCCTTGCTAAGGGCTCATCCTGAACAGCTACTTTTCGGAGACGCCTTCCTTGATCCCTGTGACAGCCCCCTCCCTCCCTTTGACTGAGTTAGCTCCTCCTTTTCTGGGTTCTCAAAGCACTCACACCAGGGCTTCAAACAAACAACCAACCAACCAACCAACCAACCAACCAACCAAATCAATCAACCAACCAACCAACCAACCAACCAACCAACCAAACAAACAACCATATCAATCAACCAACCAACCAAACAAACAAACAAATCAAACAAACAAACAAACAAACAAACAACAACCAAACAAACAAACAACCATATCAACCAACCAACCAACCAAACAAACAAATCAACCAACCAACCAAATCATCCAATCAACCAACCAATCAAAAGCCAAACAGCTGCTGAGGCGATACCCACTCATGGAGACCAATGTGTGCCAGTAAGGGGTGTGTGTGTGGCCAAAGCTGTGACCTTTCAGGGACAGATCACCAGGCCTTTCTCCTGAGGCACCACTGGGCCAACATTTTGCTTAATAGGCGAACACATAACCATTTGTATCCTTCAAGGACCCTTGTATGTCAGCCTAGAAATTACTTGCTTAGTGACTCTTCCCCTACTCAACTGTCAGTGCCGTCTTATTTGCTGCAGTGATTCAGTGCTCAGCTAGTGCTCGGCTTGAGCAAAGTTGGTGTTTACATGTTTTTAAATGAGTGAACAAATTGCACGTCTTTCCGTGTTCCCATGCATACACCCTGTTTCTGAGAAATACCTTTCAACTATTGGGCTTTCCCAGAATTCAGTGTCCATAAAAATATCTACATACCTGTCCTTTAATACACACAAATTTGTCTTAGGGAACCCTCCCCCAGCCTGCCCGAGGCCCCATGGCACCCTGGCACTGCCCTAACTCCCTTGGTGCAAACCCTGGAAACTGAGTTCTGGGAAGTAACTTCTCGGGCAAAGAGATCTCTATTCCCCTTCGGCACTTTCCTCTGGATCACAAAGCAGTCTCCCAGGTGTGGGAATCTTCCCTAAGCAGCTCTGGGAAACCTCCCCACATCTTCAACTTATCCAAGAACACCCCATAAAATGTTCATGGACTAATCTACCTCGAAAAACGGGATGAGGTTTGGTTAGCTTTGGCATCAGGTTTTAAGGTCTGCAGAAGTCACGCGGGAAAAGATGGATCCTGAGAATCTCCATCTTTATAAAATACATCTCAAAATGTTTTTATCAACCAGTGCAGACAACCATCCATCCAGAATATCTGGAAGAAGAGGGTGGTCCCCATGACAGGTCACTATGTTTGACACTGGGATTTGACCAGGAGGTTTTTGTGCCACTTCTGAGATCGGATGCCACGACAGTCCAAAGACATGCTGCTGGTCTCTGGGGACTTCAGATCAGAAATCGTTACAGCCGAGTCTGTCCTGGATGGTCCCTTCCCATTCACCGTGGGACCTCTGAAAACAGCCATAGCAAAAGGCTCAAGCCAGAGGAGAAGGTTGCCTCTCAAAGCCCCTTGGATAGTAGCTATTTTGATTTTTAAAATACCAGAAACAACTACTTGAAGCTGTACCAAAGCCCTCGGGGGGAAAAACAGCAAGGTACGTGGCCAGACCAGCAGCAAGTGAGTCCCCCTTACCATCTCCTGGAGAAATGCAAACTCAGTTGTGAGCCGAGGGCTCTCCTGCAGAGCACGAGGCTCCCTGTGGCCAGCCTCTCGAACTGCCTCCTGGGGATCCAGCCTCTTCTCAAATTCACTGGAATGCTCAGCACCTGGGGGCATTTCCAAGGGTTTCTTCTCCAGCTGGCCTGGCTCCTGGGAGAGGCTTTTGCTGGACTCCATGGCTCCCACTGCTTCCGGAACTGGCTTAGCATCCTCGGGAGCTACCTTCTTTGGTGCAGAAGCTGCAAGGAGGATGTGAGTCATCAGTTGAAGGAGACTTCATTTCAAGAGAGACCATTCCCAACACTGTTACTGTCGTGGAGCAGCCTGGCTCTGTCAGGATGAGAGAGATCCTTGTCCTCAGAGCAAAGCCCTGACCTCAGGCCCCAGAGTCACAACCTGTCAGTGGGCGGACGGATCATCTCTCTTGTCCGGTGGTGCTCACCCAGGAGTGCTCCACCCCACCCACGGGATATTAGGCGATGCACACAGACATTTTTTGGCTGTCATGTTTGGGAGAGGGAAGAGAAGGGTGAGGTTACAGACATCTACTAAGTCAAGGCCAGGGATGCTGCTACACACCCTACATTGCGCAGGTGAGACCCTCACAACCAAGGATTTTCCAATGGGAAATGTCAACTGTTCTAAGGGTGAGAAGCCCTACTCTAGTGCAAACGTTCACTTCCTAGGTAAGGAAAGACATGAGGTCCTGAGAAATCAAGCTGAGTGCCCACGGTCACTCAGATCTACTATTCACCCCATGGGGCAAAGAGGCATGCCAATCATGACTGACAGCTCCCTGGGAAACCCCCTCCCTGGGACTGTCTGCAGTTCCCAGTGCATCTATTTAAATCATTAAGCTCTGATCTTAAACATCAGCCAAGACGGGGAAAGAGGCGGGCTGATCTCAGGTTTGGATCCTCATGTCTTCCATGAAAGAGGCCCTATATCATTGTACAAGGCTATTCTGCCAGTACAGAATTAAGACTACACACCTACCTACCCCACCAGGACTCCCACCTAAGTCTAAAAACCAACCAAACAACAACAGAACCCCACCCAAACTCACTGCTATCGAGTTCATTCGGACTCACGGGGATCCTACAGGACAGAGCAGAGCAGTCCCAGTGGGTTTCTGAGCCTGGGACTCTGTACAAGAGGAGAAAGCCTGGTCTGTCTCCCGGGGGGCAGCTGGTGGGTTCCAGCTGCGGGCTTGACTCCAAGGCTCTTCCCGAAGGATAGTGGGTTCTAAATCGGATCATGCCTGCTTTTGAAAAGGAGCAGTAGGCATTTGTGGGGGAAGACGGACACCTGATGAGGGCTGCCCGCAAGCTGAAGAACCCAGGAATGCCCAGGGATACCCACAAGGCAGGCACCAACCCAGCTGAGACTCTGACTGGGATATTTAGCCCCCAGAACTGTGAAAACACAATGCTATTCTTGAAAGTGGACTGGTATGACCACCGCGCCAAGCAATGAACACAGAGAGAGGGAGCCTGCTTTAGGGCATGTCCTGGTGTGGGCTCCCTTCAAAGCAGAGCCCGAGAGGTCTTCGCAGCGGGAAGCAGGATGGCAGGGGAGAGGGCAATGGAAAAATAGTCAGCATGGAGTATGCTGTTCAGCCGGTGACCGCACTTACTCTGGCAGAGGGCACCACACCTCCCTCCAAAGAACAGGACGACGAGTCATCCACATTTCCCATCTCCCAGTTCACTTGCCGTACTTCTGTCCCGAACAAGGGCTGGGTGAGACCCTCTCTTCTGAAAAAGGTCCCAGAAAGCCAGAAACACACCCGGGACGGGCTGCCTCTGCATGCATGAACACTGTCACCGTTTCTGCCTGGGACCGAGGATGTTGTGGGATGGGGCCTCAAAGTGTGGCTAGACCACAGTCAGTCAACCAATGTCATAAAGGGGACGCTTCGGTTATTGGTTCTGCTGTTATCGAAAGAACCGTGGTGTGCTGATGCCATTTTTGTGCTTTGGCAGGAATTTAAGATCAAGTCTTGAAAATGAAACATCTGGGTCGAGGGAACTGAAGCAGTTATTTTGAATGACAGGTTTAGCATCCTATGGGCTCTGTTAGCAGGGAGAACGTGTTCATGTCTCTGTTGAGCTCAGGGTCTGCTGACCACTGAGTTTGGCCATGAAAACATGGATTCTGCTGTGGATTGAATTACGTCCCCAAAGATAAAGAAATTCTTACTGCCCTCAAGTTGATGACGAATCAGAGATGTTATAGGACAGGGCAGAATTCCCCTGTGAATTTTGAGACTGTAACTCTTCAAGAGAGTAGAAAGTCCCGTCTTCTCCCTGGGAGCAGCTGGTGGGTGGTTTTGAACTGTTGACCTTGCAGTCAACAGCCTAACTCGTAACCACTATACCACCAGGGTTCCTGTGTTGTAAATCCTCAGGCCTACAACCTGTGGTTAGGAGCCCTGATGTACAGTGGGTTAAACAGCGGGCTGCTGAGCTTAATGATCTAAAACCACCAGCCACTTAAGTGGGCGGGGCTGGGGGGTGATGATGCTGTTAGCTCCCGTAAAGATTTCGGAAACCCTATGGAGCAGCTCTACTCTGTCCTATATAGGGTTGCTATAGGATCACCTTGATCCTTGTTATGCTAATGAGGCAGTATGATTGAAGTGTGTTTTGCATCAATCCTTTTTGAGATGCAAAAGAGTGGATTGAACAAGCAGACACAAACTGAGGAAGATATGCTTTTGATTGATCACACAGGACCTTCTACCAGAACAGAGAGAGAGAGAGAGAGAGAGAGAGAGAGAGAGAGAGAGAGAGAGAGACAGACAGACAGACAGACAGAGAGAGAGAGAGAAAGCGAGCGAGCGAGCGCTTTCCACTAGAGCCAGTGCCCGGAATTCAGCCTCCCAAACTGTGAGCAAAGAAACTTCTGTTTGTTAAACCCACTCACTTATGCTACTTCTGTTACAGCGGCACCAGATCACTAAGACAGATTCTTAAAGCGAGGAGTGGAAGCAGGACCTTCGAGAAGGATGGCCTTGTCGGGTCACTCAGTCCTCTGCTGGCACCCAACTGCCTCTGTTCTGACACTGACAGCCCCACCTACTCTAGCGGACCTGCACCTTCTGGCTTTGCATCCTTGATGCTGGTCCTCCCTGAGATTCAAAGCTCATCCATTCTCCAAGACCTAAGCCTACCCACCCCTACTCTTTGGCCCCTTCCCTGACTCCCTCTCCTTTGGGCAAGCTCCCAGTCTCCTGCTGCACTTACGTGACCAGGCATACGCTGCCAAGTCAACAGGGTACCGATTCTCTTTTTGAAGCGATGTGGCTTCCACCCCCCGGTAAATCTCCGAGGACAAAGGCAGTGCCTGTTCTTAGAAAATTAGGTAAGGGCCTATCAGGGGAATGCATTTTTGTGGACGGACAGATTTGCAGCTACTACTAAGCTACGGAAGTTTGACCGCACCAAAGGGCAGTACATGGGCATGTTATGCACCAAGTGGGCTGAACCTTGCTAGGTGGAGACTCCTGTTTGCCCTCCGCCCAGTATATCCACTCTTCTTCTCTATTTATCAATAGTCTCCTCTAGCTGGGCACACGGCGATCCAGCTGGCAACAGCATTTCCCAGCCACCCTGGAAGGCAGATGCAGCCACAGGAGTTGGTTTTGGCAGGTGGGGTGGGGCTGAAAGTGGTAATAAGCAACTTCCGGGCCACAGCCTCAGGGGGAAGCTACTTGGCTGGCTTCCTCTTGTTCCCATCCCAAAGACAAAAATGTGAGTGTGGTGGAGTTGTGCAAACTAGACTATGCACACAGTGCACGCTTGGGGATGGCTGACGGTCTGTCGGAACCTGAATGGCCTGCGGCAGCAGGACCACCTCTAGACTTACATAATGATACAAATCAACTTGTATCTTACTTGTGTCATTGTTTTTTGGGCTCCCTTGGTTATAGCAGCTTAGCCTATACTTGAAGACACAGAACCATGGGTTTCTTGACCAGGCGTGCTCTGGGGAAAACCCATTTGTTTGGGGCAAAACAAAGTTTTTCGGTAGCACCATCTTTCAGATGGATTAAAATGTAACTAGTTAGAAGATGTCAAGTTCTTTAGCAAGCCAGTGAGGTGACTTCAACTATGTCTTTAGGGTAATTCTGGATTTTCATTTCTCTGGTTTCCTTAAAGTGATATGGCTAACGCCGAGCCTCTTCTAAGAAGAATTTCTAAGAGGATGCAGAGAATTAGTTGTAGCTTTCATTAAAAAAAATTTTTTAAATCAGCACAGAAGCGCCTTCTTTCCTGTCAGAAGCATTAGATTTGTCTCTCTCTTTTCCCTTTGAGGACTGGGGCTAGCAAACATTACAAGCTGGTAAAAAATAAAAAGAGAATCAATGATTTTTATTGCATTGCTCGATCCTTCACATGTTATTTTCCATCGAGAACAATCAATGATCTAATGGTCAGCACTTTAGTTAAAGTGCAATAGTTACGTGATATCTCTTCCTCTTCGCCTGGGAATGTCACCTAGATTGGCCCAAACAGAAGAATTGGTTTGGGCCGACTGACGGAAAATTCTAAGGTAATCTGGACAATTGCCTTTAATTATTTTTCTGTTACTCACTGCTACTGCACAAAAGAGAGAAAACGAGAGGATTTTATGAAGGAAGGTGGAGTTCTGTATTACTAATAGTTTGGGAAGAAACTAAGAAAGCTTCCAGAGAGAAGGCTGTGGTGGACGGTTGTTTCAGAACCTTCTGGCATCTCTCTCCAGTCTTTGGTTCTAAGTCTAGGATCCTCAACTGGCCTGAGAGCCCCACTAGTGACAGCCAGAGAGGTAGGCTGGAGTCTCCACTAGTATCTTTCCCAAGCCAATGTAATACCGACCAGGTGGGACAGTGGGCTAAGTGTTGGGCTGTTAACCAAAAGATTGGCAGTTCGCCCCCACCACCAGCTCCTTTGTAGGAAAAAGCTGTGGCAATCTGATTCTGTAAAGCTGCAACAGCCTGGCAATCCTGGGGTGCTGGTTTACTCTGCCCTATAGGGTTATATCAGACACACAGGGACCCTGTAGGGCAGAGTCGAACCACTCCTGTGGGTTTCTGAGCCTGTAGTAGAAACCTTCATCTTTCGCCTGGGGAGCAGCTGGTGATTTCAAACTGCTGACCGTGTGGTTAGCAGCCCAACTCATAACTCACTAGGCCACCAAGGCTCCCTGAGTCAAAACTGACTTGGTGACAGCGAGTCTGTTTGGTTTGGATAGAGTTGGGATTGACGGAACAGCACACAATAACATTCTTAATTACAGCGAAAGGGGGAAAAGGTGATAGATTTATCTCCCAAAGATCCTGTGGGGCCAGGGACCCTCTTTGGGAGAAGATAATCAATTTCACAAAAGCCTTTGTGGATCCCCTGCCCCCAACCCCCAGACTGGCAACTTTCACCCTTCTCCCTGATCCTGCTTCACTAAGGAACATCTGGCCCGAGGGCTGCACAGGCCCGTGAAATAAGCAACACCAGCTGTCACTTTAGGGGTGGGTTAATTACACGTTTGACCAGTAGGGCCTAAGAATGATGAGATAAATATCCACATGGCCCTTCGCCGAGAAAAGGTTCCCTAAACCTATGCTACTCCGTCCACATCAGTCCATGGGTCATTCCCCAAGGAAGGCATTACTTGGTGCCTCCTAGTTCTCACTTATCTGTGACCCTACAGGACAGGAGAGGAGAAAAGAAGTAATATGTATGGATATCTTAGCGACACTATAGGCCAGGGCTGAGCAAGAATTACATGTTAGGAACTGCTCTGAGAATACTGATGCATTAAAATTTGTAGCCAACTTTGGCAGAAGGTAAGCTGATTAGGATCATTATTTAAATTTTAAAGATTTAAAAATCGAGGCACAGATCCATCCTGATACCCAGAGGGAGGTGGGGGATGGCAAATCCTGGGTGTGTCACTCAGACAAGTCTGGCTCCACAGGCCACGACCGAACCAGTTCACCACCCTGCCTTGCAGGCTCTGTGTCCCCGGCCCCATGTCAGCGACCCTCATCCCATCCCGGACACTGTACCTGCAGACGCCTCAGCTCCCAGGAGCTTCTCCTCGGAGCCCTGGAAACCAAACTCCTCCAGGCTGGAAAGCGAGTGCAGCTCCTTGGGGGTGGTCCGGCAAGGGGTGCTGTTGCTGCTGATGACCGCCGACACGCGCAGCGGCACGGACACGGCGAAGGGCTCGGAGATGTTCAGCGCCTTGCGCTGGTGGCGGGGCGAGGGCTCCACGTGGAAGAGGCTGCTGGCGAACACGGACCTGCTCGCGCTGTCGCTGGACGTGTAGAACATGCCCAGCATCTTGGGGGCCGCCTGCTCGCTCTCGGGGTCCTCGCTGGGCCGGAAGACCTTCAGCTGCTCGGGCGGGGCCCGGGCCTGCGCGCCAGCGTCCAGGCCCCCCTCGGCCCCCGCGGGCATGCCTTCGGGGCCCCAGTCACCCTCCTGTTTGCTGAGGTCGCAGGAGCTGCCCGAGGCCGTCGGGTGCGTTTTCGACGCGGGAATGAAAAATCCACCAGTGGTAACAGCTCGATTGAAATTCCCTTTGGATTCTTTCCCTAGAGAAGGAGGAGAACAAATAGGGAGTCTGCAGCGGGTCGTGCACAGCGTGTACCCAGCCTTCTGGGTGTGTGGGTGGGTGGGGTGGCAGGCGAGCTGTCTAATAGGGTTGATCCTGGGGTGATGGTACCTGCCATACATGCCCACCCTTGGGCGATCCCTTGTGTCTAAGGTAGAACTATTCCATAGGGGTTTCATGGACTCGAACTGGTCATCCTGCGCTTAGCTGTTCCGGTCCAGACTCTTAATGCGGGCACCTCATTCTAGTACAGGCAGAGACCTAGCATTGGCTTGACAAGAAAGGATGCATTTTCTCATGGACATGGTGCCGTGAGGGGAACCCTTGCTCTGTTGGACCAGATGGGGCTAGTTTTTAAGCTTTGCGGGGAGAGCAGTGTCCAAAAAGAGGTGGCCGTGCAGAGCTGCCATATGCCAGGCATTAAATATCTATCAGAATATTATAAAAACCCAGGGAATGCTGAAAGTGGACTTTGGGGCCAGGGCGTGGTGCCCCAACAGTCTGGACTGGAAAACGCTCCTAAGGGCCAGCAAACGATCCCTGAACTAACTACAAGCTTTTCTCTTGTGAAAAAAAAAAAGAATATTATAAAAAAGGCAGAGGGGAGATTTTGTTTATTTAAAATAGAGGGGGTCAAAAAAACGAAAAACACCAGAATCTTAGATTCTAAGTCTTTTCTAATCGATTGGACCCAGAACAAAACCTCTCTCACCGCTATAGAGTGATTCTGGCTCCAAGTGACACCAGCTGACATTTCAGAACAGTCCTTAGGGGTTTCCCAGGCCGTAACTCAGGAGCAGAAAACCTCATCTTTCTTCTGCAGGGCAACTGGTGGTTTCAAACTGCTAACCTTGAGAGTAGCAGCCCAATGTACAATCCACTATGCCAGCAGAGTTCCTGCTTGATTCCTCAGCAAGGAAACACAAGCCATTACCAGCTAGAGGAGCCACACCACACCCTCCTCCACACCCCCTTTTCCCAGGCCTCCTTCTGTAGATTCAGAAGATGAGAGGCTTGAAGGGTGAATTTATTCAAGGTTGGAAAGTTTCCTTGTGAGGAGCGAGTCCTTGACTGCCTTGGAAGTGAAGGCAAAGAAGAAAAGGTTCCCATGGGAAATAAAGAAGCTGGGAGATGACAAGTTGTCAGGGAGCTGAATGTAATTTTCCACTAAGTATTATGCTGGGCAGTTTATATAGTATTACCAGTATTTTTAATTCTGAACACCCATCTTCTAAGAATGTGTGATCACCTCTTTCAACCCATGAGGCAATTTAGGTTCAGAGGGATCGCATGGTCGACCCATTACCCACAGAAAGGGCTAGGTAGATTCTGAAAAATCTGGGCCAAAGGTTCCAAAACCAAAGCAAATGGACCACCAGAAAGATGAGAGGAAATGTTAAAAGTATCGAGTCAGCTTAAAAAGACCTCACTGATGATCTTAAAAGTTTGGAATTATTGTTTTTAGAAATTGCTTTAGAGATATTCGATATTGTTTCAGATGGCTTCATTTACGAGAGAGAAAACAGTCTTGAATTAAAAACCTTAGAAAGTCCTGGAATGGGGGGGATTAGACCACACCCAGGGAGGTACATGTGAGTCCAACATAAAGAAGGGGAAAGGAAGGAGGAGGGAGAATGGGGGGTGGGAAGAAACTGAGATGATGACATGCGGGGGAACAGGGCACTAACCCATCCAGCGGGAGAGTATTGGTTATGTCCCCACAGAACTGGAGTGTGCATACAGACCCCACCTTGACGCGCCAAACCAGGAGGGCAATGTAACACGTGGAAGAATTTATGAAAAGACTGGGTGTTCAGAATTAAAAATACTGGTAATACTACATAAGAAGCCCAGATGGAAGCGGGAGCAATGAAGGGGGAGGGAGGAGTGGACCAAACCTTGGCTCACCAAGCCCTGAGGACAATAGCCCTGCTCAGAGCACCCAATGCACAGAGAGGACCATATGGCCGGCCTCACTACGAGATGCAACAGCCCATACTGACCCATAGCCCTACATGGACAACACTGGAGACACAGTGTGGATGTGTGACCAAGCTGACCCCACCACATCAAGGCAAGACACGAAGGGTGTGCAAGAGAATAGCAAGGGGAGGAGAACAAGGAAGTCCTGAGGGAGTATCAAAAATAGAAACTGGGCCCACATGGAAGAACCACACAGCCTTTGTGACAACGAGGTGTCGAAGAGACCAGGTATCAGGCATCAAATAAAAAGTCATATCATTGTGTGCCCACCTTCCCTAATATGATCACTGAAACAAATGTGTGCATAAGCAAATGTGGTGGAGAAAGCTGATGGTACCCAGCTATCAAAAGATATAGCATCTGGGGTCTTAAAAGCTTGAAGATTAACAAGTAGCTATCTAGCTCAGAAGCAACAAAGCCCACAAGGAAGAAGCACACCAGCCTAAGGTGTCGAAGGGATCAGGTATCAGGCATCACAGAACAAAATATGATACCATTGTGAATGAGGGGGAGTGCAGAGTAGAGACCCAAAGCCCATCTGAAGGGAACTGGATATCCCCTTACAGAAGGGTCTTGGGGAGATGAGCCAGTCAGCGTGCAGGGTAGCATGGAGGAAACACACAACTTTCCTCTAGTTCTTAAATGCTTTCTCACCCCTATCCCAACATCACGATCCCAACGCTACCTTACAAATCTGTGTAGACCAGAGGATGTACACTGGTACAGACAGGAACTAGAAACACAAGGAATCCAGGACAGATGATCCCTTCAGGACCAGTAGTGGGAGTGGTGGTACCGGGAGGGTAGAGACGTGGGGTAGAAAGGGGAAATTGATTACAAGGATCTACATATAACCCCCTCCCTGGGGGGGTGGACAATAGAAAAGTGGGTGAAGGGAGACATCAGATAGTGTAAGATATGACAAAATAATTGATCAATTATCAAGGGTTCATAATGGAGAGGGGAGCGGGGAGGGAGGGGAAAAATGAGGAGCTGATATCAAAGGCTCAAGTAGAAAGCAAATGTTTTGAGAATGATGATGGCCACAAATGTACAAATGTACAAATGTGCTTGACACGATGGATTGTGAGAAGAGTTGTATGAGCCCCCAATAAAATGATTAAAAAAATTTTTAAAAAGACCTGACCAGAAAATACTCCTAAAGTTCAACACACAGACCTTGAACTATTTACAGGCTTTTCTTTCTTTCTTTCTTTTTTCTCTTTTTGACTTTGTGTGTCTGGCTTTTTTGTTGTTGCTGCCCTCGATTTGTTTTTCTGTGTCATCTTGTTTGGCGCTGTCCTGTTTTTATGTGCATGTTATTATCTCTGCAGGTCTATCTAGATAAGATAAGCTTGATAAACAATGTGGAGAAGAAAACAACAGGACTGATGGTTGGGGGGGGGCCTGGTAGGGGGAGAGATGGGAGAAAGGAAGTGGTGTTAACCACCCCAAGGACAAGGGAACAAGGAATGATTCAAAACCAGTGGCAAGGAGGGTACACGAGGCCTGGTAGGGAGTGATCATGGGCAATATAACCTAGAGGAATTACTGAAATTCAAATGAAGGCAGAGCATGATAGTGGGACAAGAGGAAAGTAAAAGGAAATAGGGGAAAGAAGTAGGAGGCAAGGAGTATATATAGAGACCTAAATATAGGCATGTACATATGTAAATATATTTATATGTGATGATGGGGAAATAGATCTATGTGCATATATTTATAAGTCTAGTAATAAGGTAGCAGCAGATGGATACTGGGCTTCCACTCAAGTACTCCCTCAACACAAGAATACTTTGCACAATTAAACAGACATTCCATGATACCCACCTTCCCGGCACGATCGCTGAAAACAAATGTGTGCATAAGAAAATGTGGTGAGAGAGACCAGACTTCAACCCAGTGCTCCAAGAGGTGAATGCAACATGCTGGCATGGAGTAGGGAATCAGTGGAGAAGTCTGAGGGGCCGGCCCCAATCCCAATTATAGGGCCACCTGCCCCTCCCCCCAGAAGAATTTATTTCAGAGGACAGTACTGAAGCTGTAGCTCAGGGAGAGGGGTGTGTCTGATCAGAACACACAGGAACAAATGAAGGGGGAGGAAGACAAAGTGGAGCAGATCCTGGCCCACCACACCTAGATGACAAGATTACTGCTCAGAGCAGCCAATCCACAGAGAAGGCCAAATGACTGGCCCCACTATGACCCATAGCCCTACCGGAGAAACACTGGAGACACAGTGTGGGAATTACACCCGAGCTGATCCCACCATACCAAGGCAAAACACTAAGGGCATGGAACAGAACAGCAAGGGGAACAGAGCAACAAAGTCCCCAGGGAATACCAAAAATAGACTTTGGGGCCAGGGCTTGGAACCCCATCAGGTTTGACTGGAAAACACGCCTAAAGTCCAACAAACAGTCCTTGAACTAACTACAAGCTTTTCTTTTTTGTTGTAGTTATGTTGTATTTGGGTTTTTTTTGTTTGTTTGTTTTGTCATTAGCTTTTTGTGGTTTTGTTTTCTTTTGTTTTTTGGTTTTGCTCTGTCTTGTTTTTGTGCATGTTATTATCTCTGCAGGTCTGTCTAAATAAGATAGGCTGGATGAACAATCTGGAGGAGAAAACAATGGAACTGACAGTTCTGGGGGGACATGGGAGAGTGGGAGGTGGCGGGAAAGGAAGTGGTATTAACAAACCCAGGGACAAGGGAACAAGTGATCCAAATCGGTGATGAGGAAGGTGTAGGAGGCCTGGTAGGGTTTGATCAAGGGTAACGTAACCAAGAGGAATTACTGAAACCCAAATGAAGGTTGAGCCTGATAGTGGGGCAAGAGGAAAGTCAAAGGAAATAGAGGCAAGAGCCAGGAGGCAAAGGGCATGTATAGAGGTCTAGATAAAGACATGACATATGTGAAAACATTTATAGATGAGGATGGGGAAATAGATCTATGTGCATATATTGATAGGATTAGTATTAAGGCAGCAGATGGACATTGGACCTCCACTCAAGTACTTAATGCAAGAACACTTTGTTCTATCAAATTGTCATTCCATGATGCACACTTTCCTGACATGATCATTGAAGACAAATGTGTGTATAAGCAAACATGGCGAAGAAAGCTGATGGTGCCCGGCTATCAAAATAGATAGTATATGGGGTCTTAAAGACTTGAAGGTAAACAAGCGGCCACCTAGCTCCGAAGAACAAAGACCACATAGAAGAAGCACACCAGCCTGTGTGATCACGAGGGGTCGAAGGGTTGAGGTTATCGGGCATAGAAGAACAAAAAGTCACATCATTGTGAATGAGGGGGAATGTGGACTGGGTACCCAAAACCTATCTGTAGGCAACTGAACATCCCTTTACTGAAGAGTCACAGGGAGAGATGAGCCAGTCAGGGTACAATGTAGCAACAATGAAACATACAACTTTCCTCTCGTTCTTAAAGGCTTCCTCCACCCCCCACTCCCCAAACTATCATGATCCCAATTCTACCTTACCAATCGGGCTAGACCAGAGGATGTACACTGGTACAGATAAGAATTGGAAACACAGGAAATCCGGGACAGATGATCCCTTCAGGACCAGTAGTGAGAGTGGTGATACTAGGAGGGAGGGTGGATTCCCAAGGGGGCACCAATTATAAGGATCTACATGTGACCTCCTCTCTGGGGGATGGACAACAGAAAAGTAGGTGAAGGGAGATGTCTGACGGTGTAAGATGTGACAAAATAATAATTTATAAATTATCAAGTGTTCATGGTGGAGGTGGGAGTGGGGAGAGACGCGGGGAAATGAGGAGCTGATAATCAAGGGCTTATGTGGAGAGCAAATATTTTGAGAATGCTGAGGGTGACGAATGGGCAAATGTGCTCGATACAATTGATGTATATAAGGATTGCGATAAGAGTTGTACAAGCCCCCAAAAAATTATTTAAAAAAAAACAAGTCCTGGAATAACTGTGGGAGAGTTTCACTAGTCTGTCAAGGACGACCTTTGCCTGGAACTTGCAATGGTACACGTTGGCTGCAGAGTAAACCTGGAAGTGGAAGGCACAGGCAATGTGGTGGGTTGTCCTTTTGGTGGCAGGTGTTGTCTCAAGTGCAACTGTACACGTTTTCTTCCCACAAGACTGCCATCGTTTTCAAGCTCGGGGTCCAAACACAGCTAGTGCTCAATCCGCGCTGCCTGAGGAAAGGATGACTCTACCAACACCAGTCACGACGCCACAAGCAGTGTCAAGGTCATGCCCATGGAAGCTCTCAGATCCAAGACACACAGACCTCTAGATAGAGACACGCGCCTGTGAGGTATAGCTTGGCACTTCCTTTATACCCCAAGGGGGCAGCGCTTCTGCCTCCGGTTCCAGATGTTGAGCATTACCCGGTTCACGTTGGAAACTCAAGTACCCATGTTCTCTAACTGTGGCCAGAGGACAGGAAACTGCTCTTAGGGATGATGCTAACGTAAATTAGGAGAGGGTGGGTTGGGGACTTGTCCATTGAGCATGATCATGAGGAAATGAGCAGACATAACAGAATATATATATACATACGTATATATTCTGCATAGGGTCTTCAGTCTCCCAAGCCAGGCCAGCAACTAATTGTAAGACCTTACCTTCCACAGGCACCGGACACAGTGAGTCCATGCTTTTTGCCGGCCGGATAGCGGCCTTCTCCACTGCGGACAAAGGAACAAACAGCCCTGATGTAGGCATGATGCGAGGACATATTCAGAACACTAGCTCAGGCTGTAAGCACGCATGAGGAAAAAGAAATGTTTTAAGGAAAAGTTTTCCAATACGTATCGCAAACCCCCCTGAGAAAACAGCTCCCCACCTCTTCCAAGCTTCGTTTACACTTTCGATAGGACTTCCCTTATAAAACTCTGCATGCATAGACCGTTTCATGTCCGTTTTACCTCTAAAAGGGAATAGCAGTTTTGTGAAGTGGCTGTTTTCAAACTCCATTTGTCCAGGCAGTTTGGGAAGCTGCCTCATATTTGTTAGTTGCCGGAGCCCTTTTTTTGTGTGTGGAAGGGTCTGACTTTTGAATAAACTAAATATGATTCCTCCTGGCATGAGATCAGAGACTTTCACAAACACTCTCATCAGTGGTCCGGGTGGCAGGCAGGTGGCTCCTTCTGCGTCCAGCGGGCTAGCAGAGGGAAGAGGACACTTCCCTGGAAGCTCCTTTCGGGTAGTTCTGGATTCAGATAGACCCAAGTTTGAATCCCAGCCCTGCCACCCTGGGCTGTGCGACCTCAGACCCAAAGCTTCACTTTGACAGGCTTCCGTTGTCGCGTGTGCAAGCGAGGAAGCCCGGGCTGCTGCGGGAATTACACAAGTGGTTAGGTAAATGGCAATGAATAAAATATTTTTAAAAAATTGATTAGGCTGTATCAGCCTGAAATAGAGTGCTAAAAAAAGGGGGGGGGGACCACCATTATTTATTGTTGTGGTTCCTTAGGATCAGCCAGGGTTTCTGTAAAAAACAAGTTTGAGTTGACCCTAACTGAAATTTGGCGGTGACTCCCAACGATGTGCCCCTCTTGCACAAAGCTGACAAGTTACTCATGGTGGCCAGACAGCAGGGGTTTTGATGGCGGCGGGCTTTGGGAAGCAGAGCGCCTTTCTTCCACATCTTTCTTCAACAGCATGTCTGCCATGACCTGCCATTATTTTTTTTAACCTCCCTTTTCCTCCTTGCACCAAACTCTTCCTTTTGGAAAGCTCTGAATTAGGCCTCCCTGGCGCTGGGTTTATGCCTGGTAGGGGCTGCTATGGGAGGACACGGCCTCTTCACTCACCGCCCAGCCTCTTTGCTTCCTTAATCGGGGCTCTTGGCCTTGGAAGTTCTGCTGTTTTCACAAGTACACAACACACTGAGGCGCTAGAGCAGTGGTTTTCAACCGTACTCATTCCGTGACCCTTTAATAGCTCCTCGTGTGGTGGTGACCCCCCCAACCAGAAAATTATTTTTGTTGCTACTTCATCACTGTCATTTTGCTACTGTTATGAATTGGGCAACCCCTGCGAAAGGGTCATTCGACCTCCAAAGGGGTCGTGACCCACAGGTTGAGAACTGCTGCTTAGAGCAACCTGGCCAGCATCCCTCCATTCTGCCACATCTTTAATAACATCATTGGAGACTCCAGTGCTTGGACTTTGTGTCTCTGGGAGCTGCATTTCTGAACTTCCCGCAGTCTTCCTGTATCTGCCGTGATGGACAGTGACCATGAAACCCCTACTGTTAAGGAGGGTGGGCAACAATTCTACCTTAGTTCAGGTAGTTAATTTATTGTGCCAACCTGGCCGATAAACACATGTGGGGTTAATTGAAGGGTGGACGGCTAAATGGTCCAGTGAGCCTCGCCTTTCTATTTCTCAGGTCTCTTGCTTTCTGATGGTCGGACCAGGGTGCAGCTGCCTTAGCCAGTTCCCTGCTTCAGCTGGCAAGGCTCACTTCCTGCAAGACATCCTTGAGGAAAAGCCACATGGACCTACTCTGATGCAGTCCTGGGTGCTGAAGCAGCCGTGTGGAGACCCCTGCCAGCGCTGAGATGCTTACATGTTCACTGATTCGACTTCCCTCCTGCAGTCAGCGTCACAGTGTGTGTTTTGTGAAATAGAGGAGGACTTTGTGGATTGGTATCGGACATAAGGGTTAATGTTGGACTTGTGAGTTTGGGCAGCATGGGGTTGGGATGTTTTCCTGATGTGCACTTACCCTTTATATAAAACTCTCTTATACATGAGTTTCTGTGGATTTGTTTCTCTAACGTACCCAGACTAACACATTAGTGTTCATCTTTGGAGTCAGACCCCCCTCCTGGATGACATAGATCCCCATGTGCTTGAAGGGCAGAACTATGACTAGGGACAGTGCCCAAGACTTTCTGGGCCCCTATCCTGGACAATAATTAAGAATTCAGGGCCTCTGGGCCCATAGTCATGTTTAGGCTTTGGTTTTCTGTCTCAACTTTAGGCTTGGCCTTATAGAGCTGTACCTACCAACCCTCTGCTGGTTCTGGATTCTTGAGTCCCCTTCTCTTAATCTTAGCCCTATGGCTTGGGATTTCTCTGCTTAGGAGACTTCGTTGTGGAAGATTTTCAGAATTCTTCCTGTTTGGTAATATTCAAAAATTTAAATCAAATCAATTGAAGCACCATCCGTGGGAGATTCTAAAGTTCACACCTTTTCACTCAGTTGATTGACTCTTCATTTTTCTGATCTCTATTCTTTTTAAATAGGTAGCCTGGTGGCCTAGTGGTAGCAATGTTGGGCTGCGATCCACATGGTCAGCAGTTTGAAACCACCAGCAACAACTTAGGAGAACGACTGGGCTTTCTACTCCCTTAAACAGGTACAGTCTCAGAAACCCACGGGGGAGGGGTGGTGTTTTGCTATAAATCAGTATTCACTCGATGGCAATGAGATTGGAGAGTTTACTCTTTTTAAATATGACCAAATACCCCTTCCTCTTCCTTTCTCCACAAGAAATCCGATACTGTTTGGGGTGAATCATATTTTTTAAAATGCCCTTACTTTTGTAGTTTAAGTATTTGAAAAACCTTATGTAAACACATGAACTCACTGATTCCTTTTTCATATGTATACTTGGACAAATAACAAGCCTACACGGAGCACTCTGCCTGCTCTTAGTGGACTGTGTTAGAAGGTTCCAGGTCCGCCGTTCCCTACAGATTCAACTACAGTGATGACCGCAGAGCCTACTGGTCTTTAGTTCCCAGAGTTTTATCACACTCTCTGGCAAAAGAGAGCCACTGGGAAAACAGCCCAGGCCACAGGAAACCACTTGGACTGACTTGGCTCTCTGTTTTCACTTTTGCATCACATCAAGTTTCGGCAGGTTTGGTGATCTCTCCTTGAAAAGTTTGTTCCTGAGGTCTTAGAATCTGGTTGCATCTCAGAATCACCTGGGGAGCTGTTAAAACATTACCAGTACTCAGCCCTCACCACAGACCTCCTGAGGCAAAGCCGTGCGGGTGTGAGCCACTCTGTGGGCTATTCTGAGGTACAGGCTGCAGAGAAGCTTCAGTCCCCAACACCCACTGCATCCTGGGAGTTTATCACTATTTTATCACCTGGTGAACTTTTTTGAAGCCTCGTCCTAGCTGTGCTTTCTGAGTCTTGGCGTACAATTATCAAGAAAATAGGATCTCTCTTTTTTTATCCCCCTCCCTCCCAAGGGACATTAACATCCCAAAGTCTTTATTCTTAAAAATTTAAAGCATAAAACAAACCTGCCATCGAATGTCAACCCTTGCTGGCGTTGTTTATCTGTGTGCTGACCTGCCTGTACCGTGCCAAAGTATTCAAAGATGAGGTTCAATAGTTTAACACTGCACCTTTAAATACTTGAACTTCAGCATGCACACCCTAAGCGCCACTAACACACTAAGAATATTGACACTTCCTCAATACCACCTAATATCCAGTCTGTAACCATAGTTTCTCTACTTGTTTCGAAAGCTGTGTCTAGAAGCCCCCCCCACCCCACCCCCTTAAAGCAAGAGTCAATCAAGGCCTGTTCACTGCATTTGAGTGCTTACTTTTTGAACTTAAAATGAAACCAAAACAAACAACTGCCCCTATTTTATCATACTTTCAATATGAAATCCTCAAGGACACTGGTACCCATATCTTTGGCCTTCCTTTTCCTGATCCAACATCCAGCTGACCTGCTCCTATTTTCTATTTATATGGTGGTTCCTTCAATTCCCTCCTTTATCTATTCCAATTCCTTTGTCAGAAATAAATTCCAAAGTACAGCGTCCCTACTGAAATAATCATAACCTGAGGAGAAAGGGCCGCTCTTCCTTGCAGGTGAATTCCAATGAATGAATGGAGAATGAATGAGGGAAATAGAAAAATCACCATCTGACCAGCACCAGGGTAGTAATAACTTTTACAGCCATGAATGACCAGTGGATGCTAAAATACATGGGCAAAAGCGTGCTGAGAAACAACACATTTGCCTAGTCTCAAAATAGCTCCCGTGAGATACTTATTCATTGCAAAGGGAAAAGATAATTTTTACTGTGGCCTAAAGACACCACCTGACCCAGGTGATCACCAGCCACAAGAGAACGACATCCTGTACCTCCTGAGATGACTCACCGGGAGGAGGCCACATCACTTCTGAGTACAGCCGCAAAAACTCATATTCTTCAATCGAATCATGAGAACTTATCACACAAACCCAACTGAGGACATTCTATAAATGACTGGTCAGGACTCGTCAAAAGAGTCAAGGTCATAAAGACAGAGCGAGCCTGAGGAACTGTCGTAAGTGGGAGAAGATGGAGGAGACAGGAGGACTAAATGGTCATGTGGGTTGCTGAATTGGATCGTGGACTGGAAAAAGGGCTGATAAAACTTGAATAAGATTGGTAAGTTAATCGTATTGTATCAATATTCATTTTCCAGCTTGACAATTACTTGTTTTGTAGGATATTAGAGTTAGGAGAAGCTGTATGAAGAGTAGACAGGTTCTCTGCATACTACTTGTGTAACTTTTTTGGGTAAGTCTAAAATTATGTTAGAAGTCTTGTGGCATAGTGGTTACACATTAGGCTGTGGTCTTCAAGGTCAGCAGTTCACAGCCACCTGCGGCTCCAAGGAGAAAGATGGGGCTTTCTAATCCTATAAACAGTTCTAATCTCAGAAACCCACAGGGGCACTTCTACCATGTCCTATAGGCTTTGCTGTGAGTCAATATTGGCTTGAGGCAGTGAGAGTGAAAATTATGGTTTGTTTGTGTTCTCTAAAGACTAATTAATTTGAAGTTTTTCTTCCAGGATGGAGTTTGACTTGATACAAGCAAAATTTAGGATACAGACTAGGCTGGGGGTAATAAAAGAGAAAACACAATTGCTATTAAGTCTTACCTGAGAGCCTCTGTCCTCTCACAAACACACTCCCATTTCTATTCAGCTTTGATTTGGAGTCTGATCCAGAACGTCCCAGGTTAAATATTGACTTCCACTTCTTGGATTTACTGGAGAGCTTTCTTCTAAAGGAGCCAAGCCATTAGAGGTTAGTATGGTAACCAGTGCTTCCAGTGGGGTTTTCAGATTGAGAAAAAAGCATTCAAATCATAGAATCATATTCTCAGGTCTGAATATCTCTGACATTTCAGGAAATTTCCTCTCTAGGCTCCAACTTGATACCTGACTTCCCCCCTGTCTAGGGAAGCCGTAGATGACCAAGCCAGGCTCTCATGCATGCGAGCAAGCACTGTATTCTCCAAGGAAGGGGCAGACAGAGCCAGGGGCTGGTAGGAGACTCAGAGGTCACAAGTTTCTTAAAGGGACCTCTGGTAAGCACTTTAGTCCTGTCTCTTCAAAGATAATACTACTGTTACTAATTTATTCATGTCACAGGGCCACCCATCAAAGACCAGAGGCCACAGTCCTCCTGTGCTGTCGAAACTGTGGCCACATGGCTGGACCACCCCCAGGTGAGGAAGGGGTTGGGGAAGGAGGTCTTTCACAGGCCGAAGAGGTGCTAGCTGAGCAAGCGGACCTGGAAAAGGGTGGCCTTTTTCTATTTTGGATGGGCCCCCAGGTGAAGTGAAGAGAGGCAGGTGTGGGCAGGGAGCGTGCCCATCCTCTGAGTACCGTCAGTAGCTACTGTGGGTACAGGCAGAGCGCAGGGGGCCCTCGCAAGCAGGCTGCTTCAGTGGGTAGGGTACGGGGTGTTACTGGGAGAGTGCAGGAGAGCATGCTACCACCAGGGGTCACCAGAAAGGCTTTGCCCTGCTCTGATTTGACTCAGCCTTGGGGCTTCCTGAAGCTCCAGGACAAAACCAAACTATGCGACCCAGGGGTTCTGCCACCAGGGCCTGGGCTCTGTGGGGCTCAGGGAGCTTTCATAGGACATCCAGGTCTTCAGGCAGGTATGTCTGCCAGAGTCAGAGGTCGATCTGCCGTGTGTGGTGGTTTCCTTTGGACTGGATCTGGGTCACACACTGAGGCACCATCCCCTTTAGGTGTGGTACATCCGGGTGTGTTTGAAGGCACAGAGAAAAAGCACTTGGTGGTCTTCTGAGAGGGGCTTCATTCCTATCCCTGTGTAGAAGTTTACTCTCCAAGTTAGGGGGAGGGGCAGTGGGGCTTGGTGATCCATCCAGGACATGGAGAGATTCCTCACCAGGCACCATCCAGCAGTGCCATCCCTGGGCTGATGGGGCATCCTGCAGCCAGCTGTGTGATGTGGCAACCCTCTGCCTGCCCTCCCCAAAGGAAACAGCACTGCCAGCTGGGGGGCTGGGGGGGACTCTGAGAAGAAGGTGTCGGTTTGCAGGGTCCCTTTCCTGGACTAAACAGCAGACATGACATTCTCCAATGAAAACGGGTTGTAGTTCAGCTCCTTCCCCTACTACCTGCCTACGATGACGACTCCCGCTTCACATCACAGGCTGGCTGCTTCTGCCGCACGGGGGCGCGTGTGGGGGACAGGTGGAGGCCCGCGTTGCCCCCCATGGGGGAAGTCAGAGGGAGAAATGCAGACTGAAAACACCCTACAGGGTGTTTGCACTTGTGTTGTAGATGGCAGGGAGAGGAGGCCAGGAATGTGTGCCCACAAGTGCTGCCCTTACTTGTCCACTTGCCAAGAGATCGGGCTCTCTGCCTTCTGTTATGTCCCACGAGGGGAGAAGGGGGCCGTGGGGGTGGGTAGCGGCCTTCAGTGAGCTTCCTTCTGAAAACCTCCAGCCTGTTTTGTCTGACCTCCGGAAGGAGGGATCTGAGTCAGGCCTCTTGACCCCTCTGACCGCCCCGGCCCCTGCCCTTGGCAGTGATAGGGCTCACCCTCCGGTGGGAGGCTGGGGTCTGGAGTTTGGGGTCCGACAGTGAAGGCATCGACTGCGGATGCGATGTTGCCGGGAGACAACTCCCTTCTCATTGGATCGCTCCCTTTCCCCCAGCCCAGACCTCACCCTCCACGGGGGCAGACTGCAGGGCCAGGCTCGGCACACACTTCTTCCCTCCACCCGAGCGCCCGGACGAGCATTTGAAAGGTGCCACTTACTTGCTGTCTGGTAACTCCAGGACGGTGTGGAACAGGGTGCCCATCGGAGGGACTATCTCAGGCAGGCTGTTCTCCCTCCTTTCTTTCCGAGCGGGATGGTTGGTCGACAGGCTCCGGGCCTGCGCTTCCTCTAGGCTCACCAGCTTCATGGGCAGCGAGAGGGCTGGCAAGGTCAGACTCTTCATGATGGCCCGGTTTTCTGTAAAGCAAAGAGAAGAACTCAACTCTGGCAGAAGGTCTGTCCACCAGGCCCTGCCCGACTCCCATGTATGGCTCTTCCTTCCCTCGCCTCCTTGCATGAGAGCTCAGGATCAATCCTGGCTTCGCCTGGGCCTGGGACTAACACTGCACAGCACACTGACAGCTCTCCGGGCCAGGCTAGTGAGAGGACAGAAAGGGATTTCAGGAAGCAACCTACACTGCCTCTACTTGTTATAGGCACACCCTTCATTCATTATGAATGTTTATTGAGCATCCCATCATGAGCCAGGGTAGCAGTTTTCATCCCTGCCAACTCTCCCCAGGGCTTTGGCCAGATGAGGTATGTCCAGCCTCCAAGGTAGCCTCATTCAGCTAGGATAAGGTATAGCTGGAGCCATGTCTTCCCCTACATCAGTGGTTTTCAATCTTCCTAATGCTTCGACCCTTTCATACAGTTCCTCATTTTGTGGTGACCCCCAACCATAAAATTATTTTCATTGCTACTTTATAACTGTCATGAATTGGGTGACCCTTGTGAAAGGGTCATGGACCCCCCCCCGCCCCCCAAAGGGGTCGTGACCCATAGGTTGAGAACCACTGCCCTAGAGCATCCAGGCTTGTTTTTCTCGGTAATGAAAAGACACTTTACAGCCCACCCTAGTCCCTAAACTACTGTAGTTTTTTTAAAAACATTTTATTAGGGGCTCATATAACTTATCACAATCCATACATATACATACACCAATTGTATAAAGCACATCTGTACATTCTTTGCCCTAATCATTTTCTTTTTTTTTTCTCTTCTTTTCTTTTTTTACATTTCATTAGGGGCTCATACAACTTTTATCGCAATCCATACATATACATACATCAATTGTATAAAGCACATCCTACATTCCCTGCCCCAATCATTCTCAAAGCATTTGCTCTCCACGTAATCCCTTTGCATCAGGTCCTCACTACTGTAGTTTTTAACTCGGTGTGCAGTCATCCTCCAGGGTGTCAAGCTAACACTTTCTTACTGTGTGGATATGGAATGAAACTGAGGCTCATAGATCAGCGATGACAGTGAGTGACAGCATCAACCGCTCATGGGAAATTTGCTGAGACAACTTCTGGCTCAACTGGACCACACTCCCCAGTCAATGGCTTTCGACTGGGAAAGATTTTACATCCTTCTCCTCAGGAGCCATTTGGCAATATCTGGACACAGTTTAAGTTGCCAAAACTGGGTGAGAAGGTGGCATTGAAGAAGGAAAGGCCAAGGATGTTGCTAAGCATCTGATAATACACAGAGCACTCCCACTTGGCACCCCCTACACCCCAGGCCAATGTCCTTGGGTCAATGGCTCTTGATCCTAAATGGTTGATTGTTCAAAGGTGTGCACACATCAACAAGGTTACTATTCCCAAATGGTTGGTCATTCGAAGATGTACACACACCAATAGTGTTAGTCTATCTCTTACAGACCTGTCCTTTACTTGGTTGAAAGGTGAGCCACGGGGGGAGTTCAGTTCCGTACCCAAAGGGGGATCACGGACTATATATAGTTTCAAGGTCTCCACTAGAAAGCCAGGTTTGTTCCACAATTTTGAGTTTTGTTCCATATCTTTTCCCCACTCAATCCAGGGCCTTCTACTGTGGTCCTTTTCAGGGTAGTTGGGCCTCAGAGCCTGATGTCACATGATCTCTTAGTCCACTGGACTAATGGCTTCCCCGTGCCTTCAGTTTTGTTTTTTTAATTTAGAATCTCTTCACTTCTTTTATCTATCTATTTATTTATTGTGCCTTCAGTTTTTTTGTTTTTTTTTGGGTTTCAACACAGGTTTATTGGGTGCTTGGTCTGGAGGTACACTAGAGCTCGGGGAGGGGGCACATTTGCTTTGCAGGGCTGGGGGTTCCACCACTAAGGAAGAGGTGACTGGAGGGGGCACAGGGTAGGGCTCCATTTCCCACCTCCTTCTGCTTGGCTCAAATTACTTGTTTTCTCTCAGCAACTACCAGAGGGCACAGGCAAACAGGCAAGAAACAAAAAGCAACCTGGACCTCCAGCCACCTGGCCCGGCTTCCCCTCCTGAAGGCCGGCTGGGCTGACTCAGCGCCAGCTCCTCCAATGGGACCAAGGTTAATAAATTAGAATAAATTACAGGGAATGCAACTTTGTGCTGGGAGGGCCCCTTCTCTTCCAACACACACAAGACTGGGGCTGGAGGGGGCAGATATCTCTGAAGGCCACTACGAGAGGGGAGTAAGAGCAATGGGACCAAAAGCCAGCATTTCCTCCACGTGCTTCCCAAACAGAGCAGAAGAATCAGGGTGGGGAGAGACACATGAGGGAGGAGCCCTCTTTTTCAGGATAAAGGAATGGCCAAGAAAGAATGCTGCCCAAACCCCCACTTCTCAAGCCACCGCTTAGGTTAAGGATTTGGTTACTGAATCATTGAGGGGGGTGAAGGGTACTGGGGTGGGGAGCAGAGGGAGCCGGAAACAGGCAGCCGGCCCAGCCTGGTGGCGGCAGTCACTGGTCAGCTTCGCCGAACACATCATTTTGCTTGCGCTTCATGTTCTCGAAGTCAAACGCCAAGCCTACCATACGTTTGTAGATGTCTTTGATGTCGTTGCAGGTTGTCTCGAAGTGGGTAGTGGCGTCATAGGAGCAGGAACAGAACACCTGGCTCTCGGAGCCGTCATCAATGGGCTCATACAAGTCGCTGATAGCCACAAACTTCTGGTCTATGGGCTCCAGCAGCTCCAAGGCCGGCTCTACCTCCTTCTCAGGCTCCGAGGTCTCCACCATAGTGCTGGCAATGGCGATGTACTTGCCCTGCGCAGCCACGTTGTGCGCATAGGAGATCATGCACATGTAGATGTCTGCCTTGCTGTTGACCTGGTTCTGGGGGATGATGATTTGGCAGGAGTTGGCATCGTTGGTATTCTTGATGGGGTGGTTCAGGACACAAATAATCCTAATCACCTGGCCTGCCTTCCGCACGCGATCTGGGACATAACTGGGATCACAGATCAGCTGCCGGCAGCGGGCCACCTCTCCTTCTGACTTCACACCCACCACCTTGCCATTCTCCATGATTATGTCGTCCACGAGTTTGTTCAGCATATATGTCCCACCATAGATGGCACTCAATCTTGCAAATCCCTGGGGGAGTTCACCGAGGCCATAGAGCGGGTACAAGTATGGGCTCTTCCCATACCGGGCCAAGGACTCGCTATATAGCTTGATGCGGTTGATGGTCTCCAAGCAGGGCTGGTCCAAGTAGTCATCAGTGCGATAGAGCGCCAGGGCGTGGCCAGTGAAGTCAATGACATCCTGGCCCAAATCAAACTTCCTGTAGACATCACGCATGCTGGTAGTCTGGGGGTCAACCCCTTCGAAAGTCTTGGGATCGTTCTCGTCAAAGTTTGCCACAAACACCAGGAACTTGCGGAAGCGTCTCTTTTCGAACATGCCCATCAGATTGGAAGCCAAGGCTTCGGTCTCTGTGGATGGCACTTTGTAGATCTTGCCCCCCTTGTAGACAAAGCTGCCTTCAACAACTTTGAAGTCCAGGTAGCGCGTCACCTCTGTGTACAGCAGCATCTTCACCAGCTGCCCATTGGCCATCAGGAATTTGGGGATCAGGTCAACATTCCAGTCTCGGCCACGGCCCATGGACTCAGGGGGCCCCTCCAGGAACTGAACACGCTTATATAGCTCTTCCAGGGGTGTGATAGAAGAGCTTTCCCCGCCATAGTAGGGGTTCCGGTCCATGTGCAGCACCTTCTTGCCATTCACTGACATGATGCCAGATAGGTTGCATTCGGTGAGGCCGGTCCCCAGCACGATCACGTCGTATTCCTCGTCCATGGTTCGGCCCTGGGTGCCAACTCCGGCTCCGGTTCCGGCTCCTCCTCCTTCACCCGCCTTCAGTTTTCATCACCCTTCTTTCCTCTGAACAATCCAGAGGTCAATAGTTGAACCTCAGAAGGCTGGTCTTTCCAGGGAGGTCAAAGCTCACAGTCGTTTAGAATCCTGAATGCTTTCAGTTATGTTTCCAGCAGCTCACAAGGGGTTAAAAATGCTTGCAGTTAATTTGCTCCCAGTATTTGCTCATAAACGTTAGATTGTTTATCACTTTGCTATTTAATTATTTACACACACACACACACACACACACACACACACACACACCCTAAATCGCTCTGGAGCAGTTGGAAAAACGGGAAGAACATAAACTGCAAAGACAGCTGTGGTTAGCTGCTGCTCTCCCCTAGGCCTACTCCTCATCCCTGATTTGTCATTTTTAAGGAGTTCCTGATGGGGGTTCCTCACCTCCAACTGGTTCCTCTTCCGACCTTCCATGGAAGATTATGAGTTGCAAGCATCAGGAAACGGCACCACTGACCACCCAGGGGCTTGACTTAGACATCTTTTACCCCTCTTTACTTTGATGCGCCCACTGCCCACCAACCACACTACAAGCAAGTCCTGTGACTCACCCTCCAAAGGACAGACTGACTCTAGCTATTGTGGGGACTACCGGATTCATAGTTTACATATTATACAACACAGAGGGAGCACTGGTGGAATAGTAGTTACAAGTTCGGCTGCGAACCATAAGGTCATCAGTTTAAAGCCAGCAGCTGCTCTGAGGAAAAAGGGGAAGTTTTCTACTCCCACGACGAGTTCCAGTCTTGCAAACCTTCAAGGGCAGTTCTACCCTGTCCTATAGGGTCACTATGAGTTGGAATAGCTCCCTGGCAGTGAGTTTTTGTTTGATACCTCTGGTTATATCCCCAAGTGGGACAGGGCTTCTTTGTTATGTTAATGAGAGAATTACCACAGCCTGTGTTTTAGTCCATGTCTTCTGAGATGAAACAAGCAAGTGAGCCAGTCCACCTGGAAGATGAGGGTGGTCAAGCTACATGAAGACCTCCCAGGAGCAGGAGTTCAAAATAAAAAGGCCATTCTTCAGTGCAACAGAGCTCCTAACGGGGCCAGCCCCCTGCCTTCAGATATCTAGCCCCCTAAATTGACAGTGGTTGGATGCTCTCAAGGTTTTCAGTGGCTTATTCCTGTGGCCCGCGCTCTTAGAGTAGCTAAGACACGTAGGAGAAAGGATGAAGTCAGAGAGATGACCAGAACATAGCAAAGGGCCGCTCGAGAAGACAAAGTGAAATGTTACAATGAAATGCGCAGAGCCCCCGAATTAGAAAACTTAAAGAAGGAGAGCATGCTCAGCACATATCTTAAACGGAAAGAAATCACGAACAAATTCAAGCCTCGAGTTCCAATATTGAAAGGTTCTACGGGCAAAATATTGAACGACGCATGGATGTCCCAGGAGCAGGCAGTGTTTCATTCTGTCAAACACAGGGTCGCCGAGCAGACGCAGAGGCACCTAACAACCACCACAGCGTCCTGAGCAGTGAGAACAGAAATTTCAATTTGTAGAAGCCACCGTTTGTGGCATTTCTTTCCTGTTTTAAAACCGACCTATATTCTTATCAGTTTACCTGTGCATCTATCTGCGCTGCCAACTCTGTGACTCTCTAGGTGTGTTAGTATGTATACGTTTTGGTTTGTTCTGAATCTTTTTATCGGGGGCTGGACTATGTACATGTTTTTAATTTGACCATTTTTATTTATTTTCTTGCCCTCCTTCTCCTTCCCAGCCACCTCAGCTTCTGTGTAACCACCCCGGTCTGCTTCTTTCAGCGTGGGAGCCTTTTTCTGGAATGGTTTTCTAATTACAGAGGTCTCACACGGTAGTTGCCTTAATGGGATTGCCTGCCTCCCCTCCGCACATCTTCCACCCGCATCTACATCACCAGGCGTTTTGCATTTTCATCATTACTCTTTAGGAACGCATAGTATCCCATTGTCAGTTACATTCTAATACAATTCCTCCACTCGTGAGCATTTAGGTTGTTTCCATCTTCTTACTAGCGCGAACAGTGGCTCACTAAACATGGGTGCGCATATATCTGTCTGCTGCTTTGCTCCTTATTTCTGTCAGCCATAAACGAAGTAGCATATGGCTCAGTTATAAGATATTTCCATTCCAATTGGTTTGAAGAAGCTCCATATGGGCTTTCCACCGTGACTGCACAGTTTTACAGTCCCACCAGTAGTGTATGAGGATTCTAATCTCGCCTCATCCTCTCCAGAGATGGTTTTTTCCAACCTTTTTATTGGGAGTGAATACAGATATCACATCATTTCCATAGTTCAATCACATCAAGCAGTACTGTACAACTGCTACCACGACCCGTTTCCAAACATTCTCTTCCTTCTTGAACTCCTAGATAGCAGCTCCCTTTCCCTTCCCTGCTCCTTCCTGTATTTGTTATTCTCTCTCTCTCTCTCTCTCTCTCTCTCTCTCTCTCTCTCTCTCTCTCTCTCTCTCTCTCTCTCTCACTTGGCTAACCGCACCTCTCTGAGGTGGGATCTCATTACTGTCTTGGTGTGCATTCCTTGAATGGCTACTAATCGCGAGCATTTCTTCATACGTTTGTTAGTGAGTATCCTCTTTGGTGAATTGCCTAGTCGTGTCTTCTGCCCATGGATTGGATTGTGTTTTTCTTGTGCAGGCCTTGCAGTTTTCTATAGATTTTTGAGATTAGTCCTTGATCTGTTATATCATTGCCACAAGTTTCCACACACACACACCCTCTGAGCCTGTGGGTTCGCTCTTTAATTTTTTGATGAAGTCTTTTGATGCACACAGATGTTCTATGTTTGGGAGGTCCAGTTCTGAATTTTGTCTTCTGTTGTGTGTTTTTACGTTTGTAATGTGCTTTTGTCTTATGCTAAGGTCTCTAATGTTTTTACCCTATTCTCTGAGCCATGAGCTTTATCGTTCTAGGGTTTGTATTTCATCCCTCTTGAGTTTGTTTCTGTAGATGGGGTGAAGTACCTGTTTCATTCCTCTGCAAACCGAGACCCAATTTTGCAGCACCATTTATTTATGTGGTAGTTACATAATCCGGTGTCTATTTGAGGATTAAGAGTGTAGGGATGGAGTCTAGGCTGTCAATCAAGATATAGCTAATGAGGCTGCTGTGTGGGCATAGTCTTCCCCTAAGGATTCTGGGAATTCCGTTTTTTTCCTTCTTGGAGGCCACTTCTCACTCCCTTGGAGACGCTCTACTGACCAGACGCATGGGCAATGCTCTACTGACCAGACGCATGGCACTATGCTGGTAGACCCTGTGCCCTGGGAACTGGAGAAGCCACGCGGAGACCCCTGCTAGAGCTGAGATGCTCACAACACCACTGGATCCAAGGACTTTCTACCCACTGGCCTGTGACTGTGCTGCATTCAGCGTCATTGCATGTGTTTCCTGAGTCTGCAGAGGACTTTCTAGATTAGGGTCGGGCATATGAGCTGATATGGGACTTATGGATTTTATCTGGGCTGGGTTGGGATGCTTTCTAAATGTACGATTATCCTTTATATGAAACTCTCTCTTTTTTTGTTGCCTTATCAACATTTTATTAAAATCAATTAAAACAGCTGGCACTTGTATAAGAAGATAATGAAATACAAGTGAGAGCCATCTGCTCTTCACTAAGTAACCCAGTATTTCTAGAGATCGCTTCTTCAGTTGTCAGTTGCTCATGCTAATACACGAGTAGATATCTCAAGTCCTCAGGATCCGTGCATCCCCAGGCAGGCGACACATTCTTGTGTGCTTGCGTAAAATCCATGGCTGCCGCAGTTCAGAAGGGGCACCTGAAAGTACTTCTCCACGAAGGCAGACTCCAGTCCTTCAGTAATCGAGTTCACACAGCCATGCTGGGAAGGGGTACTGGCTGCTGCGGCTCTCACACTTTATTCAATGACGACCCCTTGACGGACTGCAGCGCTTGGGGTGCTGCAGACAGATGCCTGCCGGGCTCTCGCGGCGGCAGCAAAAAGCCTCGTTCTCGCTTGGGGGAGTGACTAGTGGTTTTGAACTGCTGACCTCGAGGGTAGCAGTCCAGCACCTACTCCCTGCGCCACCATGCTGCGGGACTCAGGGACCTGCACGCGGTGAAAGAAAGTGCAGGACGCCCTGGCAGAGAGGCCTCCCTTCCCACCACGGGCAGGCAGCGCACGGGCCCGGCGGACGGCAAAACCCCCATCTTTAACAGCCGCGTGTCCGAACACAACGGGAACAACCGAAACTCTCTCTTATACACATATGAGTTTCTATGGATTTGTTTCTCTAGTCTACTGGGACTAACACAATTTGTTGAAGAGACTGTTCCCCATTTGACGCGTTTTGGCCTTTTATCTAAAATCGCGATGCATTTCTGTTCTAGAAGCACTTGGCAACTAAGTCATAAGGATAGGAAACAACTAGGAGCGAAAGGGTCAACAGTACACTGGACAAAAGTCCAGGACAAAGGATGTTAATGATGAATGAACATCAAGAGAGTTGGCATTTCCAGGATGAAATTAGGAACGATCTTAAAATTAACAATCCCGGGTGGAATTTGCTGTGTAGAAGAACATTCCTACAAAGCCATTCCTTTTCCACAATGGTTTATTTATGCGGGTTCTTTCTTTCTTTCTTTTTCTCCCTAGATTCCCAAAAAGAACCCAGACTGAAGGGCTTGGGTTCAACATTCGGGCTCAGCAGTTACTAACCCTGGGACCTTGGGTTGTTGCTAAGCTTGGCTGGTCCTCAGGTCCCTCATCCCTAAGGTAAGACGATAACAACTGTGCGACGCTTATTGTGGTCGGTCAATGCAACTGTCTGTGGGCAGTGCCTGAAGTGGTTCCTGGCAGAGGATGAGTGCCCCCCTCCTGCCCGCTAAAATGCTTGTTAACTTAAATGGGTGAATGAATGAGTGCATAACATTTCTCGATTCCTCCCCCAAAAGAGTTGATATCGCTTACAATACAAAAAATCACATTTATAATGGGAGTGTTCATACAGAGATAAAAAGAAAGGGCGTGGAGACCCAAAGCCCATTTGTCGGCCACTGGAGATCCCCTCACAGAGTGGTCTAGGGGAGGAGATGAGTCCGTCAGGGTGCGATGTAGCACCGATGAAGAATACAGCTTTCCCCCAGATCCTGGATGCTTCCTCCCCGCCAACTACCATGATCCGAATTCTACCTTGCAGGACTGGATAGAGCAGAGGTTGTACACTGGTGCATATAGGAGCTGGAGGCACAGGGAATCCAGGGTGGATGATACCTTCAGGACCAGGGGTGTGAGGGGGCGATACTGGGAGAGCACAGGGTGAGTGGGTTGGAAAGAGGGAACCAATTACAAGGATCCACATGTGACCTCCTCCCTGGGGGACGGACAACAGAGAAGGGGGTGAAGGGAAACGCCGGACAGGGCAAGATATGACAAAATAATCATCTATAAATTATCAAGGGCTCATGAGGGAGGGGGGAGCAGGGAGGGAGGGGGGAAAAAGAGGACCTGATGCAAAGGGCTTAAGTGGAGAGCAAATGCTTTGAAAATGATTAGGGCAAAGAATGTACAGATGTGCTTTATACAATTGATGTATGTATGTGTATGGATTGTGATAAGAGTTATATGAGCCCCTAATACAATGTTAAAAAAAAAAAGGGCGCTGGATAAAGTGGGAATAATTACATAAGGATTTGAAATATAAAGTTAATGCAATTGATTATTTGAATAAATGGACTTGGTTTTTCCAAATCTTACCTGAGCTAGAAAAGACGGCTTTAATCAGCGCACATACGTATTCTCACAGACAGGGTTCTCATGTACCAGTAGTTCTGCCATGTGTGCAACCCAGGCTAGCCGCATCAGCCTCACTTGGAAATTTGTGAGACACGTACACTCTCAGTCACATTACAGAGCTACTGACTCATAAAACAGGAATGGGGTTCCCATTACCTGCGCTTCAGCAAGCCCAATGGGAAATTTCGATGTACCCCCAACACTGGAAAACCATTGTCATGCACATGTGTAACATCGGTGCCAGGCTTCTTGAGAGCCAGATTTGGGGTTTTTAATCTATTAAGCTCACATGGATGCAAACAGCATAAACCCATTCATGCAGATGATCCATTGAGCCATCATGAGATCCACTCAAACCAAATCAAACCCACTGCTATCAACCTTGATTCCAACTCCCAGTAATTCTGTAGGCTAGACTCGAGCTGCCCCATGGCGCTTCCAAGGTGGTAAATCTTTACAGAAGCTGACTGCCACGTCTTTCTCCCGTGGAACAGTTGGTGGTCCAAATCACTACAGGTTAGCAGTTGAACACTTTAACCTCTGTATCACCAAGGCTTGCTTATGACACCAGATTGGAAAATTACCCCATGGCACTCAGCTTAAAACAGGTATGCCTTTCTCACCCACATGGCTATAGTTACAACGATGCTAAGAACTCTGCATACACACACTCCCTGCAACATTCAACATACATTCGCTTTTTGTGTGACTAGTGTTTGGTGCTTGTAGCATAATGGTTCCAAGTTGGGCTGTTAACCTCCAGGTCAGCAGTTCAAAACCAACTGCTGCATTGGAGAAAGCCAAGGCTTTCTACTATCATAAAGAGGTGTCGTCTTGGAAACACGGGGGCAGTTTCACTCTGTCCTATAGGGTTGCGATGAGTCGGCATTGGTTTTGGCTTGTTTTGAGTGGCTGGTGCAGGGCAAAACAAAGCAAGCACTCAACAGATACATGTGAAAATAATGTGGCCCGAGTACACATGTGAGCAGCGAATACGTCTGAATATACATCTTGCCTCTGAACTCATTCCCTTAAAGCGGGCGTCCTCAAACATGCGGTCCGCCGAGGACATTTATCCGGCCCACCGGGTGTTTTTGCCCCATTTTGTTTTTTACTTCAAAATAAGATATGTGCAGCGTGCATAGAAATTTGCTCATAGTTGTTTTTTTTAACTATAGTCCGGCCCTCCAACAGGTCTGAGGGACAGTGAACTGGCCCGTTTCAAAAGTTTGAGAATCCCTGACTTAAAAACTTCAAGATGAAGGCAAAGGGATCATCTGAAATATATTATAAATAAGCTAGTAGTTAGGGAGAAGAATGTTGCCGGTGCCTTTACATAATAACCTAAAGTTTAAGAACTCCCCAAGACCAACACCACATGATTCCAACGCACCACACCACACTCACTGGGCACATTGATTGGGTAAGCCAGGGGTGCAACCACTCAGAAACACACTAAAAGCCACGTGCAAACACACCACACTTGCCTTCCACACAGTATATGCCTGATCCTCAGACAGTAGTCAGCCAACAAGAACACTCAACAGTAGAACCAAATCCACACTATTCTTGGGCACAAAGATGAAGGCAAGAAGGAAGATGGGCTGGTGGTGCCAGAAGAGGGCTTTACCATCATTCTCCAGGGACCTGGGGGCACTGCTGCTGAAGATCTGATCCACATGATTCAAGATGAACTCAATCACCACTTGCTGAACCCGGACTGCAAGGAAGGCTGCGTCTCCATTGCACCCTGTGGCTTCGATTTCTTTAGACCTAGACCATGGGAGAAACATAATTCAGTGAGCGACTGCCCTGCAGACGGAAGCGGTTAGGGGAACCAGTGGGCTTTACTATAAACCTCATGTCCTAAATTCAGAGTGTTACTCTGTAGAATATGTTAACTCTATCGAAGACCAATGGAAAGGACTCTGCCGGTCCCTGTGGGCAACAAATGATTTGCAATTCCCTTCTCGCCTACAAAGAGCTCGGTTGGGCTGTTACTTGCAAGATCAGCGGTTCAAACCCACTGTTCCACAGGAGACAGATGAAGCTGTCTGCTCCTGTAATGTTCCGTTTCAGAAACCCGGGGGAACAGGTATACTCTGCTTTGACACGGTGGCTGCAACAATGGGTTCAAGCATAGGAACCATGGTGTGGATGGCACGGGCACTGGCCGTGTTTCGTTCTGCTATGCACAGGGTTGGAACTCACTCAATGGCACAACAACAACACCGAGTCAGCATCAGCTAGACAGCAGTGGGTTTGGTTTCGTGGCTCACTAACCTAAAGGTTGGTGATTCAAGATCCACCCAGCACACTGTGCATGAGAGGCCTAGTGAATAGCATCTGTGAAGATTAAAGCCAAGAAAACAGTTCTGCTTTACAAACCATTGGGTTGCCAGGAGCCAGAATCGACTGCATGACTATGGACTTGGATCGTGTTTTTTATTTAAAAGGATTCAACAAAGGCTGAACAAATTTGAAAGTGCTACTAGGTATAAGATGTATAAGTTAGTCTACTGCAACAGTCAAATGCTGTATTTGTGAGGACAGAATACAGGACTTTGTTTTTTCATAAGCTCTTAGCTCCATGCAATTGTTCTATTGGACACAGTATCATTTAGGAGGTCATAGGAAGAAGCTGACTCATGTGAGCCAGCTGCCGGCAACCCCACCAAAATGGAGACGAGCCATGAGGTCCCAAAACACCGCCATTGGGTCAAATCCAACTCAGACCCTTTTAAAGAAATGATAAAAGAAGGATCCATCATCGTAATCATATCCTAATGGTAGCCAGAAAAGGGCCATTAGGATACAAGAGTTTCCGACTTAGCAGGCAGAAAGTTCTGGCTCTTAAAACCACCTTTAATTCACACATGCTCTAAATAGTCACATAGCAATTGGTTTCTCTTCAAGGGGCTTCCACTTTGAAGAACCCATCATTCTTCATCTCACCAGTGGGTTGCTTTGAGTTAAGTGGGTGGTAAGTGGTGACGGGGCGGGGGTGGTTACCTGAGGAGGTTTGGAGCCCACACCAGGGCCAGGTTCCTGGCATGCATGTTGGTCTTGCTGCTGAAGGAGGCAATGTGAGCCAAGTGTCGGATCAGGTATTCCAAGGTCCTGGAATGTTCCATTTTATTTTTGACAAAGACAGAAATGTTAGTGCCTTTGTCAAGCCCAACATCTGGAGATAATTCCCTAAGTTTGGATTTAAGAAACTCTAAATATTTCTATTCTCGTGAACTTTGGAGGAGTATCAAGAAGATATCAGGATTGAGGGAAGTAATTTTTTTGGCTCCAGGCATGCTAGCTCAGGGTAGATAAAGACAACAATCTCTTCAGAAGTCAGCTAGGGTCCCCAAAGTACCAGCCAGACACAGAATCAGGGAATCACGCAAGCTGATGGCTCTTAGAGCTCACTCGTTCCTCCTTCCAGCCAGGGTAGAATTGTCTTGGAAGCGGACTTTCCTCAAGAAGGACATTTTGCATATGGGGGCTGGAGGCACAGGGAATCCAGGGTAGATGATACCTTCAGGACCAAGGGTGTCAGGGGCGATGCTGGGAGAGTAGAGGGTGAGTGGGTTGGAAAGGGGGAACTGATTACAAGGATCCACATGTGACCTCCTCCCTGGTAGATGGATGGCAGAGAAGGGGGCGAAGGGAGACTCCGGATAGGGCAAGATATGACAAAATAACAATCTATAAATTATCAAGGGCTCATGAGGGAGGGGGGAGCGGGGAGGGAGGGGAAAAAAAAGAGGACCTGATGCAAAGGGCTTAAGTGGAGAGCAAATGCTTTGAGAATGATTGGGGCAGGGAAGGTGCGGATGTGCTTTATACAATTGATGTATGTATATGAATGGATTGTGATAAGAGTTGTATTAGCCCCTAATAAAATGTTTTTTTTTTAAAAGGACATTTTTCGAATGCTTGCAGCTACAAAGAGCCCTGGTGGAACAGTGGTCAAGTACTCATCTGCTCCCTGAAAGGCTGGTGGTTGGGCTGTATCAGCCACTCTGCGGGAGAAAGGTGTGGCAGGCTACTTCTCTCAAGATCGACCACCTTGGGAATCCAATGGAGCAGTTCTACTCTGTCTAAAAGGCTCCCACAAGTCCAAATTCGACCCATTGGCAATGGGTTTGCTTTGGTTTCGTTCAGCTGGGAGGAACTTGGTACTTCTCAAGCAGGGCTTCAAACCAGCTGTTCACATTTTAATCATGGCCAACAAAGCAAACCTGAAATGGACCTCAGATTCACAAAATCTGAGTGAGCCAGAAAAGTTACCCGAACAACAACAAAAAAAGACATCACAAGTCAAGGTCCTGCTGGAGACGGCATTCCCACTTGGAGAACAAGAGCAGTGTGCACGTCACAGGGCTGCCCTAGCTCTTGACCTGCAGAATTGGAAACAATGGTGGCCTGCTCAGATGGAGGCGGACCACACCACTTTGAATGTGTGTCACTCTCCACTGTCCTGCTAATATCAGGCTCTCGAGAGGGCTCACCAGCCCTCTTCTGAAGCGTCCATTCCAAGGCTCTGACCCTTAATTTTTCCTGTTCCCGTGATTATCTGCTTCGCTTAAATGAAATATCGGGGTGTTTCAATTTCACTTTGTCAGCCATGACTGAACTCTTTGGAAGTCATTTGAAGCCCAGCTCGCAAAGGAGTTCATTTAAGTTGGTGAATCAAATCTATCATTGTTAGGAAGTTGGGTTTTTTCCTTGTCTTTTATTTTATGCCACATCAAAATCGGTTTCCTCTGATGAGACTGGCAGGCAGAGGGAACACTGGGAAAGATGGTACAACGAGGGGCTAAGTTGTGGGAATGAAGGGACGGCAAGGAGATGATGTAAGGGACAGCATGGATGAATGAGCAGCAAGGTCAGTAAGCGGAGTGCTCACGAGCTTCTGTAAAATCCTGTTTTGAGGACACCTCTGCTGCCATGGACTTGATTACGCTATGAAGATGCAGACGAGCCAAGAACCGTTTGATGTCAGCACGAGGCTGGTTTGTGTGATCACCATGACTTCCTGTGGGACTCTGAGGGGTGCCCTGCAAGTGCCCAGTGAAGCACCAACTTTGCTATACCCAGGAAAGCCACTATCCACCCAGTTTGATTCCTTTTGGGCACCAGCCTGTGTCTTTAGCATCATCACGTAAAGAGGCAAATGAATGATACTGGAGACTCTTACCTATAATGGGACGGCGGGAGCTCCTGGATGACATGTTGGATTCGGGCCAGTTGGTCTTCTTCAGGACAATGAGACACCGCCTCCTGGGGAGAACAAGCCGGTGGCCTGTGAGGATTCCCTCCCAGAGTGGGGGCACCACCTGGGGGCCCTCCATTCATTAGGTCCCTGGTGCCGCAGCCTCAAAGAAACACCCAGAGACAAACCCCACGCCCCAAGGGGCAGGCTTGTCTATTAAAAACACAAACAACTAACATTTTCTAAGGGTTCAAGATGTGGCTTGTCTTTCAACGGGTGCAAACAGGGACATGTGAACTGCTCGGTCTCTGAATGTCCTTCGACAGTTGTCAGGAATCTGGTCAAGAATGTGTAGAATCTTGGGCGTGTCTTGTGTGGCAGAGAGAGTCACAGAGACTCAGAGAGCTATAGAGATGAAAGCCAGAGAGAAGCCGCGATGGAGAGATGTGACAAGAAGGGTCCATTTCCTCAGCAGCTGTCTTTCTGGGTGAGAACAGCATTCCCCACCTGGCATGTGAAGATTCCTGGACCCAGGGCACTCAGCTGCTGCCTGACGGAGGTGCCAGGAAGCAGGGAAGGCATGCCTTGCTCGGCAGGGAGTTCCCCGACTGGACCAGGGCCCTCCAGGAGAGGCAGGAACAGCTGTCTAGCCAGTGGGATCACAGGTTGGTCCTGGCCCAGGTGTTATCTGTCTGGGGTTTCTCCATAACCCAGGCATCCCCGGGACCTCAGTTCTGAGAGAATGCCCTACCTGTGTGTAAACTGCAGTGTGCCCTTGGATGGAGGGCATCCGTGTGGCTACCTCTGTCAGTTCAATACCAACTGAAATCACATCTATCTTCCTTTTGCGGAGGTACAATGTATAGCAGTGTACAACCCGTCAACTATACTTGGATGATTTTTTTTTCCAGGTGTTATCACTCATGTGCCCCCCCCCCCACACCCAGAACAAGCTATACTTTAAAAAGGACCCCTGAGCTCATTTCAAGCCTTATGATCTTGAATTTCACAGGCATATTCAATTTGCACCATCATGTGTTGCTTCCTGGGACATCTACTTGGCATTTGTACAAAATGAATGGTAGAACCATAAAATATATCCTTGAAACTGGTTTTTAAAATTGCTCTTGGCAATATAACCCCAAATAAGCTCCTGACAGTGGCCGTAGCTTCCTTACACTGTTCTCCTTGGGCTGTCAGTGGTCTGCTGGGTGGAAATGCTCAAGTACAAACCTCTCATAAGCGAGAATTTTTAGACTCAGGGAAATGAAGGGAATTAATAGACCGAGGTGGCTTCTGTTTGAAAGCTCCATTCCAGGCCACAAGAGCCCTGGGGGTGGAGTGGGTTATGTTTGGGGCTGCTAACCTCAAGGTTAGCAGTTCAGAACCAACAGTGGCTCCATGAGAGAAAAATGTGGCTTTCTACTCCTATAAAGACTTACAGTCTCAGAAACCTACAGTGCGATCCGGTCCTGTCGGGTGGCTATGAACTGCACTTGAGTTTTCTGGGTGTATTCTAGGTTACACTTGCTGTGTCTGTTCAAATTTAAAGAGCCCCGAGGCACTTGCTCCGCCATGCACAACACTCCCCAAATCTGCATCCCTGTCCTCTCCTTACACACACTGCAAAACATACTCTCCTCCACCCCTTAAATACACAAGCTCTATTAGACTGTTTCTTTTCTGTCTCCCTTCCTAGAACGAGAGCTGTGCAAATACTGGGAATTGTCAGATTTTGACCACTAAATTTGTAGATGACTACCATACCCACAGCCAGCCCAGGGAAGGGCGATTTCCCCCTCAGGGACTTGTGTCCATGTGTCCTTGATGGGATCTGGGGTACTAAGGTCACACGGTCATGAGTCGTGTCTTGACTGCGGTAGTTGGAGAGTCAATCATGGTCCCATTCCATGTCTAGAGTCTCACCTGCAACTGTGATACACTGATCTGCTATCAATCATGCTTTTTGGGGGCAATTCCCTTATACTCTCGTGTCCTATTTAAGGGGCAGTTTTCTGTAAATCCTTGGACATTACAACTTCAGCTTCCTGGCCTCCCTCATCCAGACAATGTGACTCTGTCTTGTCCTTCTCCTCTTTGTTTTTGTTGTTAGGTGTTGAGTTGCTTCTAACTCACAGCGACTTTTGAACAACAGAATGGCCCTGCACTATCCTCCCAATTCTTATGTCGAAGGCCATCGACGCAAAACACTGTGCCAATCCATCTTCTCAAAGGGTTTCCTCTTTTTTTGCTGCCCTGCTATTCTACCAAGCATGACGTCCTTCTCCAGGGGCTGGTCTCTTCTCATAACATGTCCAAAGTACGTGAGACAAAATCTCGCCATTCTAGCCTCTAAGGGGAATTCCGGCTGTATTTCTTTCAAGGCACATTTGTTTGTTCTTTTGGCAGTCCAGAGTACTTTCAATTTTCTTCTTCAGCACCACAATTTAAATGCATAGATTCTTCTTCAGTCTTTCCTGTTCAATGTCCAGCTTCGACATGTATATGCGTCGATTGGAAATACCATGGCTTGAGTCAGGCACATGAATAGTCCTAAAAGTAACATCTTTGTTTTTCAACAATTTACAGAAGGCTTGTGCAGCATATTTGCCCAGTGCAGTACATCGTTTGATTTCTTGACTACTGACTGTGGATTCAAGCAAGATGAAATCTTTGACAACTTCAATCTTTTCTCTATTTACCATGATGATGTGAGGACTTTGGTCCAGTTATGAGGATTCTGGTTTATTGCCATTGAGTTGTAATCCATACTGAAGGGTCTATCTGATTCTCTCTGTATTTTCTCAGTAGACAGTCTGAGCAAGTATGAAGAGAGGATACAACCCGGACACACACCTTTCCTGGTTTCAAACCAGGCAGCATTCCCTTGTTCTGTTCACACAACTGCCTCTTAAGGTTACCAGATTTTAACATTGGTAAAGCGGGACACCATTGATAAAATTCATATCATGTCGAAATAGCCACATGGCAGCCGAAAACCATATACCCTAGCTTGTCGTGCATTCTTTCCAAAAATCGGGACTTTTTAAAAATACCGCGGGACGCGGGAAAAATTGTTAAAAATCGGGACTGTCCCACCAAAAGCAGGACGTCTGGTCACCTTACTCTTGATCTATGTCCAGGTTCTCCATAAGCAAAATATAGCGTTCTGAGATTCTCATTCTGTTCAAGGCATTCATCGTTTATTATGATTCACACAGTTGAATCCCTTAGCATGGCTAGTAAAACACCAGTAAACATCTTTCTGGTATTCTCTGCTTTCAGCCAAGATCCACCTGATGTCAGCAAGGACTTGTTCCAAGTCCTTTTCTGAATCTGTCTCGTCATCCACAGCCTTCTGCAAACTTTGTGATTGGAATGTAAGCGCTGATACAATTCCCTCCCCTGATCTTGGATTTTTATCATTTACAATCCTTAGATGTTTAAGATTCTTAAATGTCTCTCTAGCCGCTCTGTGTGTGTGTTGGGGGGGGGGAGGGAGATGAGGCTTTCTACTCCTGTAAGAGTTACAGTCTTGGAAACCCTTAGGGACAATTCTACCCTCTCCAATATCTCCAATAGGATCAGCATGATTGAAATTGACCCAATGGGAGGCAGTGAGTTTGGTTTTTATAAATGATGCTTGAATTTGGGGTCTCTCTTCTTCCCTATCACATTACAAGAGTGTGATGAATTCCCAGTGCTGAGAACAGTGCCTGGCTCATAGTAAGCACTCTCTGTTCAATGAGTCAAGTCTGCTTCCCTGCATGGGACATTATGCCAGGGTTTTGTCCATAAAGTGATTTCTTTTCGTTCTTTTAAAATGGATTTTAAATAAAACATATACAGAAGCCCATTGTCGTTCACAGCAATCAGATTTCTCTATGTGGAAAACTTTGTATTTCATTTTCCTAAAGAGAAATGGGGCAAAATATGGGACTGGGAGTTCGTAGGCACAGGTGTCCAAATATGGTGAGAGTACAAGCGTGCGATCCCTGCTGCATTGCTCACCTTAGGAAAGGCAGATGTAAAGGCAGGGGCAAGAATCGGGCCAGAGGAAGCACCTGACACCTCCCTCTCCTCTCTGGAGCTGTCATTTAGAAAGCCTTTAATGCTGGGGAGCCCCCTGGCTCCCCAAGGCAGGGAGCATCTCACAAGAAGAGCAACAGGCAGACAAGCAGGGGAAGGAGGAGCAGCAGGGTGTGGTGTGGAAAGGAGGCGGGGCACGGAGGCCTCACCTCACCCCTCTCCAAAGCCAGGATCCAGCTTTGCCTCATTATTTATTAATTTAAAAACCCTGTGCCTGGGGAATGAAGGTGCAGGCCAGTTTACCAGCCCTCACGGAAAGTTCCTTTAATATTTTAGGAAGCAGTTAGTCATCTTTGTTTGCTGAGCGGTGGGCTGGGCTCATGTGGGACTGCAGGTCTTATTTAGGACTGGCAATTATTGTCTTAATCACAGCCTCTCCCATCCCACCCTCGATTCTCTTCAAAGCATCTTTAACAATAAAAAAGAGGAGAGAGAGAGAGAGAGGGAGAGGGAGAGAGGGAGAGAGAGAGAGAGAGAGAGAGAGAGAGAGAGAGAACGACCTTTGTGGTGACCCTATTTGTGATAGAGGAGAAAGTCTCCATAGGGTTTTCTTGGTTTTAAAATTGAGATTTAAGGGTTGGCGTCCTGTGGCAAGGTTGTTGTTTAGGGTGGTGCCCCGAGTTAAGCGTTAGGGTGCCAACTACAAGGTTGGTGGTTCAAACACTTCAGCTGCTCAGGAGGAAGATGAGGCTGTTTGCAGCTGGTCAGACCTCCACTGTTCTTCGAGCCCCCTCCCCACCGATTTTCTTCCTTGAGGGGGTGCAGTACCAACTTATTTTGAGATCTCTTTATATTCCCCTCCCAGGAGTCCTGGTGGCCTGGTTGTTATGTGTTGGGCTGCGATCTGAATCGTCGGCTGTTTGAAACCACCAACAGCTGCTCCGGAGAAAGGCTGGGCTTTCTACTCAGGGAAACAGTTACAGTCTCGGGGCCCTACAAGTCAACACTGACTGGATGGCACCAAGAGCAAGTTCCATTCCTCCTGGTGGCATAGTGGACTACAGATTGCGCTCTTTGCTAACCACAAGGTCAGTGGTTCGAACCCGAGAGTCCCTCTGTGGGAGAAAGATGACGCTATCTACTCCTATGAGGCCTTAAAATTGACTGACGGTTTGTTTTTCAGTTTATGTGAATGTTCCCCCTGGATATGGCAACCGATTATAATTATGTTGCTGATCAAATGACTCGACCCCATCCTGAGGTGTCTTAGACTATATAAGCTTGGTGATCTGAAACAGACACCCAAGCCCTAACAGACGAGTGTGGCAAAATTGGGAGAGGGAAAGGAAAGATTTCCCACTTCCTTTTTTTTTTTTTGCCCGAGACTGCATTCAACATTAGCCAAGCCAATCTGGCTAATGTTTAAAGATTTCAGATGCATGTGACTACTCTCTTCAAATCAGCAGCAATTAAGACCAGCAAGCCTAGGCTCTGGTCCCCTCCGGTGGTCCCCCTCACTCAATTCACCCCAACTTGGCCTTGCCCCCCACCGCAAGCCCACCAACACGGTGGTCTGACACAACAGCATGCCTCTGTCCGGTCCAACCGCATCCTGGCTGCAGAACCGGCCTTTGCTTTTTTCATTTGTGCACGAATTGACTTGAAGTTATTCTTTTAGGTGACAATATTTTAAGCTGTTCGATTAAAAAAGACAACAAGCCATTCAAGCACATGATTAAAAACAAGAAAGGATGTCAAGTTTCCAAAGACAGAGGAGCGTCAGTCTCCTTTCAGCTCCAGACCCTCAGTCTCCAGGGCAGCCACTGCGTGTCCTACCAGACGGGCACTCCCTCGACTGAGACGTTTTTTGCTGACATAATGTGATCTGAACCCATCTCCCAGCCTTTCTTCCTTGCTCCACACTCACCCTACTGGCCCTCCACCTGCTTCCTCAAGCCAGGGTTCCCTGATCCTCACTGCAGCCTCTGTTTTCGTCCCCACCTTGCCCTAGACATGTGCACGCTGTGTTCTCTCACTTCATCCTGGTTTCTGTTCAGATATCAGCACCCAGAGAGACCTCAGATAACCCTACCTAAAATAGCCGCCTCCCCCATCATTCTCTCCCCTGTGCCCTTCGCTAGCACTTGTCAGCAGCTCCAGATTCACTACTGCATCCAGCCCGGGATCTGTTTGGATCCAACAGGATTCACGCTCCCCTCAACAGATACCCAGTTCCCTAACAGGAAGTGCTCCTTCATGAGAGATGTCGTCTTCCTCTTCTATTTCAAGTACTTAATGTCTGAGTCTGGTTCAGCGTTGTAAACTCGATTTGAACATGGTGGCAGTTAGAAGCGGAATTTTACCTCTTACCCTACACTTCCTTGTCACACAACCTCGCGTAGCCTTAATTGACTCGGCTGTAAAAAAGAGACAATAAAACCTATTTCACAGCGTTATTTGGAGGGTTATATGAAAGCAGACATTTAAGGAGCTTGTTAAATTGCAAGCACTCAACACATGGGAGCTAGTATCGTTATTAATTTAACATCCTTCTATTAACCTTTTTCTAATTATATTATTAACATTACTAGGGAGGCTTCACAAAGTTCGTGGAGAAATCCCATGATCTTTACCTTCCATTTCTTCCATGAACTTTTGGAAGCTTCTTTGTATTTCATTGCGATTATTTTCTCCCTTAGCTGTGCAGATAGGATTAACTAAGCCGTTCTGAGAATGTGTGACAACGTAACAGAGCTACTTCCCTGTCCTTGCGGATGGTTGGCTTAGGTCATCGCCATTCTTCATTGGCTTCTGCAGTTACAAAGAAGTCTATGAAATGCTAAATGCTTCAACATAGTTTACTTAGATAGGCCCTATCTATGTAGAGGTCAATTCTTTACCCAACACATTGCTCTTTTATCTTTCGGTGTCAACGAACTATGTTTAAAGACAATGTCAGATTGCCTTCAAATTTGATAACAAGTTGGCAAAATGCTGTGTTGGCATTTTCTTCTGTTACTGCAGGAGAGCAGCATGGTTAGCAATGCCAGGGCTGGGAGTGGAGAGAAATAAATACCTGTCAACGAAAATCTAAAAAGAACCTGTCTTTCCAGCCATCATCGGGCGAGATATTAGTTAAATGAAATTAGACGCAATCAGTTCATCCACAGGATCATATTTTCCTGTATCATATTTAAGATGATCTGATGTAGGAGATGAAAACTATTCCCAGGAGAGGATTACACGCCTGTAGAAAGTGAACAGTCAAGTCTTACGACGCACAAATTAAAACAACCTTATGCTACTGTTTGTCATGGATTCAGCTTGGTGAGCATTTAGAAAATTAAAACTCCCCTGTTTTGATGAGGCTGTGGGGAAAAGAGCAGCCCTCACTTTCTGGAAGACCGTTTGACCATACGCAAACAGGCTGAAATACGCTTTTACTACACTGGAGCTTAGCCAAAAGGCCGAGAAGCGATGCTTAAATAAGCTTTTAATAAGCAAATCCGTGTCTATGGGTGTTTTCCCCCGAAGGAGTTAATCAGACAAACGTGTAGCTATATGTACAGATATGCTTATGAGTGTGTCGTTTATGCAAGCCAAGTGGTGGAAAACCGAAAACCTAAATGCCCACCAGTGGGAGAACGGTTTCAGAAATCACGGCACATTGAGGGAATAAACTGAAACTGAGCAAGGAAGGAGGTGGTCCACATTGCCAAATTATAAAAACAAAACCCCAATCATTTTCAACAATACTATCTCGTATCGCAAAGAAAGAGTGAAAGGGGGAGAGAAAGAAGGAGAGAAACGCTGTGTTGCTTCCTGAGGGTGTGGGATTTCAAGTGATGTGAGCTTTGTCCTTCACACGTCTCGGTCTGGCTTTACTTTTACACTGAGATTTTACTTTGGGGAAACCAAAATAATTTGCATGACACGAAAGACTGGAGAAAACGCTAAGCGTAGCTGTCTTTGGACTCGAAGGGGGAGACCAACGGGTCCTTTCCAACTGATCTTTAGGAGGGCTTTCTAAATGAGTGAATCCTCATGTGCAGGGATGGTGACGCTAATCTGGGAGGCCAGCATAAGACCCACAGTATTTCCTCAGATTCCTGGCAAACACTTCTCTGTGGTTCTATGGTCAGGGCTCCCATTGTTTATGACGCAGCCACTCAGCCAGGAGGCTCCTCCACTCTCTGCCTGACATCTCAAGGGAGGGGGTCCCCTCACCATCAACGGCCTCAAGTTAGCTGGTGTATTTTGGGTGCTCTTGGGTCAACATTTACATCAATAGTGAGGCATACATGTTTGGGGTCCTGTCGTCTAATTTTTTTCTCATTAGAAATTAATATATTTTTAGTTGAGAAAAACTCAAAAGTTAAAGCGTGGAGAATCAGGGGGAAAACCCCCAAACCTATAATCCTATCCTAACAACGACTATTCGTTTTTTTTAACAGCTTTCTTTTTTTATCTTTTTTAACACACAATTGTCATCTGACTTTCCCTCAAATGTGCATTAGTGTTTTTTTATATTATTGAAAATACATGAATATATTTTTAATCACCCAAGCCTATTTTTTAAGTACTATTTGTTTCTGTATCATTTCAAGTCAAAGAACCTTTTATATGCTCAAAATCTGTTTAATACAGGAGTTCTGGGAAAGGCTTCCTCCCATGGTTAAAACCTTGATCTGGTCCTTACCAATAATTACCACACTTACAGAATCTCAGTTTCAAACACCGCTCCCACCTTCCCTGAACCCCACCCCACCCCCTTGACTACTCCTCTACTTTTTCACTGGGTTAAATGATTAGCTGATCTCTTTTTTTCATTGTTATTCTCTTGTTTTAGGCCCTCATTTTCTTTCTTATGCAGATTAATCTTTAGAGAATTGACAGTCACTCAGTGCATACACTCTCATCTCCCTCACAACCTCTTGGCTAAACCCACCTCTCCACCTACACTGTACCAACCCCCATGCAGCTGCATGTTCAAATCCTCTTGTTAATGCCATCGGGACAATAGCTTCTGGATTATTTCAAAGAATACTTCTAAAGGTAATACTTTTATTCTCCTTTCTAGTTTTCCTGTGAGTGCCCCATTTGTTATTTGGTGATCACGCAGTGGGCTCTTTAGGTGCAGGCTTGTTTAGCTCTTGCCCATCTGGACTAACCCACCTGACCCCCACTACCTACCCACGTAACCCATCAACCAGCCCCATGGCCCATGCTGCCCTCTCTCCTGGCTGCTTTCCATAGATTTCTGTTCCCGTCCCAGTTTCCTGACTCTACTCTTCCTCAGTGTGATTGTTTCCTTTCCCTTGTCTATCTACTCACCTCTCTACCCAACCCCTCCCTCACCCGGCCACTCCACCCACCCCCCCAAATACCCCAGGCAGGGCAGCCAGATAAAAAGAACTCAGCAGTGGGAGGAGCATGTGGAGTGTCAGCTGTCCATGCTGTCCCTGTTGTGTGGCCTTGGGCCGGTCACTTCACTTCTGCGGCCCTCCCTTTTCTCTATATACAATGAGGCATTTTGGGTTACATAAACACAGTTAATTCAACCCAGCTCCTCAAACCACCACACGCGATTCTGAAAATTCAAGAATGAAAAAACGTAGTAAGCAAACTCAGCGTTCCTCACCATGCCACCCCACTTTTCTCAACATGCTAAGATCATGTCAGCCATCTGGCGAGCCTTATGATTGTTAGTTTAGTGCTGAAACGTTCCTCGGCCCGTCCAAGTGTCCCACCCAGTAACCGTAATGGAAATCCAAACACTCACCGTGAATTTCTCATAGAGCTCATAAGTCAGGAGGGGGTTGGGCAGCTCTCTAAAGTAGAGCTTGCAGAGGGAGCCCACACAGTGGATGTCCTGGAGGTATACTTCCCTTGTCAGATCTGGACCTTGATCTGAGCCAAACTCCTGCCTGAAACAACACAGACAAAGACATAACAATCCCGGGGAGCATGTGTTCCACGTCCGTAGCTGCTTGGTCTGCTTAGGCTTAAAAAGACCCGACACTGCTGATCTGGCTATATTTTGACCTTGGTTGAAAATGACCTTCTAGGGGGAACAGACAATAAGGATCTACATATAACCTCCTTCCTGGGGACAGACAGCGGAGAAGTGGGTGAAGGGAGACATCGAACGGTGCAAGATATGACAAAATAATTTATGAATTATCAAGGGTTCATGGGGAATGGGGAGGGAGGAAAAAAATGAGGAGCAAATAACAAGAGCTCAAGTAGAAAGCAAGTGTTATGAGAATAACGAGGGAAACAAATGTACAAAAGTGCTTGACACAATGGATGTATGTAGGTATTGTGATAAGAGTTGTACGAGCCCCCAATAAAACAATTTAATTGAAAAAAAAAAAAAAAAGGACCTTCTACTCCGGGCCCAAGGAAGCCATGGAAAGGGTTCCACTTCAAATCCGGACCTCCCCTAAAAGCACTGCAGTGATGACGAAGGTCTAATGCTTACTTCCAAGGGAATTTCCCACGGGTTTTATGTCTCCGTGATGAACAGTGAAGAAATAGGAGAACCATTTGCTCAATAAGCCTACTGAGATTTCAGTTTTTCCAAAATATTGTTGGAAACCAACCTCCTGTTCTTAGGCGAGAGACCAAGACCAAGACCAAGTGGGTCAGGCTGTTCTCATTTCTCTCAGTAAATTCACCTGTCATAGCTTATGTGGAGACTCACACAGAAGATTTGAGAAGTTCGTTCATCAAATAACTCTTTAATGTTGAAGGAGACCTTCGAGGCTGCCTGAAGCCACCCCAACAGGCTGTTGGCAGATGCAATCGGCTCATGACGAACGTGTGTACAACAGAACCAAGCGTTGTCTGATCCCGTGCCATCCTCACAAGGGTGCTTGTGCTTCAGCTTGTGCTTCAGCCCATGGTTGCGGGGATGGTGTTTCTGTCCTGTGGCGGGGGTGGGGGAGCTGAACTACATGTCTTCCTAAACCATCTATAGTGGGGTATCTGGGATTAGGACCAGATTTCAGGCTAGGCGTGACCTTCCTAACTTAGAGAACATTCGAGAAAGGTTATAGGAATACACAGCCTCAAGTCATGTATACTGAACAGGTTGGGGTAGAGTTGATTCTGACCTACCGCCAGCCCATTTGCATCATAATCGAACTGCCCTGCCACACAGTTTTCAGTGGCAGATGTTTCAAGGTTAGGTCAATAAGCCTTTCTTTCAGGGTGGCTCTGAGTGGACTCGAACTGGCAACCTTTCAGATGGCAGCCTAGCATATTAACTGTCTGCACCCCCCAGGGGCTCCCACACATACTTGCCAGTTAGAAAATCTGTGTAAGAAGTGAGCTATTTGAGCTTTCACATAGAAATCAGTCTTTGGAAGAGGCAGGCGGTGGCAAAGTCAAGGGGACTTTCAGCATCAAGGGCACGTTGGCTATTCTTCTGCTGTTCGTTTTTTGCCCATTAATAAAGGGAGGGAAGTCCTTGGTGTGGATTTCAGGAAACAAACTGAGTGGAGCCTTGAAAAGAGACACATGCAATGGCCGACAAATCCCGAGATCTGATGCTTTCCTTTTTAGAGGTCAAAACAAACAACCTAGAATTTACTCATGTAGTTAAAAGTTTTCGCCTGTCAAAGCTTAGCTCAGTCCTTAATTAAAAATAAAAATTTAAGGACTAATCTACATTAGCCATCACCTAAGTAGCATCCCATGACACCAACTACTTACTACATATTTTAGAGCTAAATCTCTAAAAGGCATTTGATGAAACTCTAAAAAAATATTGCTAGTGTCATGAGTGGAAATTGCTTAGACACAGACTATGGTAGCAAATAAGTTTGTTTTGTTTTTAAAGACAATTAATACTTCTCTAGTAGTAATAAGGATTGTTGTAATCCTTTGGTATTCTTTCATTATGATTAAGATCTGGGGGGAAAAGGCAGAAAACCAAATAGGAGGCAGATAGAAGGAGAATTCTCTTAACTCCACAATCTATTGAACTTTAACGATTAACCTTGTAGCAAGATTGTTTTAAAACCCACATTTCTAACTGAAAAACAGGAAATACGTATACAAAAGCAGCATGTACTAAAATACATTCTATTTGGTGTAAACGGATAACATTTAAAATACATATACTTATTTAGACAGAGAAAGTTTACACATACACACACATATATACTAAACAGAAACACATAAACATATACAAATATCTGTGTGAATGCGTGTTTTTTATGGTTATTACTGTCCTGATATATTGGGGTTTTTTTTTTTTTTGTTTGATTGAAATGAACTTGTTTGTCATTAAGGACTTCTTGTCCATTTCAATTTCACTTTTTCTCCTCTTATTTTAAAATTACCAGACCACTATTTAAGTTGGAGGGATAAGGAATCTGAAAGGATTTTTTTTTTTTAGGGTGGGGAGGTGTTTTAAAGAAATGTGTTTTATATATATATATATATCCTGGTAGTTACATAATTTCATGTCAACTTGATAAATAGGTGTAGGGGTGGAGTCTAGCCTGTCAATCAGGTCACAGCCTGATGATGACTCCTGGTGGGCGTTGCCTTCTCATGAGGATTCTGGGAACTTCCTCTCTTTCTCCCTAGAGGTGGGCCACACTCTGCTTCACTTTCCTGCTGCTGAGCCACCCTGAGAGCTGGAGACTCACACCATAAGCCTTTCCACCCACCGGCCTGTGGTCTTCCTGCATTTGGCATCAATGCATGTGCTGTGCGAATCAGAAGAGGTATTTATAGACTAGTATTAGACATATGGGCTAATATCAGATTTATGGACTTGATCTGGACTGGGCTGGGATGTTTTCTTAATATACAATTACTCTTCCATATAAAGCTCTTTCCTATACATATATGAATGTCCCTGGATTTGTTTCTCTAGTCAGCTCGGTCTAACACATATATATTTACACAGTCCATCTCAAGAAATGAAATTAACAATATCCTGTTAAACCCTCTTTATAAGTGATTCTCCCCCAAGCCCCCCCCCCAACCCAAATCCTTCCTCCCTCTCTCTTCAATAACAGGGAGAGTATTTTCCCAATTCAGTGTAATACAAATTTCTTTAAAATGTTTAGATAAATCCATAGAATTGAAAACAGTTATTTTGGAAAGCAGATGTGGCAGTCTGCTCCATAAAAATTATAGCCTTGAGTGCCTGCGAGGTCATTCCACTCGGTCTATCTCATTGCCATGAATAGGAATTGACTGGCATTTTTGTTTGTTTGAATTAATATTTTTTAAAGAATTGGCTTCAACTATGCAAGTCCAGATATCTGGTATCTCAACCAGACAAAACATCACTTGCTAAGCATGCCAACCCAAAAGGTCACATCGATGGATGTCCCTGTTCTGAACATCTTAAATGGGCACCTCATTTAACTGAGCCATGGGTAGGCAGGTGAATGACAAATAAATCAAGAGTTCCTATCTTGGAACTTAAATCGTTTGCAATAGATCAAATTTACCTAAGAAGGAGAAATCTGGTGTAAGACGAAGAAACTGATTAAAAGCCCTCAGGAACTTTTGTTGGAAAGAATTACATCAGACTGGAGAATTTCCTGATTAGATTAAGAACGGTCAGGCAGCTGAGAAAATTCGTATCTGATTTTTCTGCATGGCCACCCTTCTCTCCGTTCCATCAGCTTTTAACACTCCCGACACCTGAAGACAGAACAGCAAGTGGAAGAATCGGGTGTGAGGTCTTTCAGGGCTGCTCCCTGAGCTTACCTCAGTCGCTGTATGTTTGACGTGACTCCTGAAAGCCGATAGATGCCATCCACAATGCCGTGGGTCTCTATGAACTTTGCACAGCTCTTCAATACATACGGAACTACGGAGAGGCAAAGACAATGAAATATTAGCTGTAAGTCTGATTTTCCTTGAAAGATGCTTTTTAAAAATCTAGGTTAACTTCAAAGAGGACTAAGCATGGAGCCCTTGAGCATTACCTGTTCCTTTGAGAGTTAAAAAAACCAGAGGGTTACTGAAGTTTAAAAATGAGTGTTTTTTAAGAGCCCCCCCCCCATTTTTAAATTTGAGAAACAAATTAGAAACTTTAGAATTTGAGTTCAGAAATTTAGAACGAAGAAAATGTTCTAAAATTGACTGGTGATGATTGCACAACTCCTTTTGATATGGTTAAACTATTGAATTGTATGATATGTAAATTATATGCCAATAAGACATTTTTATTCTTAAAGACTTAAGAATTTGAAACCAGTGGTGACTTTGGGAATTCCACAACTCAGTTTCCGCATTTCACAGGGTTTTCACGTGGCATCCCCACTAGCAGCAGCGTCAGGCAACTTGTCGGAAATGCATATTCTCAGGCCCCACGCCAGACCTACTGTGTCAGACATTCTGGGGTGGAATGTCTGTTTCAACCATCCTCCCAGGTTACTAGCTCTGATGCATGCACATGTGAGAGATTCACAGTCTCATTTGCCAAATGAAGAGTGAGTCACAGGTAAATGTCCTTCATTTACCAAGATGACTTACTGTTTTGAAAAGCAATTCCCCCCAATAAAATGATTAAAAAAGAAAAACAATTCATAAGTGGAAATGCTTATGCCATAGACAAAAGAATAATGAACCAAAATGGAATACACATTACGAATTCAGTGATGTGAGGAGGGAAAAAAAATTCAGAGAGGCAATACACTGAGGTAGGGGATGGACTGCAGGCCTCTGTCATACCCTCCCTCAATACAAGAACACTTTGTTCTAACCAATTGGCAATCTAAAATGTTCACCCTCCCAACAAAATCGCTGAAGACAAAACAGGGGTATAAACAAATGTGATGAAGAGGGCGGATTGTACCCGGCTATTAAAAAATATAGCGTCTGGGGTCTTAAAGGCTTGAAGTTACACAAGCCGCCATATAGTAGTGAAGTAACAAGTCCACATGGCAGAAGCACACTGCTGGTGTGATCATGAGGAGTCATAGGGACCAGATAATAGGCATCAGTAGATACATAACAAACAAAAACATATTGTTGAGAATGAAGGGGGCTGGAGCAGAGATCCAAAGCCCATCTGTAGACAATGGAACAATCTCCCCAGAGAGGGGCCACAGGGAAGGGATGAGTCACCAGGGTGCAGTAAAGCATCGAAGAAACACACTATATTCCTCTGGTTCCTTGAGGCTTCCTCACCCCCCACTACCATGACCCCAGTGCTGCTTCCCAGTTCAAAGTAGACCAGAACATGTACACAGGTATAGAAAGGGTTGGGAGCTCCTGACACACAGAATCTAGGAACAGGAGTGGGAAAGGCAAGACCAGAAGGATAGGGGGAAGAAGGGGAGAAGAAGGGAGAAAGGGGGAACGGGTAGCAATTAATGACACATAACCATGCACCCCTCTACAGGGGAAGAACAACAGAAAACATGGGGGAAGGGAGACAGCAGTTAGTGTGAGAGATGAAAATAATAATGTACAATCTATCAGGGCCTATGAGGGTGGGGGGCAGGAAAAAAACCTGGTACCAAGGGCTCAGTAGAAAGTAGATGTCTGACTCTGCAGCTCCGGGAGATGGACATATCTGATCAGAGCACACGGGAGCAGATGAAGGGGCAGGAGGAGAGAGTGGAACACAGCCTGGCCTACGAGGCTGTGAGGATGATGTTCCTGAGTAGAGCAGCCAGTCCACAGAGAGAACAACATGGCTGGCCCCACTATGAGACATGATGCCCCTCAGTGACTAAGGGCGATACAGGGGACAGCACCGGAGACAAAGTGTGGGAATTGCACCTGACCTGATCCCAGCACACCAAGGCAAATCACTGGGGGAGTGCAGCGGAACAGCAAGGGAATGGAGTGGCAAGGTCCCCAGGGAATGCTGAAAGTGGACTTTGGGGCCAGGGCGTGGTGCCCCAACAGACTGGACTGGAAAACGCTCCTAAGGGCCAGCAAACGATCCCTGAACTAACTACAAGCTTTTCTCTTGTGAACTGTTTTGTTCTGTTCTTTGTCAGTGGTTTGTTTTTGTTGTTTTGTTGTCTGGTTGTATACTGTTGCTTTGTTTTCCTCTGTCTTGTTTTCGTGCATGTTAGTGACTCCACAGGTCTGTCTGAATAGGACAGGCTGGATGAACTATCTGGAGGAAAAACAACGGGACCGACAGTTCCGGGGGGACTTGGGGTGGGGGGGTATGGGGGGTAAGGAAGTGGTGTTAACAAACCCAGGGACAAGGGAAAAACACGGGACCCCAAATGGTAGAGAAGGGGGAGTGGCAGGCATGGTGGGAAATGATCAAGGGTAAGGTTGCTTAGAGAAGAGGTATACTCTAACCCAGGTGGCAATGAAGCATGGTAGTAGGGCAGGAGGAAAGTCAAGGGAGATGGAGAAAAGAGCTAGGAGTCAAAGGGCATTCATGGAGGTCTAGACAAAGACATGTACATGCAAATATATATAGGAGGATGGGGAAATAGATCTATGCGTCTATATTTATAGGTCAAGTATTAAGGTGGCGGAAGGACCTTGGGCCTCTACTCAAACACTCCCTCAATGCATGAATACCTTCTTTTATTAAATTGGAACTCTATGATGCTCACTCTCCCGACACAACGGCTGGAGCCAAAGTGGGTGAACAAGTGAATGTGGTGAAGAAAGCTGATGGTGCCTGACTATCAAAAGAGATAGTGACTGGGGTCTTAAAGGCTTGAAGATAAACAAGCGGCCATCTAGCTCAGAAGCAACAAAGTCCACATGGAAGAACACACCAGCCTGTGTGATCGAGTGGTCCCAAAGGGATCAGTTACCAGGCATCAAAGAACAAAAAATCATATCATTGACTGCACACCTCCATGATAGGATCGCTGAAGACAAATGGGTGCATAAGCAAATGTGGTGAAGAAAGCTGATGGTGCCCGGCTATCAAAAGAGTAGTGTCTGGGGTCTTAAAGGCTTGAAGGTGAACAAGCGGCCATCTAGCTCAGAAGCAAATAAGCCCACATGGAAGAAGCACACCAGCCAGTGCGATCACGAGGTGCCAAGGGACCAGGTATAAGGCATCATGCAAAAAAAACGATATAAATGTGTGTATATATGTGTATATGTATATATATACCATATTAAATGAAGGGGGAAGTGCAGAGTGGAGACACAAGGCCCAAGTGTCGGCCAATGGAGATCCCCTCATAGAGGGGTTTAGGAGAGGAGATGGGTTAGTTAGGGTGCGAGGTAGTACCGATGAAGAACACAGCTTTCCCCCAGATCCTGGATGCTTCCTTCCCCCAACTACCATGATCCGAATTCTACCTTGCAGGACTGGATAGGGCAGAGGCTGTACACTGGTACATATGAGGGCTGGAGGTACAGGGAATCCAGGGTGGATGATACCTTCAGGACCAAGGGTGTGAGGGGCGATGCTGGGAGAGTGGAGGGTGAGTGGGTTGGACGGGGGGAACTGATTACAAGGATCCACATGTGACCTCTTCCCTGGGAGAGGGACAGCAGAGAAGGGGGGAAGGGAGACTCCGGATAGGGCAAGATATGAGAAAATAACGAGGTATAAATTACCAAGGGCACATGAGGGAGGGGGGAAAGGGGAGGGAGGGGAAAAAAAAAGAGGACCTGATGCAAGGGGCTTAAGTGGAGAGCAAATGCTTTGAGAATGATTGGGGCAGGGAATGTATGGATGTGCTTTATACAATTGATGTATGTATATGTATGGATGGTGATAAGAGTTGTATGGGTCCCTAATAAAATGTAAAAAAAGAAAAGAGGAGAAAAAAATGATTAGGGCAGGGACTGTACAGATGTGCTTTATACAATTGATGTATGTATATGTATGAACTGTGATAAGAATTGTATGAGCCCCTAATAAATTGTTAAAATTAAAAAAAAAAAAAAGAAAGTAAATGTCTATTTGTAGGCCACTGGATACCCCCTTACAGAAGGGTCCTGGGGAGGAGACGAGCCAATCAGGGTGCAATATAGCAACGATCAAAAATACAACTCTCCTCTAGTTCCTAAATGCTTCCTCCTCTCCTACTTTCATGATCCCAATTCTACCTTGCAAGTCTGGCTAGACCAGAGGATGTACACTGGAACAGATAGGAACCTGAAACACAGGGAATCCAGGGCGGATGATCCCTTCAGGACCAGTGGTGTGAGTGGCGATACTGGGAGGGTAGTATGAGGGTGGGTTAGATAGGGGGAACTGATGACAAGGATCTACATGTGACCTCCTCCCTGGGGGACAGACCACAGAAAAGTGGGTAAAGGGAGACATCAGACAGGTCAATATATGACAAAATAATAATTTATAAATTATCAAGGGTTCATGAGGGAGGGGGGAGTAGGAAGGGAGGGGAAAAATGAGGACCTGATGCCAGGGGCTTAAGTGGAGAGCAAATGTTTTGAGAATAATGAGGGCAATGAATGTACAAGTGTGCTTTACACAATTGACGTATGTATGGATTGTGATAAGAGTTGTATGAGCCCCCAATAAAATGATTTTTTAAAATTAAGTTAAAAAATCAGGTTAAAAAGACTAGAAGAAAATCTGCCAGAATGTTAAAAGTTAGTGCATTGGTTAGCGGTGGGGCTGGGTGGTAGAACATTTGTTCTTTTTCTGGAATGTTATGATATTTGCCCAATTGACATATATTTGTCTTATATTTTGAAAAGTTACATCTATACCTATACCAAATGATAAAAAATTTTTTAAGGGGGGTGGAGGTGGAACACAAAAGAAAAACAGATCCATTTCATGGTCTTTAAGTGAAAGATTAGAATGAAAATCCAAGAGACCTGGCTTGAAATCGGCTTTTGTTTCTTCACAGTAGCCAGGGGGCCGTTCTCTGTCAGATGTGGAGCATTCAGTAGTTGTGTGCATGAAGGAGAACACTCACAAAGAGGAAGACATACCCCTGCCAAGTGGGTTAGGCCAGTCATTGATTTAACTAACCCCACTGAAGAGACTGACTCTGGAATGCCTGCCACTCCAGAGGGTCAGTCAGTGCCCTGGGTTGGGAGAGTCTGTCTACACTCTTCTCCCACCAAGACGTACCCTGAGTGGCCCAGCCATAGTGGTGGTTCAGAATGGCATCCCAGGTCTTCTGGATGGCCTGGGGCAAGTCCCTGGGACCATCTAACTGCGATACCCCCTTGTGAAAGTACTACCCACGCCTCAAGGGATGGAGTGTTTAGCAGCAACCGAATCACAGAGGTGATGTGGCAGTTACATAATCTCCCATCCACTTGAGCGAAGGGGTGGAGTCTAGTCTGTCAATCAGGTCGTAGCCAATGATGCCTTTGTGTGGGCATGGCTTTCTCCTGAGGATTCTGGGAACTCCTGTCATCCTCCCTGAAGGCGGGACACACACACTCTCTGTTTTACCTTCCTGCTGACAAGACACATGACTGCTGATGACAACTAGAGCCTTGGAGATGCTTCCACTGCCACTGGACTTGCAGGACTTTCCGCCTACCAGCCTGTGATCTTCCTGCATTCATCAACATTGCATGTGCTCCATGAGTCTGAAGCGGAATTCATGTGCTAAGATCGAATTTATGGGCTAATATCAAACTTAAGGACTTGATCTGGACCGGGCTGGGATGTTTCCTTAATATATAATTACTCTTTGATATAAAGCCGCTTCCTATACATATATGCGTCTCCCTGGCTTTGTTTCTCTAGTCTGCCCGGATTAGCACACGTGGAATGGGATCTCTATGAACTAACTGCTTGGGTGAGGACTGTGCTCACTTCCCCAAAACATACTGAATCCATGCCTTGTGCAAGCACTCCCACCTAGATATGATTATAAGCTGGAATGGACCTTTCTATTTGTTGACCACCATTCAGGCTCAAACACGTGGCGTCCCCACTAGCAGCAGCAGCATCAGGAAACTTGTTGGAAATGCATATTCTCAAGCCCCACTCCAGACACTCTGGGACCTTTAGTAATCCAGCTTGAACTCTGTATTAGTCAACACTGTATTTCTAAGTATTCATTCCTCCCTGGCACTGCCCAACAAGGTTCCAGAGACTCAACCACTAGCTGTCATGACAGATAGTCCATTAACTTAGTCAGGCTTAAAGTATTTCACTCAGTCAGGCTTAAAGTATTTCACACCTTTCTCAAAGACCTGGGGAGGGACACATCCATCTTTTGCTCCTGTCTCCCTTGGCCGGAACTGGGGAGAATCTTCTCAGTGACTGCAGGTAGGTAGAGAGAAGAACATGGAATTGGGACTTGGAAAGGCTGAGGCCAGAGATCATGGGAGTGGAACCACTTGCTATGAGTGAGCACAGTGTGGGAGTCTAGGGTGCTGAGGGAGCAGGCAGGGTTCCAGAGGCACCTCCGGGCTTCAGCCAGAAGAGTTACGCTTTGATCACTTTTATAAAGTAGGGTTCTCAGTAAGATTTTGTTTACTGCCCCGACTCCTCAAAAACAAAACAAAACAAAACGCAAGGAGTTTTAGGGCTTATAAAAAAAATCCAAGGGGCTGATACCAAGGGCTCAAGTAGAAAGAAAATGTTTTAAAAATGATGATGGCAACAAATGTACAAATGCGCTTGATAGAATGGATGTATTGTGATAAGAGTTGTATGTGCCCCCGATAAAATGATTTTAAAAAAATCCATTTTAAGGCCATCCTTACTGTGTGCAATAATGTTGGCGGATTCTCTCACCGCCGCACCAGGCTGCTGTCCTGCTATCTGTCTTAGGGGCAACAGGTGAGAGTTCATTTTGGGCTACTCAACTGCCTTCGTAGCCTTGGGCAAAATATATAACGATTTTCTTTCGCAATTTCCACATGTGTCAAAGGAGAATAACAGTGATATGTATCTCATAGCTAGGGTTGAACTAATTAATCCCTGTAAACATGTAGCACAGATCCTGGCATATAATAAGCATTCCACAATGTCAGTTATTATTTCTATTTCTAGCTCTCCATGATTAGATTTATAATTTGGTTAGATGCAATCCTGGTGAAAGAGTACTTGCTTCCGCCTAGCCAATGGACGCTTGCGGCAGAGGCGATTGACATCTTATCAGTCAAAACTCATCTTTGAAGCTTGGAATACAAATAAACAAACCAAAAAAACCCCTCAATGCCATTGAGTCGATTCTGATTCATAATGATCTTACAGGACAGGGTAGAACTGCCCATGTGAGTTTCTAAGACTATAACTCTTTACGGGAAAAGAAAGCCCTGTCTTTTCCCCTTGAAGTGGCTAATGGTTGGAACTGCTGACCTGCTGGTTAGCAGCAAGGTGGTCTGCAGATAGACCAACCAAGGTGGTCTTTGGTTAAATGCGAATATTTGAGAGTAATTTTCCCCTGTGCATCCAGGTGGACCTTTGTACCAGAAAGACTGCAGGCTCCAATGGTATATGGAGTGAGAGTGAGAAGTGGGGGCGCTGCCCTTGCCCCCCAGGGCACGCTGCCCTCTGAGTCAGTAGCGTGTGCATTTAAGAACTCTGCACACTCATAGAAAGACTGAAACGTCAAAGCTCTGACAGACGGAGGTCTACAAAGAATAATTCACACACACACACACACACACACACACACACACACACACACACACACAATCATGATCCCAATTCTACCTTTCAAATCCAGCTAAACCAGAGGATGTACACTGGCACAAAGAAGAACTGGAAACACGGGGAACCCAGGACAGATAAAACCCCTCATCAGAACCAATAATGAGAGTAGTGATACCAGGAGGGTAAGGAGAAGGTGGGGTAGAAAGGGGGGTAGAAAGGGGGGTAGAAAGGGGGAACCGGTCACAAGGATATAAGCCCCCTCCCTGGGGGATGGAGAACAGAGAAGTGGGTGAAGGGAGATGTCGGACAGTGTAAGATAATAATAATTTATAAATTATCAAGGAGTTCATTAGGGAGGGGAAAAATTGGGGAGCCGATACCAAGGGCTCATGTAGAAAGCAAATGTTTTGAGAATGATGATAGCCACAAATGTACAAATGTGCTTGACACAATGGATGAATGTATGGATTGTGATAAGAGTTGGAAGAGCCCCCAATAAAAGTATTTAATAATAAGAATAATAAAAAGAATAATTCACTGAGGCAGGCAGAAGCAGATGGTGTCCAATTTGTCCCAGCCATTCTCACAGAGGGACCTCAGGCATAGCGCACACTGGGCTACAGGGCTGTAAAGGGGGAGGAAGCAGGTCCCCAGATTGTGTCTCCGCAGTGAGTTGACTCTGGCTTAGTTATGGAGGTTCAGAATATCTGGTCCACAGCTGTTTAAACAGGAGGCAACCCAAGAGAAAACAACCCAAGGGAAAAGGTTATCCCAGAGGGGTGTTAGCTTGCTAGAGTCTCATCTTGCGCTAAATTGAGGGAATAGAAACTCCCTCCCCACTTCCCCCATTAAGACCCCATTAACCTCTCTGTGTGCTTTATCTCCAACGATGATTGTCAGACTGGGTCCCCAGGTGAGCCTGACACACTCTACAGCTGAAGAACCACCCGTCTTCCTGCCTTAAGGTACACACAAATCACCGGGGGATCTGGTTCCCAGGCCGATTCCATTTGGCTTGGTGTGGGGGTGTGAAATGCTCATCTCTAGCAAATCCCCAGGTGATGCCTGCCTACAGCCACCCTGGGAGTGGCAAGGATCTACATTTCCTACTGAGGAAGAGGGCTACAGCGGAGCCTCAAAGTCTCAGAATGTTTAGACTGTTGCCCTTGGGGTCTAACCAGATTGGAGACCTCCTAGAATTCTGGACAAGGTACACACTAGATACAAAACAGCCCAGTAGCTGGAGCCGAAAAGAAAGCTCCCATTGTACATGCAGGCAGGGTATGGAGTCACAGAACAAGTTCTGTGGGAGTCATCCTGGGCCCAAAGAACGTTGTCTCCTCCTCCAGAGGTACACACAGTTGCTGCTTATGATATAATGTTATAATTTATTAGAACTACTTGATTGTTGGGTCTCTACCTCTCCTTGTTAGTTTGTTTTAATCTTTCCTGAATCAGCGCTTCTACGTGTTACATTGTAATCTGGGCACAAAACAACCTTGAGTTAGTTTCCAATTGAACTAAAAAATCTAGCTTTTGGCATATGCTGTTATTGTCTGCAAAACAGTTTTAAATTGCTTGGTCCCATGATCTTAGATAAAATGGATGGACAGCAGCAGCGGATTCAAACATAAGAACAATTGGGAGGATGGCACAGGACCGGGCAGTGCTTTGTTGTGCACAGAAAGGGTCGCTCCAGGTCAGGACAGACTACACAGCACCTAACAACAACCACAACTAAACACATCTTCTATTTATAACGAATGTAGGACATTTCTTTTCTTAATTCCAAGCCTCTTGAGGGATGTAGTGTAGGAAAGTCCAGCAGCGAAATAAGTTCTCAGAAAAATCCCCATGCTGCCCTGAGTTAATCAATCAGTTACGCTGCCTCAGTTCCTCAGGTGATGGGGACCTGACCAGGGCTGGGGACAGAGTGGAACAAGCCCAGTGGGGTTGATGTAGCCCGCTTTGTGGGGAAGGCTGGCACATTCTTCCACAGTGCAAACTGCCTCGGTGCTTTGGGGAAATGTGGCACTCGACCTTCCTCGTTCTGGAGTTTGTCAAGGTCTCGCTGTCATTGATCAGATTCATCTTCTCTCTGGGCCCTTCACTGCTGACTTTCAAAATCAAGTCATACGGAGGAATACCGCTCAGCAAAACCAGGGAACAAACTTCAGACAGGGCCAACGTTTTATCCATAGTTGACACTGAAAGATATGACGGTGAGTGATAGAAGCCAGGCTATAAAAGAGTATGTTCAGATGGCTCCATTTGATAGATATTCTTTGATACGTAAACCTCTAGGAAATGCAGACTCATCTGTTGCTAGGTGGGGAGAGGCAGACGGGGAGGAATCTGAAGGAGCCCAAGGTACCCTGCGGGTGCAAGGGCCATCCATGCTCATTGTCTTGAGTGAAGTGATGGGAGACGGTGAGAAAGCCGACGGAGGCGAAGGAGCACTGTACTTTCTGGGGAGGAGACCCTTTGAGAAGCTATGGCCGAGCACGTGGAGAGAAAGAGAGAATTTTAAGCAGACCTGTTTCCAGCATTTCCCCAAAAATGCAATAAAGATTTAAATTCTTTTTGGCTGCCATCATGCCAATTCCGACTCATAGCGTGCCCATGTGACACAGTAGAACTGAGCTCACGGCTTTTCTAGGCTGTCTTCATGACCAGAGGAGTCCTGGCAGCTCAGTGGCTAAGGAATTGGCTGCTGACTGAAAGGTCATTGGGTTAGAATTTACCAACTGCCCGGTGGGAGAACAGTGTCAAAGTCCACTGGCGCAGATTACCGCCATGGAAACCCAACTGGGTAGTTTTCCTCCATCCTAGAGGGTCACTTTGAATTAGAGTCAACTCCAGGCAATGGGTTTTGCTCTTTTAATCCCTTGGAGCGGCTGGTAGGTTCGAACCACTAACCTTTCTGTCAGCAGTTGGACCTTTGACCATTGGCCCATCGTGGCTCCCCAAAGATTTCAATAACTTTCCATTCATCTTTCCACGAATCCAGAAAGTCACAGGACGGCCCCTCCAGAATCTAAGAATGATCTCACTGGCACCCTGTAGCTTGGCTCCCTCTTGGCTAACCTGCACTCTTTCTTTATTTCTCTCATCTTCCCCCTGCCTCTCTTCATGCTCAGGGATGCTCCCAGGAAGAAAGGCCAGGCCATCCATCAGGATGACAGGCAAATAAAGCCTGCAGAGCAGTTCTATTCTCTGACACAAGAGGGCACCATGAGTCAGAAGCAACTCTAAGACAAAGGTTTGTTTCTGACTTTGACTTTGCTCTTCACACTCTTCCTTCTGCGTGTTTGTGGTGTGGGGAGGGGGGAGCAAATAGCTATGACTACCTTTGAATTTTCCAAGGGGAAACCATTTTTTTAATATGTTGGGTCTTTGGCCTCTCCTTCTTCGAGAAAAGTTGTGTTGTTTATTAAGATGGAATTAAAACCCTTGAAATTTAAGCAGTGGGCTGTCCAAACCCACCAGCTGCGCCACAGGAGCGAGAGGAAACCGTATGCTCCTGTGAAGATTTCGATCCTTGGAAACCGCGTGGAGCATTTCCACTCTGTCCTATCGGTCCATGTGGGTTGGAATCACCACCACCCAACAAGGAGTATTATCATTTCATACCACAAAATTTAGCCTTTTAAAGTGTACAATCCAACGGCTTTTAGTATATTCCCAACGTCGTGACACCATCCCTACTATCTAATTCCAGAGCATTTCCATTACGTTCTCATTCCTCTCCGCCATGGTTGTTGATGTTTGTGCTCCCATGTGGATTCCCACACGCGGTAACCCACCTGACTGTAGACCTGCCCCATAAGAGACTGATCTACTGGCCCAGGTTGGTTCAACTCATAGCAACCCAATAGATACTTAGATACATCAAAACCTGGTAGGACTGACGAGGCTGGTACTGTTAGGTAGTTAGCATTAGGGACTTGGATGTCCATTGACGCATGCCCAGGAGAGCCAGCATAGGACAAAGCTGGATTTTCCCGCCGGTGGGCACGGATGGGCATTAAACCTGGAGCAGCCCACCTGGGCCAGGTGACTGAAATTCAGCCAATGGGACCGACCTGGGGTCGTTCACCACGCCTCCCCAGGGAATCCTTGAAAAGGCAGGAACCGGGAGGGTGAGGGGTCTTGTCTGGTCGTCTTTGTGGGAGGAAACTTGGGAGAGAGATCCTTGCATGACCCTGAGCAGTCTCTGCCAGGCCGCATGGTCAAAGGAATCCTATGGGTGCCGCGTAAAACCTGAAGCTTCTTTTAACTCTCATTAAATTCACTTGGATCACGAGCCCAGCTCCAGCATGAATTCTTTCTCTTGTGGAGCCAAGGACCAAGGGCTGAAATCTAGCCCTGAGAGAGAGACCCCACAGTACCAGGGTTCAAGGTTGGGCTTAGTCCTTCCCCCTTGCCCTTGGCAACCACTAATCTACTTTCTGTCTCAATGGTTTCACGGATTCTCGACATTTCCTATAAATGAAATTGTACAATATGTGGCCTCTTGTGACAGGGCTCATCCGTATGGTAGCATGAGTTAGTATTTCCTGCACTTTTATGGCTGAATATTTCATTTGTGTACACGCACACCCACACCACATTTTGTTTATCCATTAATTGATGGACGTTTGAGTTGTTGATACTTTCTGATTATTATTCACAGTAATGCATTAAAGCTTCCTGTACGCCCTTTTCTGTGATCTTAGTTTTATTCTCTTTGGTATACACTTAGGAGTGGAACCGCTTAGCTGTTTGAGAACATTTGATCTGAAGTTTAACACGCTGGGAAACTGCTAACCTGTCTTCCCCAAAGTCATATGTATCGCGTCTCCAGAATCTAAGAACCGCCTCCCTGGCACCCTGCTCCCTCCTAGCTAACCTCCACTCTTTATTTCTCTCATCACAATTTTATATTCAGAACAGCAAGGTGTGACGGTGCCACTTCCGCACATTTTTGTCCATACCTGTTATTGTCTTTCTTTTTTAATTTAAGTCGTCTCTCATTGTGGCCTTTTGACTTTCATTGCCCTAAGGAATAGCGATATTGAATCTCTTTTCTCATGTTTACCGGTCACTCATACATCTTCTTTGGATAAATGTCTATCCAAAATCTTTGCCCACTTTTTTTTCATTAAAAAAAGGTTTTTTTCATGGTTGCGTTGTAAGTAGTCTTTATTATATACTGGATAGCTTTATAGATATTGGAGTGGTTTTTTTTTTCCCAAGGGGAGAGCGTGAACGCAGTCTCCCACTACCACTAATTATGCAGTCGAGTTTCCCACATTTGGGGAAATCGCAGGGGTCAGCACATTGGAGTGCAATGGGTGAGCCTCGCCCTGGGAAAACCACCTTCCTGATCATGGTATCTCCCCTGCCAGGTAAGTAAGAAGTGTTATTAGATACATGATTTGTAAACATTTTCACCCATGATGTGTTGTCCTCCCCTACACACACACACACTTTCTTCATATGGTCTGTTAAGGCACGGACGTTCTCAATTTTGCGAACGTACAATCAATTATTTATTTTTTTCTTTTGTTACAGGTGCTTTTGATAGCAGGCACAGGGCGTTTTTGTTGTTGCTTTTAAACTTCTGATTTATTTTGTCAACATCCTTCGATTCTTCATTTTTTTCACGCACATACATGATGTTACTATAAGGAATGCAGCCATTTATTAAACCGTCTGGGCCAGACTCATAATCCAACCAAGTATAGTCCTTTGGGAACCTCCACAGTGATCTGACTCAAAGCATTCCTTGGAACCGCCCTTAGGGAATTGCTTTCGGAGCTAGCCAGAAGCCCTTGAAATGCATGTCTTCAAGGAATTCAAGCCTAACCTTTCAGCAGCAAAAGAGAAAAGACGAGTCCGGCCTCGTCAGAGAAGATTGGCCAAGGAAGCTGGCTGGAGCGCAGTGGCAAGGTTGCCCAAAGCTAACCCTAGCGTCAAGCCAGATGACCTTCATCTTGATTGGCTGCCTTAACTCCTTCCTTGAGGCACAAAAGAGCCCCAGGGCCCCTCAGCTCGCTCTCCTTTCGCAGGCCCCTGGCCCAGAGAAGGGTCTTCCAGCTGTGCACACGGGAGCAGGTCAACCTGTCACTGTGCATTTCAGCAACAGGAAGAGAGATGCTTGTGAACTCCACCCCTGCCACCTCCCCCACCCTCTTCTGTGGTCCAGAAGCTGACCCAGAAATCGTTTGACACCCTTTGGCAGAGCTCCTGCGAGAAAGACAAACTTCAAGCTGTGTTTAGTGGAACAAGATGAACCCTGGGGGTGGGGGAGGGGGGAGGATGTGTGTGAGATTTTCCTCAACCTCTCAGCGTCGAAAGCAGAAACGGTGAGTCGCTCCATTTTGAAGAATGGGGCGACTGATGTGTGTATTTCCAAAATCCTTTCGAAAAAAGTCCCCAAAGCAATCCAAGATGACGTTTAAAAATGGAAAAGACAGATGGATTCAGAAAGTAAAGAAAGACTGCCCCTTTTTACATCACTCTTCCCAGTCTATCTAAGGAACTGTGGTCAGTTAAGCTCTCAGCTGCTACCAGAAAGGTTGTCGGTTCTAGGTCACCAGTCTCTCCTGAGGTGCAAGATGAGGCAGTTCTCCTTTTTTGAATTGGAATCAACTCCATGACTAGTTTCTCAACATTTCAAATAACAGAAAAGGGCACCCACAGAAATGTTGATAGTAGCTATCTCTACTAAAAAAGTAGCTATCTCTACTAAAAAAGCTATCTCTACTAAAAGAACGAGATTTTGCTCTTCTGAATTTTATAAATTTCCCATGACGAAACTGTAGTAAACATATATTTTTATGGAAATAGGGTTAAAAAAAAAGCTTCTTCTCTTTTCTTTTTTCAAAACTGAGAAGCCAGAGGTATTTCTGTAATCGGTGAGGCCATTTCCAAAGCTTGTTGAAGTCCTCTCTAACGGCCCTGCTGAGGCAATTACCTTGTTAGACAGAATGTCTTTGCCTAACCTGCTGGCCCTAAGCTGCCAATGACTAACTCGGTGCCCGAAGCTATTGTTTGTACACAGTTTTCAGAAGCTGTTTCCTAAGACTCAGGGTGCACGTGGTGTCCCCTCTCCTCCCCTCCACACTTCAGGCCACAGACGCCAAGTCAACCAGCTCTTTCTTGTCAAGTTCTCCCTCTGGTCCACACCTGAGACTCATCCTACCGCGACCCTGATACCTCAAGTGTAAACCAGCCCTTCTTCCTGATAACCTCGATCTCTTCCTTCAACCGCAGAGGATGTACTGAGGGTCTGTCTGTCCCACGGGATTAAAACTATGAATGAGACAATTATCCTTTAAGCAGTTAACCGGCACTTACAGTGTACCTACTAAGTGAGAATCCATTGCTTTACCAATTCTTTGGTCACCACCTCCCCATGAGGGAAATATTAATTGCTGTTTAGCCAGTAAGGAACATGAAATTCAAAAAGGTTAAGTAATTCACCCAGTTGAAAATATCAAACGAACTATGTTAAGAGCCCTAGAAAGTCACAAAAATGTGGTGGAAGTTATTTTTAAAAGATTATATAGTGTGAGGGTGTCAGGCAAGGCTCCGCGGGCTGGGACCAGGACAGGAAATTGCAGGCATTTATCATGAACCAACTGCTCCTGAGAGACCCTGTCGGGGAGCCCAGGGACAGGGCCCTCACCCTCAGGGACTTCTGCATGGTACAGTGGATGGATAAGGAATGCCAAATCAAGGCAATGTAATAAGAACTCTGAAACTCATTCAGAGGGATGAGCTGAGAGTGAAATGACAGGTTGTATGATATGACACAATACACAGACTGCCTGGCTCAGAAGCACCCTGGAAACATCACCTAAGGAGGCCTGAAAGGTCAGCAGTTCAAAGCACCAGGTGACTTCAGGAGAGGATGACTTAATGAGCTTAATGATCTCCCTTAGAAATCCCTGAGAAGATAGGACACCCACACCTTATCACACAGGGTCACTATGAGTTGGATTTGTCTCCAAAGCACCAACTCTCACCTACTTTTTGGTGGGTGGAAGCCAGGAATTCTGTAAACAAGGAGAGAAACAAGAAATAAAGTGAATTCCAGGAATGCAGACTAGACCAGTCTGGCGAGAGTTCAGGTAGACTGGGTGAGTTTTATGAAGGCCCAAGAGAATTGCATTCTCTCTTTATCTCCACCAACAGTTAACTCTTTCTAAAAGACTATGTGCTTAGATCATCAAGTTCTCTTATGCCAAGACATCGCAGGACTCCCCATTTCCTCTAGAAGAATGTCCTATCCAGGCAGGTCTGAGTCTAGACCTTCCGCAGCCTCTCAAGGGCCACCCCCAGAGTGCTTCTCTTCCCCCAACGGGCCTCGAGAAGGGGACGGGTGGTTATCCGGGGGCAAATCATGTCCACAAACGAACCATTTCAAAGCAAGTGGGGGGGGGGGCGGGGCTCCTTTAGGCTCAGAGGAAAGGATGCACTAGGGCTTGTCAAGGAGAAGAGTGGACATGCGGAGTCTCATTCTTTTGTACGTTTTGCCCGAGCTTTCCTTAAGAAGGGAGCATGCGTTTCATGAGTCAGAGCCAAGAGGCTGGTTGCACAGAGGTACAGTATTTCTCAGACCACTCATCACTGAACACGAATGGGCAAGTCGAAACTGTCCACAGGGGACTTTCACTGAGTGTGAGTGAGTGTGAGTGTGTGTGTGTCTTAAGGGATGGCCATGGCATCAAGAAAAGGCCAGGCACAATGGACAGACAGGGTGGGTGGGGTGTGATAAGGCCAGGCACATAGAAAATCCCCATGTGGTCGTGGGTTCAGAGCTGGTCCTGCATACCGTGCACACAGAACACCAAATCTGCGTACAAAAAAGATTGCGATCCCATTGCTACCAATGAAGGCTCCTGTATTTTATGCCATGTTCAAGGACTTTGAGGGTTCCTCTTTCCCATTGTTTAACTTTCAGTGGAAAGGCTTTGCTCTCAGGGGACTTATAGGGGTAGATTCCACGCACACCAGGGGGCTGCAGAAAGATCTGTTAGGAACCCCTGTGACACCCCCCGCCCAGGTCCAGCTTGTGAGCATCAATTACCTTTCACTGTGAACAAATTATATCCTCAACGGCCTGAAGAACACAGGTGCCTTGATGTCATAGAGGTTACACGTTGGGTTGCTAACCACAAGGTCAGCAGTTTGAGTCTCTCTTTGAGAGAAAGAGAAGGCTTTCTATTCCTGTAAAAGGTTATAGTCTCCGAAACCCACAGGCCTAGTTCGACCCTGTCCTGAAGGGTCTCTGTGAGCTGGAAGTGACTTACTGGCAGTGAGGAGACCACAATCGGCTTCAATCACCTGGTCACGATTTGTATTTGTTTCCTTCTGCAATAGAGGCCTGTTACGGATTCCAGGGTGGTTCACCTCAATAAGTATTGGAATCCTAACCCCCCCCCCCACACCCCCATGGATATAACATTGTTTGGAAATAGGATTTTCTTTGTTGTGTTAATTAGGTTACAGGCAAGTAGGGCAGGTTCTAAATCTAATCTCTCTCTCACACACACACACACACACACACACACACACACAAAAGAATGAACAGAGTAGGCACCGAGACAAACACACATTTGACTGTGAGGGAGGGGTGCTGGGAAGACAGATGCCATATGAGTAATGTGTCCAAGGCAAGGACACTGTACGCTGGGACTATCCACGCGGGAGAGAGGCACCCAGCTTAATGCCAGAACTGTGAGAAAGTAAAGGCTCTTCTTCAAAGCCACCCGCTTGTGGTATTTGTGTTACAGCAGCGCTAAGTGACTTTGTCTCGCTGCCTACTTCTTGGGAGTCTTTTCCCATTTGTGATGACGTTCCCTATTGCCGCAGTGGCGAGGATTTCAGAGGACTGTCATGGTTTTTCAAGGAGAGGGACATGAGAAGGCTCACTCTTTTCTACGGAGAAAGGAAGGAAGTTGTCAGGGATTTTGTCTTGTGTGGAGTCACAGACAATGCTCATGGAAGCAGCAGTCAAGAGATCAAATGACACATTGCTTTGGGTTAATCTGCTGCACACGATCCTTTTAAATGTTAACAGTGCTTTTCTGTTGAAAAGTAAGGATGTTACTTTGGGGATTAAGGTGTGCTGGAGCCAAGTCATGATATTTTCAATCGCTTCAGATGCGACAGCTGGACAATGATAAGGAATGAGTAAGGAAGACCAAAGAAGAATCGCTGTATTTGAATTACTGTGCTGGTTAAGAATACTGAAAGTACCATCGGCGGCCACAAGAACACACACATCTGTCTCGGAAGACGTGCCGGCAGCGTTCTTCTTAGAAGCAAGGATGGTAAGACTTTATCTCAGGTAGTGTGGACATGTTGTCAAGCCCCTGGAAAAGGACATCATGTTTGGAAAAGCAGAGGGACAGTGGAAAAGAGGAAGGTCCTCAACCAGATGGATTAACACAGTGGCTGCAACAATGGGTTCAAACATCAGGACAATTGTGAGGATGACACAGGACCGAGTAATGCTCCATTCTATGCTGCACAGGGTGGCTTTGAGTCAGCACCTAACAATTGCTGGGTAAGTCACCCAGGTGGAGGCTCTCAAGTGGTAGCAGAGGAAGAGGAGGGCTGCAGCTGCCTCCAGAGAACACCACAGGAGGGAGAAGGGACGTGAGCAAGAAACTTGGAAAGTTAACCTACTTCTTGAATTGTCTGTGCTTTACCAGCGCCAAACATCTTGAGCATGAGGACAAAGTAATTTTTTTTTCTCCTATGAATGTGTCCAGGACACTTTTCATTTTCTGCATGGTCAAAGGAATCCTGGTGGCATAGTGGGCTCCATGTTGGGCTGCTAACCACAAGGTCAGCAGTTCGAAACCACCAGCCACTCTGTGGGAGAACAATGAGGCTTCCTACTCCCATAAAGAGTTAGTCTTGGAAATCCATAGGGACAGTGCTAGTCTGTTCCCAGGGTTGCTGTGAGTTAGAATGGACTCCATCACAGTGAGTTTGCCTTTGGTTTGAATGGGTGGTTATGGGGACTGGAAGGAGCTAATGTTAACCGTAGTAGTTATATAATCTGTTGTCAACTTGAGAGGATTAAGAGTGAAGGGGTGGAGTTTAGCCTGCCAATCAGGTCACAGCTTGATGACCTCATTTGGAGGCACTAAGGAGATACATAGCTCACTGGAGGCAGGCTGACTCCCTGGGAGACAATGCAGCTGACAAGACACATGGAGCTCCAGTCGTGCCTTGAGCCCTGCCAGCGCTGAGATGCTTACAACTCCCCTGGATCCACAGGACTTCCCACCCACTGGCCTGTGATTTTTCTGCACTCGCCATCATTGCATGTGTTTCGTGAGTCTGAAGAGGACTTGATAGATTGGTATCGGAAATATGGGCTAATATCAGAATTATGGACTTGATCTGGACTGGGATATTTTTTCAATATTCAGTTTCTCTTGTATATAAAGCTTTTTTATACACGAGTGTCTGTGTTTCTCTAGTCTACCCAGACTAACACATTAACTAAATACTATGTGCTGAGCTTGATAACCATGATTTCATTTCACGTCATCCTATCTCTGGCAGTACTGTTCCCATTGGATTGATGGGCACCCAAGGTCTGGTACACTTAGGCAGCCTATCGAGGAGCAAGCAGCCTGTGGTAAGAGCTGGGGTGGATTTTCATGTCTATATGGATTCAAAGCCCACACACTTTTTTCAGTACATGCCGCAGACCTAATCTTCACATGAGGGAAACTGAGGCACCGTCCCGAAAGTAGCAGAAAGCAGAGGTAATTTATGCATAAGAGCTGTTTCAGACAATTTTCCTTTCCCTGGAATCAGATTTCTGAGTTCTATGGAGTCTGGGTAACTCACCTAGAGGCTATTGCCCTGGGATGATCTTTTGAACCATGAATCTCGAGCAAATTGGTTTCCCAAAAGATATCTTTAAGTCAAAGAATAGTCCTGTTAATTAGTAAAGATAATTTACTTTGGGGATTGTGCCTTGGTGAAGAATTCAGTCCATTGTGGGGAAACAGAAACTCCAAAGATGAACTATAAGCTGTGCTTTAGGAGAAACTGTTATTATAACAACCCTGACCTGGCCCCCTTTCCATAGCAACGTGGGTAAGCCTGGCTTTGAGAGTTTGGGGGCATTCTTTCAGGTCTGGTGCATTTTTGACTCCCTAGTTGAAATGTGGAAGAAAGAAGCGGCGTTCTACACCTGTCAAGATTCACTGTCTCAGAAACTCACAAGGCACTTCTGCCTACAGGATCGACTCAATGACCGTGAGTTCGGTTTGGTTGTGGAAATGTGGAAGCCTTGTCACCTATTGGCCACGTGCCTACCTGCTGCCAGAAGGCTGGCAGTTTGAAGCCACCAGCCTTCTGGCAGCCATGTGTAGCTCTTCTGGTAAGTGCATGTGGCTCTGAAGTGAAATGGAAAAATATTCCAGCATATTATTCAGATATGGTGATTTCATTTGTTTGTCCAAATATATTTATGGCTCTCAAATAATTTTCAAATTGCTGTGAGGGGCAGGATTGGCTCTTGGGCCTAAACATCTGTCACAGGCCTAAACATCTGTCAGCAGCACCAGCTGCTCCCCAGGGAGAGTTGGGGCTGGGGTGGGTTTCTGTAAAGATCTCCAGCCGTGTAACCCCTGTGGTGCTGTCCTGCTCTTCCCTATAGAGCCACTTTGAGTTGCAATCCACTTGCCAGCAATGAGGGGGTAGAATGTTACCCTGCATTTCAGATCATTATTATTAAGTAAATAATCAACTGGTATTACTAATTTATTTATTTTATTTTAACAAGTTTCATGAGAATGAGTTAGACAAAGAATGAACTGCCCCGAGTTCTATGTAAGATAGGGACCTTAGAGGGCAAGGGACTAATGGTTATGCATTGGGCTGCTAACCACAAGGTCAGCAGTTTGAAACCACCTGTTGCTACACGGAAGAAAGATAAGGCTTTCTACTTCAGTAAATGGTTACAGTCTTGGAAACTGACACGGGCAGTTGGATTCTGTCCGATAAGGTCGCTTATGAGTCAGAATTGAGTATTTTTGGGGCGAACTGTGAGTTCATGTTAACAGAGGAGGAAAGACTCAGGAACAGACTGGTTGGAGTGGCTGTACAGTTCAAAGAATACAATCAGTGTCTGAATTTCACATTCCCAAGTCTGGGCCTTGACTTCCAAGCACTGGATGTTAGAACCCGGAGGGGAATTCTGTTTTCCTCTGGAGTCCCCCGTCACCCTCCCTGAAGTATCTCACAGGTTCTAGACACTGGATACATATGAGTTTAAGCAACAGGGGTAGCCGGGGATCCTGGAGCTCAACAGTCACCCAGCCTGGGATTCCCATCCACAGGAGCATCCTACAGTGGGGTGGAGCTAGGGGACTATGGAGGCAGCTCTGACTTCCACTTGCGAAGGCTCAGGTCCTCACTCCTACCGGGTCTGGTTTGCATCTGCGCCTCCAAGGCCAAGGCCCGAAGGTTATTTTTGTCGTTTCCTTGTGTTTTTGTTTCTCATTTATGTTGCCAACGGCTCCCGGACTCCCGCACCCCCGCCCACATGAAAGGAAATTTGTGTTAGATAAAATGTAAACTGAACCTCAGAAAGTCTGCACCCACCACCGGTGGTAGGGCTGGATTCCCCTTAGCCCTGACACTACTTGGAGGTCTCCAGAGACTTAGCTTCAAACAGGGCTGAGCTCTTGAAGGTCCCTCCTTCTCAGAGACACCATGCCCTACGGGTTTTTCTAAAAATCAACCTTGTTGAGGAGAGATGGGAAGTGCTTAGAAAAACAACTTCATTGTTGGCCAGCTACATCTAAGTGAAGAACAGCCAGGTAGTGCTTATCAGCTCCTGGCTGCTCCCCGCCCCCCAACACTGCCCCCACCCCCACAGCATCCTTTCATTTCCGGCCCAGGCTGCCATTGTTTCCAGAAACGCTTTGCTTGGAAGCCTGGGTACCTGGGCCTCTCAGCACTTCCTGTTGTTCCAGGGCCTCTCTTTCCTGCTGAAAACAAGGGCACTTCCCTGCAGCGTGTAACCCTTGTTGGGGCAAAGCATTTCTTCCATGGCACTCTTCAGCATTTGCAAGTCCTGGGCATGCGTGACATTCCTTTAGTTTAAGGCTTTCTGTATTATGCACGGTCCACAAGCTCTGTTCAAAATGCAGGGGCGTCCCTTCTCTTTTAGTACTGAGCCCACGGTGGTGGGTTCCCTTTCAGACTCAGCATGTACAGACACAGCATCTGTCCCCAGGCCCAGGCTTTAAGAGTTGGCCATTCCGAACAGCCGAAGCGGAGGCAGGCAAGCCTGTCCCCAAACCAGTCTCCTGGAGAAACTCACACATCGGCATGCAAAAGGGTGCTGGTTCCCTGCCCACCTTAAGGGCAGGATCCTTCATGGGTGATGTCCCTGTAGAGTCTTAGGATGACACTCTAAGAACCTCTGAGAAAGAGCCTCTTTTTAAAAGCGCAATTGAACATGAAGGAGACCTGGACGTGGGAGGGACAGGACCTTGTTGAGACTCTAGGGAAGGGGACTTTCCTCAAGGATCTCTCAGATGGCTATCAGCAATCACAACTCTGAGTCCCTCTTCACCAAAGACCACGCCCCTCTCAGGGCACACTGGGCTTTTCATGATCCCTGCCCCCAACCCCTCTGTCAGTCACAACTCCCCACAGTGGCCTGAAGACCAAGACTTTCCTTTGCATTCCCCTTGCTCTACTGAGAAGGCGCCCAGGAGGTCCACTGGTTCTTCAGGATCCAGCCGTGTGAGGTGTGGTCCATGGTCTTTCCTGCAACTTTGGGAGCCCTGGTGGCTTAGTGGTTATGACTGGGCTGCTAACCAACAGGAAGGTCAGCAGTTCAAAGCCACCAGCCAGCCGCTGTGGGGAAAGACGAGGTTTTCTACTCCTGTAAAGCGTTACAGTCTCAGAGACCCACAAGGGCGGTTCTACCCTGTCCCATGGGGTTGCTATGAGTCAGAATTGACTTGATGGCAGTGAGGTTTTTTAGGATTTTTTTTAACTGTAATTTCAAATACAATAAGCAAAACTGTGACACCGAATTCTAGCGTACCTTCTAAATCTCAGGGCACTGAAGATGGAAAACTCAAAGGCACCGGGGCAGATGTTCTGCGATCACAGCCAGGGAAACTGGGCGGTTCAGCGCTATTCTGTGACACATTTACTAGCTGGCGGCGGGTTTGGTTGTAATTTCATGGTGCACATCCAGATATTCTAATTCCCATGAGTTCCTGATTTGCAGCCCCAAGAACAGAGTTCGGAAGGATGAAAAGCAAAGAGCTAAAAAAAGAAAGAGAAAGAAAAAAGAAAAGCAAAGCAGAGAGCCTTGAAGACGAACTTACACCTTCCTTAAAAGCTCTTTCCAAATCTCTGACACATCCTAACAATACGAGAAGCTTCTGCCCTTTCCCTTTGCAGATAATCCAATACCACTTTAAGTAAAGGCAGACACAAGCCCGCATGTTGATGATATGCAAGCTTCTTATCCTGGAGTTTTTATAGCTTAAAGAGTCCTCGGTATTCTCTGAAGTGCCTTCGATGAAGAGGCAGCATGCACTTCGAGGCGGCATTCTGCAAATACTCAAACCGGCTCCCTCTTCTTACCCATCACCGCAGCGCTGTCTTCGGGAACCACTGTCATCAGAGGGATGGTGAATTAAGGCTCAGTGATGGAGTTGGCACCCAGGGTTACTGCTGAGCTTCTGGGCACCTCCTCACAGGAGGGAAGACACCAAGGATGCAGACAACTAGTCAAGAAAATGCCTGCTAGCCACGCAGGCACCCTTGTTCCTAAGTAAGAAGCGCCAGGTGTCAGAAAGAGATGTATTGCTTTTCCATTTTTACCTTCTCGCCTTACCTTTTCCCTAACAGCGTTAGAGGGATAGATTTGCATCGTCGGCCATATAAAATGTCCGGTAGCTGGTGCATGGGCAGTGTCTAAGAGGCAGGCTGAAGTTGGGAAGGCTTTTCTTGGGTGCACACAGGGAGTCATGGATGCCAGAGGCAGCAGCATGTCCTGGCAGCCCCGCCCGGGTGAGGCTCTGAGTGGGCAGTGCACCTTTCTCCACTCGGGCACGAAAAGGGACTCCTGAGAGGCTTCAAGGAAGGAAACAATGGCAAGCAATCCACGTCTTCAAAGATCTGTCAGTGTCAATTTGAGTGAAGAGAAACTCCAGCTAGAGGGACTTTCGGAGATAGGCGGGCACAGCATGAGTCACCTCCAGGTCACTCATTGCTCTAGGGAGGCTTCCCTGATCCCCAGAGAGTGGCTCTGCCAAGGTGGGAGTACCTGTTACTCAGTCATTATTCGTAGTTTACAGTCATTGTGAGCCCCAGCTCCTGGTGATCCCCTGCACAACAGAACAACATGCTGTGCAGTCCTGGGCCATCCTTGTGCAGATCAGAGCATGAGACCACAGGGCTTTCTTGACTTTTTAAAAATGTTGTATATATACATTATGTATGTAATCGTGTCATTTAAAAAAAATAATTTTTTGGGGGGGGCTCATACAACTCTATTTTTAAAAATAATTTTATTGGGGGCTCATACAACTCTTATTACAATCCACCCATCCATCCATTGTGTCAAGCACATTTGTACATTTGTTGCCATCATCATTCTCAAAACGTTTTCTTTCTACTTGAGTCCTTGGGATCAGCTTCTTATTTTCCCCCTCCCTTCCCGCTCCCCCCTCTCATGAACCCTTGATAAGTTATAAATTATTATTTTGTCATATCTTACACTGTCCGATGTCTCCCTTTACCCACTTTTCTGTTGTCTGTCTCCCCAGGAAGGAGGTTATATGTAGATCCTTGTAATCAGTACCCCCTTTCCACCCTCTCCTCCTTCCACACTCCCGGTATCACCACTCTCAGCACTGGTCCTGAAGGGATCATCTGTCCTGGAGTCCCTGTGTTTCCAGTTCCTATCTGTACCAGTGTATACCCTCTGGTCTAGCCAGATTTCATGATAGTGGGGGAAAGGGGTAGTATTTAGTAACTAGAGGAGAGTTGTATGTTTCATCATTGCTACACTGCACCCTGACTGGCTTGTCTCCTCCCTCTGACCCTTCTATAACGGGATATCCAGTTGCCTATAGATGGGTCTTGGGTCCCTAATCTGTATCCCCCATCATTCACAATGATTTGATTTTTTTTTTTATGTCTGATACCTGATCCCTTCAACACCTTGTAATCACACAAACTGGTGTGCTTCTTCTATGTGGGCTTTATTGCTTCTGAACTAGATGGCCGCTTGTTTACCTTCCCTTCAAGCCTTTAAGACCTCAGACACTGTATCTTTGATAGCTGGGTGCCATCAGCTTTCTTCACCAGTTTGCTTGTGCACCAATGTGTCTTTTGCAATCTTGTCAGGAAGGCGAGCATCATGGAATGCCAGTTTGTTAGAACTAACTATTCTTGCATTGAGGGAATACTTGAGTGGAGGCCCAATGTCCACCTGCTACCTTAATACTTACTACACCTATAAATATATGCACATAGATCTATTTCCCCATCCTCATATATAAATATATTTACATATGTACATGCCTCTATTTAGACGTCTATAAATGCCCTTTGTCCCCTAGTTCTTTCCTCTACTTCCTTCTTGTCCCACTATCATGCTCAGCCTTCACTTGGGTTTCAACCCACAGGGTTTTCATGAACTGATTTTTGGATGTGGATGGCCAATCCATTCCTGCTAATTTGGCTGGAAGCTTCCCTGACATCTGTCCAGCACCGTAACATGCAAGCCCCCCACTGAGGGTGAAAGCAGTGCAGGGGACACACTGCCTGGGAAGCTTACCCTGCTGAGTGCATCTTGGTCTCCAGTGCAATTTTCCCCTTCTCAAATCCCTGTGTGTTTTCTTCTTCCTGGCCACCCGACCCCACCTACAAGCATAGATACTCTTTTCCTGTTCTCTATGTTGTCTAAAAAAATCCTGGCATTTGGGAAGGTCAGGGTGGGAAGGCAACTTATGCTCACCCCGCTGAATCTGTCTGATTCAGTGGCAGGAAGTTGCGGCCCTAGGACTGTCAAGGATCTATCCAAAGTCACCCAGCCATTTAGTGGCAAGGCCCTAAGGCTGGAGAGAGAAATGGGGCCAGATAGAATTTGAAAAGTCATTAGAATTCCCTTTCCTTCCATTTAGGACTAGGATTTAAGTAACTGGCAGATCCTCCCCACCCCCGACCAATGAACACTTTGGTGTCAGAAATAATTTAGGGTGTTTAATCTTTGGCTGAGGAGCCCTGAAGCATAGTGGTTATTCACTGGACTTCTATGGGAGAAAGATGAGGCTTTCTACTCCCACTAAGCATTACAGTCTCGGAACTCAAGGGGCACTTCTACCCTGTCCTATAGGATCACCAAGAGTCAGTCGGCATCTGCTTGATGGCAGGGAGCTTGTTTGTTTTCTGAAGCCCTGGAGGATCTTTCACAGGCACTTAGAATTCATGGTCTTTATGGAAATTCAAAGACGTACACTTGTAGGCCACTGCCCATGACCTCAGCTGACAGTCTAGTTTGTTCAATTACATGTAGTGAAATTGCGGTTGGAACAAAAACACCAGGAAGAGCTCTTTCTTGTTCATTCCGCAGCAGACTGGCAGAAGTCAAGTGGGCTTAATGATCTATTATAGGGGGTGGGGGTGGGAGAAAAGGAGGGAGGTGCCGGAGGCGGTCTTGTTGCTTCTACAAATTTGCCCTCTCTTGTTAAAAAGCAAGGCGTAACTGATCCTCAGCAAGCCTCGAGGGGTCTGTTTATTGTTTGAAAGACCTCTCCATTCTGCTTACAGGGGTATAGGCTTGCAACAGATTGTGCCAGCTTGAATTCACTGAAGAAAAGTGGTGGTAGCTGCTTTGAGGGGGCTGTCCGAGTGTGGTCCAGCAAGAGAGGGTACTGGGAACACAGGGAAACAGGTCCCAGCTGGTCGAGGAGATAGGAAGCGGGCTTCCCGAGAGGACAGCTCTATGGGTTGGACAGAGTAGCCCTGGAGATGCACAACCCAGTTGAAGGCTTTGGGGTCCAGGGCATGAGATGGATTCTTAGTCCACTGTGTCCAAGAGGGGCTGGGCATCCTGTAAAGCAGCTGGGCAGGAGAGGACAGAGCCCCTAGTGGCTTAATCTTGTGCCCAGAGATCACCATGCTGGTGCCCGCCAATTTGGTTTGGAATCACTTGCGTACTCACCTTTCCTCAAGCATCCAGGAAGAGGGAAGGGCAAGGAAGCAAAAGGGTTCCCCACCTCAGCCCTCTCCCTCAGTCAGCCTGTGGTCATATCCTGCCCTCTCTGTGCCGGGGATGGTGCCCTGGTGGTACAGTGGTTAAGCGCGAGGCTGCCAACCATTTACATTGAGGGAGAAAGATGCGGCAGGTCTCTGTCCTATAGGGTCGCCGTGAGATGAAATCAACTTGATGGCAGTGAGCTTGGTGTTTATAAGCTAGGTGGGAGGGAGCCCTGTTAGGGGGCCTGACTGTGAGTAGAAAGGTTGGTGGTTCCAAGCTACCCACTGACACCATGGGAGAAAGGCCTGGTAATGTGCTCCTGTGGAGCATCTCTACTCGGTGACCCTTGCGGGTGCTAGGAAGCAGAATCAACCCAATCCAATGGGGTGCTTTGTATTATATGCTAGGACTTGGTGCTAAAAGAGGCAAGACTGGAGTGGAAAGCAAGCCCTGGGGCTCCTTTGGCAGGATCTTACCACACACTAGGGAGGGCTTCATCTCAATTAATGTTGCCTTCCTCCACTGAGCAGGAGGAAGACGAGGCTTTCTACTCCCATGAACAGTTAGTTCTGGAAACCCACAAGGGCAGTTCCAACCTGGCTGATAAACACATATGGGGTTCATTGAAGGGCGGAGGGATAAATGGCTCGGTGAGCCTCACCTTTCTAGTTCTTGGGTCTCTTGTTCTCGGATGGTCAGAACAGTGCCTTAGCTAGTCCTCTGCCTCAGCTGACAAGGCTCACTTCCTGTGAGACACCCCTGATGAGAAGCCTCATGGACCTACCCTGATGCAGCCCTGGGTGCTGGAGAAGCCGCGTGGAGACCCTGGCCAGCACTGAGATGCTTACTGAGTCGGCTTTTCTCCTGCAGTCAGCGTCATTGTGTGTGTTTTGCAAGTTTGAAGAGGACTTCGTAGATCAGCGTTGGACATATGGGCTAATGTCAGACTTAAGGGCTTGGACTGGATTGGGTTGGGATGCTTAATGTACAATTACCCTTTATATAAAACTCTCTCTAATATACATCCGAGTTTCTGTAGATTTGCCCACAAGGGCAGTTCTACCCTGCCCATTAGGGTCACTGTGAGTTGGAATTGACTCGATGGCAGTGTTTGGTTTGGGCTTGGTCCTCTCTTGAGGAACCCAGGTGTCAGAGTGGGTTACCGATTGGACTGACAACTGCAAGGTCTGCAGTTTGAAACCACCCATTGCTCCATGGGATAGAGATGAGGCTGACTGCTTCCGTAATAAGGATTTACCATCTCAGCATCCCATAGGGGCAGTTCAACCCTGTCCTATATAAGGTTGCTAAGGGTGGGGACTGAATCTAGTGGCAGTCGGTTTTCTCTATGGGGATGAGTTCTGGAGCCATTTTGCCCGCGTTCAAATCCTGCCATGGCTCCTCTCTACCACGTTAGGCCTGGGCATGTCTCTTGTAAGGAGAACGCCCCGTTGCCTGCCATCCTGTGTAATTATGGACAGTGTTGCCTCTTCTTGAAGACACTTCCCAACTTAGACAAAAAATTATATGGTTACCTCACTTAAAGGTTCCAAAGTTTCCTTCTTGGTAAAACGGAGTTTTAAAACCTACCTCGGAGGGTAGTTGTGGGATTGAAATGATCGGCAAAGTGCTTGGAACCCTGTGTGCGTACATTCCTCACACCTATTAGCAATTGCCATGGCCATTTTCCTTATGATTGTTTGTCTCATTTGACCTTGGCCCTCTATGAGCATATATCACATTCAGTATATGTCTGTCAGTTTACCAAAAGTGTGAATTATGTCAGGGACTTCCATACATCAGGGGCTGTTTTACCCCCTCTCTGTTCTCCTAGCACCCTGTATCATATCCTGCATAGTGTACATTCTGACTCAACGTGTACTCAAAGCAATTGGGTGATGGGTTTCAGCTCTACTGGGGTGTACTTGAACTAGGGTATACTTGCAGAATAGACCAGTGAACTGTCTACAGGCACTGCACCCTAGCTTGTGTTAGTCGGGAACACAAGAAAATAACTCACTCACTGCCAACAAGTCGATTCTGACTCATCACGACCTTATAGGATAGGGTAGAACTGCCTCTGTGCGACTCTGGGACTATGCCAGGACGCTAATACAGTTCCTCATGTGGTGGTGACCCCCCAACCATCACATGACATTCGTTGCTACTTCATCACTGTCACTTTGCTACTGTTATGAATTGGGTGACCCCTGTGAAAGGGTCGCGACCCACAGGTTGCAAACCGCTGCTTTATGGGAACAGACAGCCTCATCTTTCTCCCTCGGAGTGCCTGGTGGCTTCTAGCTGCTGATTTTTATGAGCAGCCCAATGTGATAACCGCTGCGCCACCAGGGTTCCTTCTAAGAAAATGCAGATGCTTTTATTTCCTTTCCGGGTACAGTTGGCAGATGATATACCTGATACCCAGTGAAACACGAATTTCACTTGATCTTAGCCAAAAGGCTGAGAAGCCATATGAACTTCAGATAAACAACAAATATTTGTTTTTGGTCGCTGTCCCCAATATGGCTGACATACTTATATGAAAACATGATTTGTTCTTTATTTGAAACTCAAACTTAACAAGGTATCTTGTATTTTCATTTGTTAAGCCTGACACACTTTAAAAAAATTATTTTATTGGGGGCTCGTACAACTCATCACAATCCACCCATCCATCCACTGTGTGTCAAGCACATTTGTTTCCCTCATCATTCTAAAAACATATGCTTTCTACTTGAGCTCTTGGTATCCGCTCCTCATATTTTCCTCTCCCTCCCAGTCATCCCCTTCCTCATGAATCCTTGATAATTTATAAATTATTATTATTTTGTCATATCTTACACTGTCTGACGTCTCCCTTCATCCACTTTTCTGTTGTCCATCCCCCAGGGAGGAGGTTATATTAGATCCCTGTAATCGGTTCCCCCTCTCTACCCCATCCTCCCTCCACCCTCCCAGTATCACCACTCTCACTACTGGTCCTGAAGGGATCATCTGTCCTGGATTCCCTGTGTTTCCAGTTCCTATCTGTACAAGTGTACATCCTCTGGACTAGCTGGATTTATAAGGTAGAGTTTGGATCATGATAGTGGGGGCCAGGGAGGAGAAGCATTTAAGAACTAGAGGGGAGGGAGGGAGGATCTGATGCCATGGGCTTTGGTGGAGAGCAAATATTTTGAGAATGATGAGGGCAATGAATGTACAAATGTGCTTTACACAATTGATGTATGTATGGATTGTGATAGGAGGTATATGAACCCGTAATGATTAAAAAATAAATTAAAATATTAAAAAAAAAGAACTAGAGGAGAGTCATATGTTTCATCGGTGCTACATAGCACCCTGACAGGCTCATCTCCTCCCCCAGACCCTTCTGTAAGGGATGTCCAGTTGCTTAGAGATGGGCTTGGGTCCCCAATCTGCACTATCCCTCATTCACAATGATATAATTTTTTGTTCTTTGATGCCTGATACCTGATCCCTTCGACACCTTGTGATCTCTCAGGTTGCTGGACTTCTTCCATGTGGGCTTTGTTGCTTCTGAGCTAGATGGCTGCTTGTTTACCTTCAAGCCTTTAAGACCCCAGACACTGTATCTTTTGATAGCCGGGCACCATCAGCTTTCTTCACCACATTTGCTTATGCACACATTTCTGACACACTTCTTTCTGTGTCATTCTCTTACTCTTATCCCCATCAGGATCCCTGAGTGGTACAAACAGTTATCTTTTGACTCCTAGCTGAGAAGTTGGTGACTGAAGTCCACAAAGAAGCAGGCCTACTGATGGACTTCTGAGAGGCCACAGCCTCGACCAGCCTCTGGAGCTGTTCTTTTTCTGCCCACAGGGGGTTGTCAGGAATCAGATCAGACTCGCTGACAGCTAACCACAGAAAACATCATTCCTAGCAATGTTTCTGTACATCTCATGCTCACAAAGCCACAAACACCAATTTTCCTGGACGCCTATTTATCCTACAAGACCAATGCGGGGCCTGTCCATCAAGCACGCCCCACAAAGGAGCTCCCTTCAGGATGAGGAGGAACTGAGAAGGGTTAGGCAAACAGCTCATGTGGAAGTGCCAGAGAACCAAGCAGGCTCCTCATCGGAGTAGAAGCCTCTAGTTGTCCAGTCTGTGGGACTGCTTCCCCTATAGATATATGGGGGACCAGTTTCTCCCCCTGGCCTGCGTGAGAAAGGGGGGAGCAAGGAGGGAGCCAGCCTTGATCCTCTCACCAGAGACTGCCTTATAGTGGGTTTCCTGGCCTTCTCAGTGTGCCTCTGAGGGTTATCTCAGAAAAGGAAGGTGTGCGTGTGTGTGTGTGTGTGTGTGTGTGTGTGAGAGAGAGAGAGAGAGAGAGAGAGAGAGAGAGAGAGAGAGAGAGAGAGAGATGCGTGGTATACCCTTTTAGAAAAGGGGAGGGCAAGACTCTAAGGTGTCTCTAGATGCGTTATTTGGTGCTCCAGAGGCAGTTCCAGCTGATCGGGATCCCAGACACAACAGAACGGGTCCTTAGCCATCCTCCCCAGTACTGGTATATTCGAGCTTACTGTGGCAGTCACTGGATCAATCCATGTCATTGAGAGTCTTCCTCTTCTTCACTGGGTCTCGACCAAGCATAATGTCTCACTACAGGTAACATGTCCAGAGTACCAGAGTCGAAGTGAGACTTCTCACTTCTTTTTTTTTTTCATTACATAAACTACTGGACTGGATCAAAGCATCACAGACAAGTCTAAAGGAATCATCCAGACTGCAGCTGGCCACCTCTTAGAGCTTACTCAACAGCCTGCTGAACTGTTCCTCTTCAGACACGTAGCTACCTTCCCCAAACTTTCGGATATCCTTGTTTTGAACTGTTGTGCCTTGCTGAGTTAAAGCAGCTGAACTTGATACAAGCTCAATGTCGTTTCCTTCTAGAATGAACTCATCTTTCTGGGCTTGAGAAACGGAACAAGCAACACCTGTCCTCATGCGAACCCTCCGGATGCATTTTTTTCATCCAAGGCGTTAACAGATTTCAACGAGAGACCCATTCTCCTGAGTAACCATGGTGATGGGGAAGTGGGCATACACTGAAGCCGTGTCACACCCATTATCAAGGTCTGTACATGCCTGCACATGGTGCAGACGGTGGCCAGTTCCTTTCTATTTCCCCACCACAAGCCACTTCTTCTTTGCAAGGAGACTGAGTTCTATGCTGATGTAACTGAAGTCCCTCCGAAGGGTTCCTCCAGGGCACTTCACAATGTCCATGTGCCCCTTCAAGGATATGTTGACATATTCTGGAATGTCGACAGTCTGGCTGCTGAGAAAGGTATTCAGTCTTGTAGTAGATGCAGCAAAGCAAGAATTCTCACTTCTGAGCAGTTCTGGCTGACTCTTTCCAAGACAGATTCGTTTGTTCTTCTGGCAGTTGGTGGTACTTTCAATAATCTTGGTTACCATCACAATTCAAATGTATCGATTCTCTGGTCTTCCTTATTTCTTGTCCAGCTTCAGCATTCCCCTGAGGGAGTTGAAAATGCCATGGGCTGGGACAGGTGCGCCTTAATCCTAAAGGTGATGTCTTTGCTGTTTAACGCTTTAAAGAGTTGTTATCGTTTTATTTATTTGTTTGTTTGTTTATTTATTTGTAGATTTGCCCAATGCAATGCACTGCTTAATATCTTGAGGGCTGCTTCCATGGGTATTGATTGCAAATCAAAGTCAAATGAAATCCTTGACAAGTTACAGCTCTTCCCCATTTATTACGATGTTGCTTATTGATCCAGTTGTTAACTCTTTTTTTTACTCCTTTATGTTGAGGTGCAAACCATACTGACGGCTGGAGTCTGATTCATACCAGTAAGGGTTTCGTGTCCTCTATACGTTCAGCAAGCCAGGTTGCATCATCTGCCTACTGCAGGATATTAACGAGCTTTTCTCCAGTCCTGATGTCATGATCTTCAGCTAGTCCAGTTCCCAGCATACTGACTGAATAAATACAGTGAAAGGATACTACCGTGATGCACCCCTTTCCTGATCTTAAGCCAAGCTGCAGTCCCTTGTTGTGTTTGCACAGTGCCTCTTGGACTATTGTACAGATTCCACATGAGCATAAGAGTTTTTTGGAACTCGTATTCTTCACAATGTTATCCATAATGTTTTATGATCTACACACTGCTTTTGTGTAGTCGATTAAACATAGGTAATGTGTGTCTAGTATTCTCTGCTTTTAGCCAAAATACATCTGTCAACAACATCCCTCATTCCACGTCCCTGCCTGGATTTACTTTGAATTTCTGGGAGCTCCCTGTCAATTTACTGTTGCCACCATCTTGGAATTACCTTCAGAATTCCCCAATCATATTATAAGCACCTTCCAACCTGAAGTGCTCATTTTGCAGAACGATATCAGACAACTAACTGTCTGGGGCTCTTCATAAGGTTTTCACTGTCCAATTTTCACAAGGTCTTCTTCCCAGTCTGTCTTAATCTGCACACAACACTGAAACCTGCCCATCATGGATAACTCTTCTGACATTCGAAATGCTGCTGGCACAGTTTCCAGTATCACAGCCACACGCAAGCCACCACAGTACAATAAACTGACAGATGAGTCATGTATCGCTAAGTTCAGAGGTATACAATTCTGGACTTCACACACACCCCTCCCCACCCAGTGCCCAGCTCCTCCTCTTTCCTTGGAACATTAGTACATGCCAGACAATGAGCTAGATGCCTCAAAATGTGCTTCATCCAATTCACGCAACCTTGCCAGGCAAGTACAACTATCTTCACGTCACAAGAGAAATGACAGGCTAACAGAGGTTTACGATCTTGCTGCTTGACATTCCGCTTCTAAGCAGTGGGGCCAAGATCTTGAAGCTGAAACTTTATGACTCCCAATTGCACTCTTAACCAGCCTGCTATTCCACAATTTGATTAGAACTAATCACCCCGGCACTTACTAAGGGCTCAGCAGGTATTTCCTGCAAGAATGCTTGTTTGAATGTGTAAATGAAGGTACACAGCCCGGAGGAGTCACGTCCTTCTGGTTGACTCAGCCAAAAACCATTACGAGGAGAACGGTTTGTGCTGAGGTCTCTGACCCAATGGATCACCACAGGATCTGTATCGATGATGTAGTCTGGAAGGTGAGCCTGCTAGATTCCTGCAACAATGGGCTAGAACATTCCAGCGATCTGGAAGATCACGGAGGATGACCGTGTGTTTTGTTTTCTATAAGGTTGCTACGGGTCAGAATCAACTTGGCAGCAACTAACAACAAGAAGCAATATGTTTTTGATTTGGAAAACACTTTGAAGTCTTATTTGTGAACAGCTATTTCATGGCCACTAATTTTATTACAAAGTGTCCTGGGTTAGGATCTGTGCTGCTAACCACAAGGTCAGTGGTTCAAAGCACTAGCCACTAAACTCAAGTAAGATGAAGCTGTCTGTTCCTGTAGAGTTCCAGATTTAGAAACCTATATACAGAATCAGAAGCAATCCGCTGGCAGTTGGTATTTCTACTGTGTTGTGATCTCATCATAAGATTTTATGTATTTGTTTTTAAATAAAAACGTTTTGATTTCAGGTCCTTAGTTCCTCAGACCTCGATGACCCTAGTTTTAATATTTCGCATTTATGAGTGTTTGAAGAGAACATATTCTCTACGTAATCCAGGGTTCAGTTGGCTTTTTTGGGAAATCAGCATTGTGGGCTTCACAAATCACAGCCTCTGGCTGGTCCCTGCCTTTTTAAGAACTTTACTGAAACATGCTCTGACCTTTAATTTCATGTGAACTGGCAGTAACCAAGTCTCTGCATAGCTCTGAGTATTCCATTGAGAAATTTTTTTTCTTTCTTTTGATGTTGATGTACATTTGGAATTCATTTTTCCTTGGTGTGTTTCCATTTACACATGAATGACCTCAGTCTGTTTTTAGCAGAACCCTGCTAAAGCAAGACAAGGATGCAAGACTTAGCACAGAAAAATCTTTGAAGCTGCTGGCTGAGGTTAAACCCCTTTTTTAAAAGCATACATTCATATCACAGTCTGTGACACATGCACTCACACACACACAGTCACAGGACACCAGGCTGTGCAACAGAGAGGATATGACTTTGAGGAATGGATAATAAGTAGGAAAGAGTAAAGTGACCACCGTCCTTAGGAAAAGACAATGAGAACCAGATAGATGGTGTGGAACAGGTTAGATCAACTCTTCAGGGCAGCCCAGACCTCCTAAGTCTAGTGTGGGAAAGTGAAGACGTTTGGGAGACCCTGTAGAGAGTTAGCAGGAATGTCTTGCACACAGATTTCTGATTGATAAACGACATTGGCAATGGGTTTCTCACTCCCTCCTTGTGTATCCCTGTCCCCCTTCGTGATGGTGAAGGTTATGTGTCAACTTGCCTAAGATCCTCAGTGGTCTGGCAGAGGTTGTGTATTCCTCTTTCATCTTGTGATTGGATGTGAGCAGCCAACCAATGGAAAGGGGAGTTTCCTTGGGGGATTTGGGCTGCCGACCATATACTACTGTCTGTGAGTGTTCCAGCAGAGCTCGCTTTCCCTCAATCCTGCTTTTATCTCGCCACCCTCTAATCTCTTGTTCTTAGAACTTGGCAGCAGTCTGCCATCTGACCCACAGAATTGGGGTTCAGCCCTTACACTCATGTGAATCAGGAGAAGTCTTCAGATCTGGGACCTGTCAGATTCCACAGATGCACCAGTCATTTCCTTGATATACATCTCTCTCTGACTCTCTCTCTCTCACACACACTTCACTGATTTTATTCCTGTAGAGAACACAGCGTAAGATGCCATAAGTTGGGGGTGGGGTGAGGGACTCACGTGCTAGTTCTTTTAAAGGATCTCTGGCGGTACAATGGTTAAATTTTCAGCTATTAACCAGTTCAAACCCAGCAGTTGCTATGCAGGATGAAGAACTGGTCATCAGGTCATTGGTCATTATAGCAACATTAACCACACATGAAGCATTTCTGCTCTCATGGCGGTCACTGTGAATCGAAAGCCACATAACAGAAAGACACCAGCAATCCCATCAAAGGCCACTCCCCTGCATTTATAGAAATAGTTAAGAAAATGGACTTCTTATGGCAAAATAACAATTTATAAATTATCAAGGGATCATGAGGGGGGGGAATGGGAAGGGAGGGAAAAATGAGGAGCTGATGCCAGGGGCTTAGGTGGAGAGTAAATGTTTTGAGAATGATGAGGGCAATGAATGTACAAATGTGCTTGACATAATTGAGGAATGTAGGGATTGTGATAAGAGTTGTATGATTCACTAATAAAACGATTTAACAAACAAACAAACAAAAGAAAATGGACTACTTTTCCCTTTCTTAATTATTTCAGAAAAAGAGGTCCTGCTCTTCTCTCAATCCTGCAGACCACCTGAACTCCATTGCCTTCCCTAGGATCTTACTTAAAGGGTCCACCATGCTAACCCCGGGGAGCTTTTCTTATTATTAGGCGTGTGACCTGAAGCAAGTTTCTTAACCTCAGAGGGCCTTGATTTCCTCATCTGTAAAATGGGGAGCAGAATAGTGCTTCCTCCATAGAGCTCCTGATCAAATGATATGAGTTACCATATGGAAAGTAGTTAGACCCATGGTTGGCACCGAAAATGTGCTTCATAAGTGCCAGCAGTAGCACCAGCTTAAGATATCCACAGATGCCATCCCTGCCACACAGCATTCCCAGGTTTCCGCGATTGGATGGCCCCTTTCTTCCCTACCAACTTCTATGGTCCTCTGTTTGGCTCTGCCCAAATCTGTACTCACCAGCTTCCTTGCTATCTGTATCCGTTTTTTATTGACAACCATGGTCTTGCCCACTGTACCCAGCACATGATATCTGCTAGGCAAAGAATCGTCTAATTCTTTAACTCCAGCTTCTTCTAATACTTCTAAGGCAGGATGTGCACAGCCTCCTGGAGCTTGCACTGCCCTTGAGCTCAGATATCTTCTTGGCTTCTACAATATGCAGGTTCCTTGACAGCATCAAGATTCTTTCTTTTCTTTTCTTTCTTCCTTCTTTCCTTCCTTCCTTTCTTCTTTTCTTAAAAATCCAGGGAATATTTAAAATGCATTTGATTCTGGTAGGCATTTTGGAGATTAAAACAACCCCACCCAAACCCTCTGACATTTCAATCCCTGATAATTCACACACTGAAAAAAGCCCATGCAGACATCTGGTCAGTTCCTCTGCCACTGTGGTAACCCAGGGAAGAAGAAGTTGAGAGTCCTTACAATGACCTCATGTTCCCAACACACGCTTGGATAAGCATTAGCCTGTTTGAGAGGAGAGCGGGACAGAGTGATACATCTGTGAGTGTCTCAGATACTCTTGGCCATGTGGTCCACAAAAGTAAACAATCCAGAAAGAGCCGCGATGACATTTCTCCTGGCGGTGTGCAGAGCATCCACAACAACCACACCAAGCCGCGGGGTGGGCACCTCACACTCAGTGCACCTGACCGGGTTCCCACAGGGCCCTGAAAGGCAGGAAGGATGGTTTTCAGGACACAGGGTGTCAAGGAGGTGGGTCTGTTGTCAAGTAACAGAGCTGGCAAGGGGTCCAGGCTCTCTACTCACCACGTAACATCAAACAGGTGTCAATTTTCAATGCCGCATCAGGATGGGAGGAAGGCTCATTAGCAACCTGAGATATACAGTTGACACAACTTGCTCGTTGAAAGAGAAGAAGACTGAAAGCACTAACCGATGGAGATCAACGAATACAGCCGTCAATACGAATCATAGCAGGAGTCCTCACAAAAGGTCCCATCAGCACCATCACGGTAAAAGGAGAAAAGACAGAAGTTGTCAAGGATTGTATCGTACTTGCATCCTCAATCAATGCTCACAGAAGGAGCAGTCAAGAAACCAAAGATTGCCATTGGGCAAATCTGTAGCCCCAAACGTCTTTAAATTAAAGTGTTAAAGAGCAAAGAAGTCACGTTGAGGGTTAAGGTGCCCCTGACACAAACCAAGGGAGTTTTGATCCCTTCATACGCATGGAAAGGCTGAACAATGAAGACAGGAGGAGAATAAAGGCATCTGAATTGTGCTGGTCAAGAACACTAGAAGTGCCTGGGACTGCTAAAAGAGCGAACGAATCTGTCTGGGAACAAATACAGCCAGACCGGCCTTCTCAGCACGATGGTAAGACTTCGTCTCACCTTCTGTGGACTGGCTATCCACGAGATAGTTCCCGGCAAAGGAGAGCATGCTTCCTAAAGTCGAGGGCTCAATGGAAAAGAGATGGCTTGACACTGTGGCCGCCACAGTGGCCTCAGCGAGCAATGACTGTGAGGCCATATTGAACACAAGGTCGCCACGAGCTGGAGCAGATTCCAGGGCACAACACAAATGTAGTCACTCGAAACTTGCGGGTATGTGATGAAAATGCACATTCCTGAAAACATTAAACATAGAGTTAATCCTATGTCCACTCCTATGTGGTGTATAACTGAAAATACCTATAACTGAAATGCATATTTCTGCATAATACACCTGTCCTCCAATGCTCAGCACTGCTTTATTTAAAACAGCTGCAAAGCAGCGACAGCTCAACTGTTCACCAAGTGCTGAATGGATAACTCAACGGAGCCATGGTGGCTCACTGGGTCAAGCACTGGGCTGGCAATTGGAAGCCACCAGCCCATCTGTTGGAGAAAAATGAGGCGGCCTACTTTCCTAAAGGAGCAGCCTCAGAAACGCCATGGGGGACAGACGGTCACTGTGAGTAGGAATCCCTACATTTAGAGTAGGAATCAATGGCATGGCAGCGGTGTTTTCCAATCTATGTATACGATGCGATTGTATCCAGCAATAAAAAGGAATAAAACTTTGACGTGTACTCTGGCATGGATGGCAGGTTTAGTGAAAGAAGCTGTGGTAGATGGATAATTTCATGTCAACTTGATAAATAGGTTACAGCGATGGAGTCTAGCCCGTCAATCAGGTCCCAGCCTGACTGATGCCCCCTGTGGGTGTGGCCTTCTCATGGGGATGCTGGGCGTTTCCTCTCTTCCTCCTTGGAGGAGGGGCACACTGTTTCACCTTCCCGTTGACAAGCAGCATGGAGCCATGCTGATGGCAGCCAGAGCCCTGGAGTTGCGTCCACTGCCATTGGAACTACAGGATTTTCCACCCACCGGCTGGTGATCTTGCATTCAGCAACACTGTATGTGTCGCCTGAGTCAGAAGAGGAATGCATGGCCTAATATCGGACTTATGGACTAATATTGAACTTATGGAGTTGATCTGGACTGGGCTGGAAGTTTTATTGATGCCTAATTGCTTCTTGATATAAAGTTCTCTCTTGCCTATACCTGAGTGTTTCTGGATTTGTTTTTCTAGTCAATCCTTACTAACACAGAAGCCCAGAGACAAATCCACATACCGTCTCACTCCATTCAAATGGAAAGCCCAAAATAAAAGGGCAAATCTATCGAGACAGGAAGTACATCAGTAGCGGTCTAGGATTTAAGGGTGTTGAGTGAGGGACCAAAACCACAACCCCAAACTCGCTGCCAATTCTGACTCATAGTGATCCAACAGGGCAGCGTAGAACTTCCCTATGAGTTTCTGGGGCAATAACTCTTTACTGGAGTAGAAAGCCTCATCTTTCTCCCCCAGAGCTGTATGTTTTAGAGGGGTGACCAGTATGGTTTGGGGAATTATATCCCACTACAGCCATTTTTGTTGTTGCATAAACTTAGCAGTAAGAGTAACAATTGCAAAAAAAAAAAAAATTAAAAAAAAAAAAAAAAGAGTAACAATTGCTTTGAATTTAGACCAAAGAAAGATGTATGTGGGAGGAGGCACATTTTATGACTGTCATTGTTAGGCGCATTTGTGCTCCCCCCGCCCCCCAGAAAAGCAGGCTCCCTCTAAGTTGGTCTATCACTTCTAACTTTCTTACAGGTGGTGCAGCTCTTGGCTGTCCACTTCCTCCACTGGGTCTTGGTCTGTGACTATCCCCGTTTAACGTATATGGATACCACAGCCATTTGATGATTGCACAAGGACAAGTCTCATCTGGAACTTAAAAGAGAAAAAGGAAAACAACCGAGGTGACCCTCTGACTTGGGGGGTGGGGGGAGAGGTCAAGGGGCATTACAAATGAAACAAACACTTGCGTGCACTTGAGTGCGCCTTCTGTGGGCTTAGGAACTACTGTTTTGAAACTCAATAGACTTTTCACAAGTCAGCGCCACTGTTTCTTGAACCCCCATCAGAGATTTCCTCCCTGTGCTGCCTAAGCTGAGGACAATGGGCGTACAGAGAGAAAAGTCTGCTGCTCTTTCCAGTCCCTGAGAGCAAGCAGTGCCCCCACTTGGCTCCCCCTGCTGTGCAAACAACCTGCAGCCATGCCTGGACCGCCCTGCTGCTGCTGCGCCACCCCCGCGTCTCCCCAAAGTGCCACAGATCCTTGTGGGGCCCTGGTGTGTCCTGCCTCATGCCCTCCTCCTTCTCCTTCCTCTGTCTCCCCAGTCACAGTGTCACCAGTTCCACTCAGGACGACACACTTTTCCTTCCTCCCATCACCCCACCGGGCTCAGACCACTTCTCCCCTTTGGGGATTCAGACAGGGGTCCCTGGAAATATGACACGCCTCCTGGCCATATTATCAACGGTGGCCAGCACCTGTAGGGTTACAAGTGCTCTTTCAAAAACACTCCTGCGATTCTTGGCCTTTTTATAAGCCAGGCACTCTCTCAGAGATCCCTGGGTATTTACTCAACTGCTGAACTAAAGGTTTGGTAGTTCGAACTCAGTCAGTGGTACCATGGGAAAGGATCTGCTTTTATAAAGATTACAGCCAAGCAAAGGCTATGGAGTCATTCTAATCTATCACATTTGGGGTCAGCACAAGGCAAAGCCGACTAGATGACAGGAAGACACTACCTCCGTGGGTGATGATCGACCTGAGGCTCAGAGAGGTTAAGGAACTTGCCGCCTGCCACCCACCCAACAAGCACAGTAACTAACAGCAACAGAGAGTTTCTGCATCTTATCCCAGTTCAGTGTTACACAGAAGAGTAAACCACAACTAAATTTTAGTGTGCATAGCATTTTCTTGGTTGACCTTGGAGCCTAACTACCATTTCAGACTCCCTCCATGGGGAAAAGCATTTCAATTCCAGGCTGTCAACTGACAAATGTCCTGTGGAGGCTAACCCCACTTTAATTTAGGGAGCTGTCTTTAATGTTTCCCCACTGAAGGTTTGTTTTCTTTTCTTTTTTAAAACATTTTATTAGGGGCTCATACAACTCTTATCACAATCCATACATATACATACATCAATTGTATAAAGCACATCTGTACATTCTTTGCCCTAATCATTTTCAAAGCATTTGCTCTCCACTTAAGCCCTTGGCATCAGGTCCTCTTTTTTTCCCCCCTCCCTCCCCGCTCCCCCTTCCCTCATGAGCCCTTGATAATTTATAGATTGTATCGCTTCTTGGCCTTTTGGCTAAGATCAAGTGATAATTTATAGATTGTTATTTTTGTTGTATCTTGCCCTCTCCGGCGTCTCCCTTCACCCCCTTTTCTGTTATCCATCCCCCAGGGAGGAGGTCACATGTAGGTCCTTGTAATCGGTTCCCCCTTTCCAAGCCACTCACCCTCTACCCTCCCAGTATCACCCCTCACACCCCTGGTCCTGAATTCTTTTTTTTAAAATTGGCTTTGTGATCAATCTGATCAGGACTAGTGAGAGGATACAATAAAACCAACCTACTTCCGTGAAGTCCATGCCTAGCCAACAAATAGGCAGGGTAGGGCTACCCCTGCTCGTTTCCTAGACTGTAGAAAGCTCAATCCGTCTTTCTCCCAAGCAACGGCTGGTCATTTCAAACTGCCGACCTTGTGTTAAAAGCCCAGCGTGTCACCGTTCTGCCTCCAGGGCTCCTGGGTGGAGCAAAGAGAGGAATCAAATCACTGGCTCTGTAGTTCCACTCGGGCCCAAGGCTTACTGGATGCGACCTCAGGGAAATCGCCCAACCTCTCTGAGCCTCCGGTTCCTCATCCGTCAATAAAGGGAATATTGTGCGGGACCAGTATAAGAATTAAATAAATAATGCAGGCATGTAACAAAAGCACGCCGTTGTTGTTTAAAAGAAGCTGAGTTGGTAATAACCAGAAAAGAATGATCCTATGTCCTCACTCACCAGGGATAAAACCGAGCCAAACTCACTGCCAATTGAGTTGATCCGACTCATAGTGACCCTTTAATAACAGTGCAGAACGGGCCCTGTGGGTTTCTCAGATGGGAATGCAATATGGGATGGGCTGGAGCAGGAGTCCTCAAACTTTTTAAAACAGAGGGCCAGTTCACTGCCCCTCAGACTGTTGGAGAGCCGGACTATAGTTTCAAAAAAAAAACTATGAACAAATTCCTATGCACACTGCGCAGATCTTATTTTGAAGTGAAAAAACAAATGGGGTAAAAACACCCGGTGGGCCGGATAAATGTCCTCAGCGGGCCGCAGTTTGAGGACGCCTTGGCTGGAGGTTTCAAACTGTTGGCTTGACAATGGAATCCACTACAGTTCCAGTGTGCTTTCTTGACCAGGGAGGTCCCTACTTTATTCTTTTTTTTCCTTTTAAGTTTTATTGGCATATAATTCATAAGTCATACAATTCAACGGTTCAATCATTTTTAGAAGAGTTATAACGTTCCCTATTTATTTTTATTGGGCAGGTAAAATTACTCATCGTAGCCTCTTGTGCTACTCAGGAAGAACATTGGTGAATGCATTTTTAGTGGTTCATTGTCTGGCGGTGGTAGCAGTGTTGCGCCGACTTTGGACAGTGAATGTGGGAGTGTTCCTTTCTTTCCAAGTGCTGAAATAGCTTGAGTTGTCCTCGTGTCAACAATTCCCTGGGTGTCTGAGAGATTTCACCCAGGAAGCCTTTAGTCTAGGACTTTTTCCGTTCTGTGGATCTATTCAGATTATCCAGCTAGATTTGTGTTTGGGGGTAGGTGGTGTTTCTAGAAATTTGCCCATTTCTTCTGGGTTTTTTAATTTTTTGGCATATCATTTTTCATGATATTCTTATGATCCTATTTTATTTCAGATGGTTCTGTTGGAATATCACCCATCTCATTTCCTATTGGGGTTAGTTGAATCTTTTCCTTTGCTTTAACCAATGGGGCCAGCGGTTTGTTGATTTTATCAATCTTTTCAAAGAACCGACTTCTAGTTCTATTCTTCAAATTGTTTTTCTTCTTTCTGATTTGTTTATTTCTGCGCCGATCTTTATTTTCTCTTTTCTTCCAGCGGATGTAGACTTCTTTTCTACTCTTTTTCTGTTTGTTTGAGTTGTAGGGCTAAGGTACTGCTTTGGGCCCTTCCTTCTGTTTTGATGTATGTGTTTATTGCTATAAATTGACCTCTGAGTCTGCTTTACGGTATTCCAGATGTTTTGCTATACTGTGCTTTCATACATTCGACATTAGGGATTTTTAAAAATTTCATTTTTAATTTGGTCTATTGCAATGGTTTTTAAACAAAGTATCATTCCATTTCCATGTATTGCATTTTCTTCTCCCTTTGTCTTCTTGTCATTGATGTCTAGTATTACAGCGTTATAATAAAAAGAGATGATTTCTACTACTTCAATATTTTCTTTGTGGCCTAAAATATAATCCATTCCAGGCAATGAATCATAGACATTGGAAGAAAATGGGCTATTGGGTGGCGTATTCTATATATTTATGAGGTCAAGTTGGCTCCTTTTGAATGTTTAGTTCTTCTAGATCTCTGTGGAGTTTCTTTGTAATTGTCCTTCACTGAAAGTGGTATGTTAAAGTCTCCAACAGTCACTGTGGAACTGTCCATTTCTCTTCTCAGTGCGATGAGAATTTGTTTATGTCGTTAAGAGCTCTGTAATTTGCTGTGCAAATGCTTATTATGGTTATGCCCTCTTGCTAAATGGATGCCTTTCCTCATCTTTTGTGATGGGTTTTACCTTAAAATCTGTTGTAGTAGAGATTAATATCCCCACTCCTCCTTATTTTGGGTTGCTGATATATATATATATAAAATTTCCTCCCATCTTTTGATTTTTTAACTTGTTTGTGTTCTTTTGTGCCTACAGTGTGTTTCTTATAGACAACATATTGATAAGCTATGTTTTGGTTTATCTTAATATGTTCTATTATACTCTCTCGACACGTACATTTAGCGTCTTTACATGCAGTGTTATTATCAATAGATGTGAATGAACTGCTGCCATTTTGGGGTGTGTGTGTGTGTGCGTGTGCGTGTGTGTGTGTGTGTGTGGTGTTTGTTGACAGTTTCTTTGTTCTGCGTACTTTTCTGTACTGGGTTCTTTTCGGATTCTGTAGTGAGTTTTGTTTATGGATTCCCGACCCACCTTCCACCTTCACTGCTGTTAATTTTATGATTACTGCGTTTCTGTGGTTTTCTTCTTTTTCAGTTTCATGTTCAGATTTATGAATTTTCTTGGTGGTTTCCTTGAGTTTCCCACTCCTCCTAAGTTTAAAACAGTGTTTTACTTTTATATTGGCTTGACCTCCTCTCCACATGGCAGTGTTGTAACTACATCATTTATCCCCTCAATTCGTCATTTACAGATGGATGTCTCTGGCTCCCCCTTTTCAGTCATAAAGATTTGGTTTATTTTTGAGAATATCTTGGTTAGGGGCTTGTGATGCCTTCATGTGTCTAATGTATTCATGCTTTCATTTGATCTTTAGGGTTTTAGGATTATCATATGCATCTGTTTTACTGGGTTTCTTGGATCTTTGGTTTGGGTTGTGAGGAACAGTATGGTATGTCTGCCTAGGTCGCCACCTGTCTCTTCAACTCTTAAAGGTGCCATTGGATGGGTAGTGAGTTAGATGGTCACCCTATCTTGAGGGTCAGAGAGGATCCAGGAACTGTGACTTTAAGAGGGCCCCAAAGCCCCCAGGCTGGAGCTCCTTAATAACAGGAAAATTGGGCCTTTGTCAACAGCATATCACCAGGGAGCTGAGAGCTACTGTTTGGATGTTTCCAGAAGCAGTCTCTATATTCCCTAGGGATCAGGAGCCAGGAAGAGAGGGAGCCCAGCCATAGGGATCAGAAGCCAGGAAGAGAGTTTTCAGGGTTGAGGGAGCCCAGCCAAAGGAACCAAGTGTCATGCAAATATCTGGTTAGCCAGCAGTCCTCCCAAAGGGGCAGGCCACAAGGGCAGGGTCAGGCATGGAGAGGGGGCCAAGATAGCAGGCCAAGCAGGAAGCAAGGGTGAGCCAGGAGCAGGGATGTCAGGGACACCAGTAGGGCAGGTCTGCAAGGTTCCAGAAGGGGCTGGGTCTCAGTACGCATCAGTATCCCTCACAGAGGCCTGGCTCCACGCTTCCTCATCTTTAAAGGGACTGAGGCATATTCCAGGACACATCTTGGCTGCTCTCATCATGACACAGCTCAGATGCCAGGATTTAATCAGACTCTGGAAAGACTGGTAAGGACCCCAGGGTCAACCATAAAGTGGGCAGGGCCCGTTCAGTCCCCCAAGGCAATGTTTCCTCTATATGTGGCCACACCAATGTTCAAGAAGTGGCCCTGGCAGCTCTTTTGATTTTGCAAGAGTCCTTCTCAAAAACTCAGTGTCGTAAATGCACTTCTCATCATGAGGTGACCGGGATGATGGAAAGCTTTAAATCAAGAGGCACCACAGTTAAAAAAAAAAAAAGAAAGAAAGAAAGGAACCAGGAAGTGGAAGTCAGAACCAGGTTCTACCCTGGCTCTGTTTCTTTCTGGCTCCAAATCTCTAGATAAGTCACTTCCCCTCTCTGAGCTCAGTTTCCTCATGTGTCAGGGAGACAATCATCCTGAGGAAGATAAGAGGGGGCTGGGCAAGCATTACAAAGCTGTGAAGCATGGCACGAATGGAAGCTAGCCGAGTGCCAAACAATCATCACGTCAGCAGTAGTCTCTAAAATAAACACTTGCCGCTTGTATTAACACAAAAAAAGCTTAGGATAATAAGGCATATATTTTAAAGGATAGAGTTGGAGTCAATAGGACAAGCAAATTGCAGCATTACAGCACCAGGACAATTTGAAAAAGAAAAACCACTCCTCCCCTCCCCCTGCCAAATGCTTCTTTACACAATAGGTCTGTTCATGAAGGGGCCAGGTGGTGCAGTGGTTAGAAACTCAGCAGTTGACAAAAGGTCAGCAGTTTGACCCCAACAGTTCCCTGCAGGAGAACGAGGCAGCAGCGTACTTCTGTGAAGATTTACAGAGATCTGGCTATGAGTCGAAATGTATTGGGCAGCAGTGAGTTTGGTTTGGTTTGGATGTTCGTGGCAGTTGCTAGTTTCACCACCTGTGAAGGCACACCATTTTTAAAAACAGGAATATCTTCCTGAAAGGTTGGGAGCAGACGTGTGGATGGTGGAGGCCCAGGCTGCTGTGGTCTGGTGGCATCAATTTGGCTCTGCCTCCTGCACCACAGAAGGAAACACTGCCGGGCCCAGTGCCATTCTCACAAGTGCTATGCTTGAGCCCCCTGTGGCCGTCCACCATCCCACTGAAGATCATCCTCTTTGCCACCGACCCTCTGCTCTCTTGCTGCCTCCTGAAAACAGGTCCAACATGCATGAGAAAGAAAGTCTCATCACCTCATTGCTAAGGAGCATTTTGGCTGCACATCTTCCAAGACAGACATGCTACTTCTTCTGGTTGTCCATGGGAAGCCTATCCAATATTCTTCACCAACACCATCATTCAAAGGCATCAAAATAGGTCTAGACAGGAGCATAAATAGAAATTCCAAATTCTCTTTGAAAAGAGGAGGGACTTTTTTTTTTCCCCTTCCATCATTCTCCAGAATGGTGAGCTGAGGTGTTTTGGCCCACACATCCCAACATCTCAAAAAAACAGCACCTTTATACAAGGCACTGCAGTGTTGTATAAAATGCCTGGGCCCTAAGCTCTGACAAGCCTGGGCTTCTGTTTGAGTAGCCGCTTATGGTTTATATTGAGCGTCAGTCAAATCACTTGCCTTTACTGAGCCTTGGTGTTCTCCCTCAAAGGAATTCCTTGAATGGCAAAGACCACCCTCTCAGGGCAGTGCCAGCAGAGAGGAGCGTTCCGCTCCGTGGTGGTTCTCGTTCTCTCTCTGAAAGTCGCTTGCACAGCCGGGAGGCCAGGGACACAGACCATGCTGATGATACCAGTCAATGTGCGGGAGCATGTGGACAAGGCTGCCCCCAAATGCTAGTGTACCCAACGCAGCATGAATAGGAGAGAGAGGGAGAGAAATCCCACTGCACCCCTATCTGGTTAGACCACATCTGCAGCATTGTGCTCATATGAAAATACAGGGAGCCGGAAGACCTGCCTCATTTGTAGAATGGTGGATGGAACTCAACGGTTTAACCTGGAAAAGCGAAAACTTAAGGCAATAATATTCACTTCATGCAGAAGGAGGTGGAGAAAACTCCACAGGTGGAAATGGCAGAGACCAACCTTGACTCAATCATAGGAAAAAGTCTCCATCCAGGGGGGAACAGCCACCCTGTGAGGTGACGGGCACCCAGCTACTGCAGAAACTGCCCAATCACCAGGTTCCCGGACTCCTGTACTGGGTTGGACAAGGATTGGCCACCCTCTGCGGACGCTGCTCTGTCAGTGAACCCAGGTGTGTACAATCTTGTGGTTTCTTTTTTGTCCTTATTCAATCATGTTTTCCAAACCTCAAGTCCTTCAAAATGGTTGCTCGAGGCAATTATGCCTGGAGATACATTCGAAGTCAGAGGAGAGCGAGCATTTTTAATGCTATTTCCTTTTTGGTCTTTAGGTGCCGAATGCTGTTGGCCTTGTTCATTCCAGCCAAGAGTTAATGAACATCTAGATGGGGGGAGCGGGGAGGGAGGGGAAAAATAAAAAAAGGACCTGATGCAAAGAGCTTAAGTGGAGAGTAAATGCTTTGAGAATGATTGGGGCAAAGAGTGTACGGATGTGCTTTATACAATTGATGTATGTATATGTATGGATTGTGATAAGAGTTGTATGAGCCCCTAATTAAAAAAAAAGTATCAAATACCAAAAAAAAAAAAAGAATAGCAAGATAGGGGGGAGCGGGGAGGGAGGGGAAAAAAAGAGGACCTGATGCAGAGGGCTTAAGTGGAGAGCAAATGCTTTGAGAATGATTGGGGCAAAGAGTGTACGGATGTGCTTTATACAATTGATGTATGTATATGCATGGATTGTGATAAGAGTTGTATTAGCCCCTAATAAAATGTTTTTTTAAAATGAACATCTAGAGACTGCAGGCACTTCATATTCTTTAAGAAACTAAACAAATTAAGGAAACCGTTGCAGTGGAGCCAGCTCTGTGTCCATGATGGCATGAACATCGGAATACAACTGTACCTCGTGGGTTTCCAGAAGATGGCTGTAGTCTTTCAGAGCTGAACAGCTAGGGCTGTCTAGCTGGGACTGCTAATTAGATTTGACCTGCCAACCTTCCGGTTAGTAGGGCCGAATTATTTGCACCACGTAGGGACTCCACTGCCTACACACGTCCAAAACTATTTAATACACCCTTTTCCAAAATTCACAGTAAATCTCTAAAAATAGTTAATGTCATTCCTGGGGTGAGGTCAAGGTAGTAAGGCAGGGGCCAGACCAAATCCAGGGGTATATATGGTAGCCAACTAAAAAGGAGGGGGACAAAAAAGAAGACATGGGTGGCATGGGAACAGGGCACTAACCTACTCAAAGGGAGGGTACTGGTATATCTCCACAGGGAAAGAGGAATCAGACTTCAATTCGGCGCTCTAAGACGTGAATAGAACATACAGGCATGAAGTAGGGAACCAGTAGAGAGGTCTGAGGAGCCAGCCCCAATCCCAACTAAGTGGACAACATTCCCTCCCCGTAGAAGAATTCACCAGAGGACAGCACTGAAGCTACAGCTCAGGGAGACGGGCATGTCTGATCAGAGCACACGGAGCAAATGAAGGGAGAGGAAGAGAGAGTGGAACACATCCTGGCCCACCAAGCCCTGAGGACGATATTCCTGCTCACAGCAGCCAAAGCACAGAGAGGGCTTTAGGGCCTGGGTCCCACTAAAAGACACGATGTCCCTCACTGACCTATAACTCTTTGGGGGACAACACTGGAGACACAGTGTGGGAACTGTGCCCAATTTGACCCCACCACAATGAGACTAAATACTAAGGTTGTACAACAGAACAGCAAGAGGAACACAGCAAAGAAAGTCCCCAGGGAATACCAAAATTAGACTTTGGGGCCCAGGAGTGGCACCCCATCAGACTCTTCTGGAACGAACTCCTAAAGGTCAACAAACAGACCTTAAACTATTTATAGGCTTTTCTTTTTGTGTGTGTGTTGGGTTTGTTGTTTTGTTTTCTTTTGTTGCTTTGTTTTGCTCTGTCTTGTTTTTTTGTGCATATTATTATCTCTGCAGGTCTATCTAGATGAGACAGGAAGGATAAACAATCTCCAGGAGAAAATATCAGGACAGTTGGTTCCAGGGGACAAGAGAGAGGGGGAGGCAGGGGAAAGGAAGTGGGTGTTAACAAACCCAGGGACAAGGGAACAACAAGTAATGCAAAATCTATGTCCAGGAGGGTGCAGTAGGCTTGGTAGGGCTTGACCAAGGGTAATATAACCGGGTGGAATTACTGAAATCCGAACGAAGGCTGAACATGATAGTGGGACAAGAAGGAAATAGAGGAAAGAACTAGGAGGCAAAGGGCAGTTATGGATGTCTAAATACAGGTATGTATATATGTAAATATTTTTATATATGATGATGCAGAGATAAATCTCTGTGCATATATTTATAGGGTTAATATTACGGTAGCAGATGGACTTTGGGCCTCTACTCAAGTACTCCCTTAATGCAAGAACACTTTTTTCTATTAAACTGGCATTCCATATTGCTCACCTTCCTGACATAATCACTAAAGACAAAGTGGATGCATAAAAAAAATGTGAAGAAAGTTGATGGTGCCAGGCCATCAAAAGATATTGCGTCTGGGGTCTTAAAGGCTTGAAGATAAACAAGCGGCCATCAAGCTCAGAGGCAACAAATTCCACATGGAAGAAGCACACCAGCCTGTGTGATCATGAGGTGTGTATGGAATCAGGTATCAGGCATCAAAGAACAAAAACTCATATCATTGTGAATGAGGGGGAGTGCGCAGTGGGGACCCAAAGCCCATCTGTAGGCAACTGGACATCTCCTTATAGAAAGGTCATGGGGAGGAGACAGCTTATCAGGGTGCAGTGTAGCAACGATGAAACATACAATTTTCCTCTAGTTCTCTAATGCTTCCTCACCCCTACCCCCCACTATCATGATCCCAATTCTACTTTACAAATCCAACTAGACCAGAGGATGCACACTGACACAGATAAGAACTGGAAACACAGGGAATCCAGGACAGATAAACCCCTCAGGACCAATAATGAGAGTAGCAATACCAGGAGGGAAAGGGGAAGGTGGTGTAGAAAGGGGGAACTGATCACAAGGATCTACATATAACCTCCTTCCTGGGGGATGGACAACAGAAAAGTGAGGGAAGGGAGACATCGGTCCGTGTAAGACGTGAACATATAATAATAATTATAAATAAATTATCAAGAGTTTGGGAGGGAGAGAGGGGGGAGGGGGAGGGGAAAATGAGGAGCCGATACCAAGGGCTCAAGTAGAAAGCAAATGTTCTGAGAATGATGATGGCAACAAAAGTACAAATGTACTTGATGCAATGGATGTACGTACAAGCCCCCAATAAAATGATTGGAAAAAAAATAGTTAATGCACTTTTCTTAACGGCTTCCATTTGTAGTCCATTTTAAAATGTAACAATTAATTTATTTTTAACAATTTCATCAACATGCAATTCCCATAGCATACATTTCAATAGTTGAATCACATTCACAAGGCTTATGCAACCATCACCACTGTCCATTCAAGGGCAGTTATTCCTCCTTGGACTCGTTGGTAGCTCCTACCAGGCTTCCCTAACCGTTTTTATACTTACTTCTCAAATTGCTCTAATGTTCAGAACATATTTGTGCGTACACATCACACACACACACACACACACACACACACACACCCCTACTAACAGGCCATTCTGGATTCCCCTTTTCCCTCCAATGCAACCGTAGAAATCACTTTAGTTATCTCTTCTAAGCTCGGCGTGCTACAAAAATGTGATCCGGGGCTCAGACAATGTCCACTTATTCATCGTGTAGACCTTGGGGCTAACAGGCGGATGTGTGGCCCCTTCGGCCCTGGCTGAGCACCCACTGAACTCACTGGACTGAGGAATAGCCCGTCAGAAGTGGGCATTTGAAACATGTCAGCAGTTTCGGAGGAGCACCCAATGACATTTTAATCTGAAAAATTATAAACAACCTCACTCCCACCACCAGCCATGCCACCTCCAAGGAATGCGCGGCATGGTGGATCTGAAGGAGCCATTGATAAGCAGAGCCGCTTTCAAGAGCCCTGGTGAGGCGAGAGTTTGACAGCTGAGATTATTTTAAAAGGCACTCAAAGCGCGCACTTCATAAATATATTGCCCAGCCCCAGGCCAGGTCTGTGTCTGTGCCTGGCATGTATATACGGCAGGCGGGGTAAAAGCCCTTGTAAGTCCATTCAGCAACGGTTTGTCCTAAGTCCCGTGAGGAGAAAGATAAGAAGAGAGGAGACAGGGTTCCCCCCCCACAGGGCAAGAGATAGCATGCTTGAGCTGCCCGACACTTAGACACCATCTCCATCTTTCTTCTCCTTTTACAGGCAAGAAACGTGGGATTCCAAAAGGGAAGGTGTCTTGTTGAGGGAAAGACAGGAAGTCGGGCCAACAACCTGGTCTCTTGACTTCGAGAAGAGAGTTTACTGTGAGATTGTGGAAGGGAAACAGTCCATGGTTAATAGCAGCAACAACAAATCCCACCGCAAAATGGCCAGAGCTACTGGGGACCAGCTGGCTCTTACCCCAGCCAAGGAAGGCACAGCGTGTCCGCTACAGTGTGGATCCATCACTCCTAAAAGGTCAAGGAATAGTCACTGGCTACTCTATCCGGTCAGCAGGCTTGCCTGGTAGCACCACCCTGCTTGCAAAGAACAGAATGAGCCGTGCCACCAGCCACTCCAGGGTGGGGTTCACGAAGGATACAGAGGCACAAGGGAAAGCACCCAGACCCCACCTGCTACGTCTGCCCAGTGCGTCACTCTGGCGGGTGAGCACGGGCTGCTCTGTCTGACCACAATACTAACTGAAGAGATGACATCAGTTCCCACAACCATGTGCACATCTCCCACACCCATTGGCTTTCTGAAGCAACTGGCTAATTGAGTCACTGGTGACAGGGGGAAGTCACTGTGCTTAGATACACAGACTCATTCTCTGCTCCCCTGAGGATCCTCAGGGGCTTTGTCTGTATACCCAGACAGGGTCTTCTTGGGCCACTTTCTCTGCACCAGTGAGAACCCACAGAATGGAGCTTGGAGAACGCTGTGATGGGGTGGAGGGGAGGGGGGCGGGCATCGTGGACGGCTCCTCTCAATACACTCATGGTTCAGCCCCAGAACAGACCGTCCTTTCATGACCCCTGTGGAATGAGCACAGCTCTGTGAGCGGGCGCACAGGGCAGCCCCAGTCTGAAAGCCAAGTTCCCCTTCTGTAACCTTGGATACAACTGGGTGGGAGTGGGAAGAAGGCCCTGTGAGAGGCTTTTGTTTGTCACTGGAGACTCCATGAAAGGAGGGTATGCAGAGCTGGGTTCTGGGCCTGGCAAAGAAGGAAGGGAAAGAACTAGAAAGAGAGAACAAGTCAGATTCAGATCCGTGATGAAAGAATTCAGGCCAGGTACAGAGCCTTGGTCGTCAGCATTCTAATTCTCCTTCAGGATTTTTTTGTTTTTTTTTTTTTTTAAGCCACTCTCGGTCACATAGGCTACAGGGATTTGTCCACAGAACCAAGAACCTGCAGTATTTACATGGTGTGCGTATATGGGGACTCTGGTCATGCAATGGCACCATTAGGTAACCCCCAGTGACTCGGTACAGGCCCTGGTGACTTGTGGTTCAGTGGGATTAGCAGCAGCCCAACATGGGCTGGGTGATCAAAGTGCCACCATGCTCACTCTCCTCAAGGCAAGGGCAGGGAACCTGGAAGTCACTACCCTCCAGGTAGCCTTTGGGGCCTGCGCACAGCAGGCTCACTTGTTCTCACACAGATAGGCTTGCCTTTGAATTTCCCGGACCCTCCCAAGTCACAAGAGTGAGATTGTGCCGTGAACTTCCCAACCTGGGTAATTTCATTATCCAGTAGGTATTTTGTAGAATATAATGGGCATGCTCATGGGGAAGATGATCTTTCTCCAACAAATGCGATTTAAAGCATCTACTAAACGTCAGGTATCTGCTTACGCAATTTCATTTCCTCTTCCCACAATCTTAAGAAATGGATATTATCCCTTTTATAGATAAGAGTACAAATGGTCCAAAGTTAAGGCTGCATAGCTTAGGAAGGGGTGGAACTCGAGGTAAAGCCTCGGACTGGCTGACCTTAAAGCTTTTATCTTCATACTAAATATACAGCAAACATTCAAATCTTTCCTTACTACATTCAATTTTAAAAATATTTTGATTAATGTATTGACATTATGGTGGGTAGATTTTATGTCAACTTGATGGTACCTGTCTATGTGGAGACAGGCATGGAGTCCAAGCTGTCAATCAGGTGGAAGTCTGATGGTGCCTCCTTGGGAGTGTGGCCTTTTCTATTGGAGAGACCGGGAGGACTCTCTCTCTCTCTGCTCTTTCACCCTCCCTGCTTGCTGGGGCTCTGTGCCTGCCTCCAGGGTGGCCCCACTTGAGCCACTGACCCTGATAGCCAACCTCTGAGCTGTCGGTGCCCGCTCTGCACCCACTGGCCTGTGATCTTCCTGCTTTCTACTTCACCTTGCTGAGTCACCAGTCCGCAGCCATGTGAGTCTGAAGAGGGTCCCAGCTAGCATTGGACCATGGACTTGAGCTGAACTGGGCAGTTCTTTTGTAGTCCTATATGAGTATCACTGGCTTCGTTTCTCTGGAAAACCCAGCCATATAATGTATATTTGATTGTGAATATCACTTTTTCATCTCCAAGGGAACAGCTCATTCTGTTGATTTTACCGGATAAGAAATCCACTGTGGGAGGGTGAGTGGGTTGGAAAGGGGGAACTGATTACAAGGATCCACATGTGACCTCCTCCCTGGGAGATGGATGGCAGAGATGGAGGGGATGGGAGACTCCGGATAGGGCAAGATATGACAAAATAACGATGTATAAATTACCAAGGGCACATGAGGGAGGGGGGAGCGGGGAGGGAGGGGAAAAAAAAGAGGACCTGATGCAAAGGGCTTAAGTGGAGAGCAAATGCTTTGAGAATGATTGGGGCAGGGAATGTGCAGATGTGCTTTATACAATTGATGTATGTATACGTATGGATTGTGATAAGAGTTGTATGAGTCCCTAATAAAATGTAAAAAAAAAGGAGAAAAAAAAGAAAATGATTAGGGCAAAGAATGTACAGATGTGCTTTATATAATTGATGTATGTATATGTATGGACTGTGATAAGAGTTGTATGAGCCCCTAAAAATTGTTTTAAAAAAATAAAATGAAAGAACTAATCATGCCTATTAAAAAAAAAAAAAGAAATCCACTGTGTCCAAAGTGCTACACGGCTAACAAAGATGTTACTGCATCTCAGGCTGTATTACAAAAAGTATAGTGTCTAGAAAGAGGGAGGAGAACACCATTAACTACTCCACAACCCAGAGTACTAGGTTCTTCTGTTCTGGAGAGTGCGGTTTAAGAGGGTAACTGTGTTCTACCTGGAAGACAAGCGAATCCTAAATAGTGTCTTAAGCAGAAAAAAAGGTTGTGGTGGGGGGAGGGGAGAATTGAGGTTATTTGGCTTGAAGAGATGGGCTTCTGGAAACATATGGGAGTTGGCATATGGGAGCTGGGAAGGGAGATGATCTAAGTATCTTCAGAGTTTGACATGCAGTCTAATGATGGATAAAGCTCTTTAATAGAAGGATAATGAAAAGCCCTAGAATCATTGCTAACCAATCCACAGAAAGACCTTTCAGATATTTGAACTCATTCACAAATGGAATAGTCTACTTTGTGAGGTAGTAAGTTTCCCATTGTTGGAGGGGTCCAAAAAAGCATGAACTTTATGGGCTTGTGAGAGAGGAGCATCAAGACTCTATAACCTTAGAATCCCTTTCAACCCCCCATTTCCTCAATTCCCCAGTGCTATAGATTGAAGAGTATCCTCCCAAAATAGGTGTGGCGGTTACATAATCTGTCAACTTGAGCGAAGGGGTGGAGTCCAACCTGTCAATGAGGTCATAGCCAATGATGCTTCTGTGCAGGCATGGTCTTCTGAGGATTCTGGAAACTCCTGTCTTCCTCCCTGGGGGTGGGGCACATACTCTCTGCTTCACATCCTGTTGACAAGCCACATGAAGCTATGTCAATGGCAGCTAGAGCCCTGGAGCTAAAGGAGTCATATGGAGAGCCACGCCAGTGTTGAGATGCGTCCACAAAACTCTTCATCCACTGGCCTGTGATCTTCCTGCTTTTGGCATCATTGCATGAGCTGCATGAGTCTGTAGAAGAATTTATGGACTCGTATTGGACACAGGGGCTAATACTGGACTTAGGGACTTGATCTGGATTGGGCTGGGGTGTTTTATGGATGCATAATTACTTCTAGATATAAAAGTTTTCTTTTATACACATACGGGTGTCTCTGGATTTCTTTCTGTAGTCAACCCAGATGAACACAATGGGTTTTGGAATCCTAGCCCCTGTACCTGTGAATGTACTCCTGTTTGGAAACTGGGCTTTGTTCCATACTTTAATTAGATCATAGTAGGGTGGGTCCTAAGTCTGATCACTTCTAGACTAGAAAAATGCTGATATGGGATACAGAGGTAGGCACACATTGGGGAAGAAGGTTCCAAAAAAGGACTGTCTTTCATTGAAGACACCAAGGGCTACCTACAAGGAAGTGACATGGCCACCCGAACTGGAAAAGTTATATATATTATATAAAACATATATATTTAAAGCCACTCTCTTGTGGTATTTTTGTTATAGAAGTACTAGAAAACGAAGACAACTACTGAATTTTCCTTCATCAATATCCTATCAGATTCTATTTTTTCCTCCATTTTAATATCTCATTGTCACCTAGTGTGCTACACTTGGTGGCTTTCAATCTTTCTCTTGATTCCGATCTGCAATACTTCACTATGAAGTTCCTCGGAGGTAGTTTTGAGATTTCTTTGAAGTATTTTCCTAAACTTCTGATCTCTTTTGGATCCTCTCTAGACGTCTGATCTCTTTTGCTTCCATTCAATGCTTATCCTGAATTCCTATTATGGGTCATTTAAAAGCAACTTGTGGCTCACGGAGTAGGACAACTTATGTCACGAATGTGTTAGTCTAAACTTTCCTACACAATGACTGCCATCGGTCCCTCTTCTAAGAGAAGTCAAGTGGATTCCTTTGGTTTCTCCTTACTCTGAATGTCGAATGTGCTTGTGTTGATACACCCAACTCAATTGACTTGTTCATTCCTTCTTTTATTCATCAAAGATCCGTGGGGTGCCCCTACTGTTCTGGGCCGACAGAACCAGCAGTGAACATATTTCTCAGCTCCCATGGAGGCGCCCGTCTGCAAGATAATCAAGTGAAATATATACTACATGATAACAACTACTAAAGAGAATAAAACAGGGGAGGAGTGTGTGGGAGGGCTGGGAGGAGGATGTGAGTGGCTGAGCGGAGGAAGCGCCTGTGGGAATAGAACTCCATGCAGCAGGAGTAGCAAGTGCAAATCAAGGAGAGCCCTCCGTCAGGTTCTGAACACCTGCCACATGCTGATCATCATGAGTGGCAACACGGGCCTCTGCAGGTCAGGATCTTGAAGATGAAGAAGGTGCATGTCACCCCCAAACAGGTAGTTAACTGCCAAGTGCTGAGATCACCAATACACTCCTCACCCTTAGTTCGACTGGACTGGCCCTGTTCCCCTAACACAGTGGTTCTCAACCTTCTTAATGCCACGCCCTTTAATGCAGTTCCTTGTGTTGTGGTGACCCCCCAACCATAAAATTATTTTCATTGCTACTTCATCACTGTCATTTTGCTACTGTTATGAATTGGGTGACCCCTGTGAAAGGGTCGTTCAACCACTGCCCTAACACATCTTGCAGGTTGCTGACTCCAGGCCTCTGCCTGTTCCACCACTGGGCCAGAAATGCTCTTCCCTCCCTTCAAAAGTTTCAGATCTTCCACAGTCTCCATAGCCCAACTCACACACGTCCTCCTAGTGCTTCCTCCTCAGCCGGCACACAGGGTCTCCTTTCTGTGCCTCTGCACGGTAGCACAGCACACCTGCTGAATCACAAGCACATTTTAACAAAGCCACGGTGGATTTACACGCACAGTAAAGCGTAAGAGGGTCTGCTCTAGGCTAATAACCCCAAACGTGGCTGCACAGTGGCATTCCCCAGGGAAGCTTTGGAAAGGCCAAATGCCTGGATCCCATCTTAGAGATGCCTGTTTCATCGGTGTGGGATGCAGACTGGGCAGTGAAGGTTTGTTGTTGGTTTAAAACTTCCAGGTGATTCGAATATGCAGCAAAGTTGGAGAATGGCTGGTAGCTCCTCCCTCACGGCCCGAAAAATTCTTCCCCCCACCACCTGCTTCACAATTCCTGTCCCACAGCTGTCTTCAGTCTCTTGTGAGCTGCCATCAAGTGGGCCCTGACTCGGGTGAGCCCATGTACCACCAGATAGGGCGTTAGTCTGGAAGCTCTCTGGAACTCTGTTAAGCATCATAGCAATATGCAAGTCTCCTCTCAGGTGGGTGGTGGCTACGCGTGAGGGGTATGAGTCAGCAATTGAACCTGGGTCTCCTGCACCGCAGGATGAGACTTCTACCACTTGAATGACCACTGCCTCCCCTCCAGGCTGAGTCTTTTTCCCAGGATGCGTACGGCACAAGGAGAAGCGGCCTGCTCTCTCCTCATCCTCATCCTCATCTGGCTCCGGAGCTCTGGATGTGGCCTCGGGAAGCCAGGCAGGATGCGGGAGGCAGGAGGGACCGGACCGTAGGAGTGGAACTTGGAGCAGACTCCCTACCCACCTGGTAGCCTTCGGGAAGCTTTCCAGGGAAACACCAGCCTCTCTCTGGGCTCCCTCAAGGAGTCTTGGGGTCTCGGAGATGATCAACCAAAAGCTTATTGTTAAAAAAAAATAGTAGGCTCCGAATGTACGTGAAAAGGAGCCCCGGTGGCACTGTGTGTTAAGCATTACAACACTGCTAATTACAAGGTCAGTGGTTCAAACCCACCACCAGCTCCAAGGGTAAAAATGGAGGACTGTATCCTCTTGTGTGGGAAACACTGAGGGAAATATGAGGACTATATTCCTTAACGTACAACAGAGGGAATTGGACAGCTAGTATTCCATGGTGGAAAAGCCTCCACTTTGGTAAGTTAGTTAAGTCCAAGTACATTATCCTGCTTTAAATATTCCCACCAATTTTCCCCTAACAGCTGTGCTGCCTTAAAGTGAGCACATGGTTGATTCTATCTCCCTCTAGAAGCAGACATCCTTTTCTCTCCCGCCCTGTCACCCACCCCTCTCATACCTGGCCCAACGCAGGTATTAGGGTTCCCCACCTGCTTAGGGACCTCAATGTAGATACCGCCCACCTTGTGACGCTTGTAACTACGGAGTATGACTGTCTTATGGTGACCTATAAATGTCCCAAGCTAGTGAAAGTTCCCACTTTCTTCTCCCAGTTCCACGTGGACCATCAAAAGGGGCTGAGGGGCGCAGAAGTCTGACTCCTTTATTTTACTCTCTCTCCTATCTTTCTTATCCTCTATGACTTTACTATGATCTTTATATATCAACATACAGTTGTGCCTACAGGCTTTTCGATTTGGGGAGGCTGGTTTCCTCTGACACTCTTTTTTTCCCCCCATCATACTTATAATTCTTTAAAACATTTTATTAGGGACTGATACAACTCTTATCACAATCCATACATATACATACATCAATTGTATAAAGCACATCTGTACATGCTTTGCCCTAATCACTCTCAAAGCATTTGCTCTCCACTTAAGCCCTTTGCATCAGCTCCTCTTTTTTCCCCTCCCTCCCCACTCCCTTCTCCCTCATGAGCCCTTGATAATTTATAAATTATTATTTTGTCATATCTTGCCCTGTCCGGCGTCTCCCTTCACCTGACACTCTTGTAAAGATTTCGTTTCAGAAATGCTAAGGAGCACTTCTGCTCTGTCCTATAGCATTGCTGTGAGTCAGAATGGACTTAACAGCGGTCAGGCTGGTTTTTTAATGGACAGGAAGCCACTTGTCCGGTAGTTCTAGGTTACTCATTTCTAACTTAAACATCTGTCTGTTCTCTACTTCCCAAACCTAAAGCGAGAATTTTAAACAGAAATGTCATCACACCATCTAAAGTGGATGAATTAAAGTGTGGGTATGAGGACATTAATTGGTATGATTCAACATCGACACCTTACTCCACTACACTTTACCACTCCACGATCAAGGCAAAGGTTAACGTGAAACACTTCATAGGCTTTCGATAAATTTTCCATCCATCAGGCCCAATTTATCAGCCCACTGCCATCAAATCTATTCTGCTAGAACAGAGTAGAACTGCTCCTCTGGGTTTCTCAGACATGACCACACTGCCAAGTAGACTTGCCAACTCAAATTGACCTTACACAGGGCTTCCTACACTGGAAATCTTTATAGGAGCAGACAGCCTCGTCTTTCTTCTGTGAATCAACTGGTGTTCTTGAACTCTCAACCCTGTGACTAGCAGCCCAAAGCCCAACCCACACTGCCGTAATGTAAAACCAAACTCACTACTATGAGTCACATTTTGTCACTATGGACTGAGGAGAGTACTACTGATCACTGATTCATATGACCTAATTATCCACCCCCCCCAAAAAAAAAAACCCTTTTATTGGGAGCTGATACAGATACCATAGCATTCTGTAGTTCTATCACACCAAGTAGTATTGTACAATTGCTACCATGGTTTCAAAACATTGTCTTTTCTTGAATTCCTTGATATAAACTCCCGTTTACAACCCCCTCCCCCTAATTATCCACTTTTAAAGGCATTTATTCCACCCATCTGCAAACCAAATGAGCAAGAAACTTACTTATTCAGAATAGGTTATCCGTTTGACTAAAAGGAGCAGTTGATTAAAAATCCTGGGTAAACTGCCTGATTACTAATCCAAACTTTGGAGATTTGAATTTAGCTAGAGGCACTCGGAAGAAAGGCGTGGTGATTTACTTCAGAAAGGGCACAGCCTATAATACCAGAGGGGGTAGTTCAAATCCGCACACCAGCAGTCACCAGAGTCAGAATCAACCAGACTGCAGCCAACAACAAAAACAGAGGCTAAAACCTAAAAAGTTAGAATAGATACAATTGTCGGCCAGATTAAAGAGTTGAGAGAATATCAAAGGTCCCTCTGCCCAAGCATATTTTCTCCAGATGCATCTTTACATTTCCAAGAATGAGAATTCCACAACGCTTAATTGTGCTCAAGCAGAACTTGTATATAACCAAACAGAAGTCATTCTAAGAAAACAAGGCCATATTGAATGGTTTAAAATCAGGAAATGTGTGGGTCAGGGTTGTATCCTCACCATACTTATTCAATCTGTCTGCTGGGAAAATACACCGAGAAGCTGAATTCTATGAAGAAAAATTTGGCATCATAATAGGAGAAAGGCACATGAGCAACTTTCAGTACAAAGATGACACAACCATCCAAGCAGGACTTGAATCATTAACTAACGAAATTTTTTTTTAATGCAGCTCGTAAAAAAAAATCCTCACCACTGGACCAACAAGCAACATCAATGTAAATGGAGAAACGACTGAAGTTGTCAAGGATTTCATTTGACTTTGAGCCACAATCAACACTCATGGAAAAAAAAAATCACTCATGGAAACAGCAATAGAGAAATCAAATGATGTTCGTACTAAGGAAATCTGCTGCACAGGCCTCTTTAAATTGTTGAAGAGCAAGGATGTCACTTTGAGGTCAAAGGTGCACCTGACCCAACCCATGGTATTTTCAATCACCTGTCTGCTTGTGAAAACTGGACAATGAATACGACGGAAGAGGATTTGATGCATTTGAATTAAGGTGCTGGTGACAAACACTGCAAGTACCATGGCCTGGCCAAAGACACACACAGGATGCTCCTTGGAAGTGAGGATGGCAAGGTTCATTTCCCATGCCTGGACCAGGTATCAGGCGAGGCCACTCGCTGGAAAAGAGCAGAAAGAGGAACCCCCTTAAGGCGATGGATTGACACAGTGGCTGCAACAATGGGCTCAAACCTAGGAACAATTGTGAGGATGGCCCAGGACCGGGCGGGGCCGTCCATGTGTTGGAAATGACTCAATGGCATCTAACAACAAACATCATCTTTAAATTCTCTTTGATGTGCCCAGGCTGTCATCTTCAAGAGGAAGAACATAAATACCTTTGGGAGGGGCAAATGGAAGGCTCTAGACCAGACTTGGTGTGAACCAGATGTTGACGAAAGCAATAGCACCCAGGTTTTTTGGATTTCACAAATTAAAGTTCTTGGCAGACTCACAAGGAATTGTTCTTTTTTTTCCCCCCAAAAGAGCTCTTCAACCAACTGTAATAGTAATAATAAAAAACTCAAAGCCATCCAGTAATTGATTCTGACTCACGCTCTAAGAGGAAGTAGAACTGCCCCTGTGGGTTTCAGAGACTGAATCTTTACTGGAGTAGAAAGCGTCATCTTTCTCCAGTGGAATGGCTGGGAGCAGCCAATCAACACTTAATAATAGGATGGGCCATTCAAAAAAAATTTTAAGTCACAGAGAACATAATCCCAGCACAATCCTTTTCAAGAAAGGGCAGCTGGAACCTTAAAATGGTGATTTATACAGATAAATATATTACACGTCCCTTACTCTTCTTCTGGTCTGCATTTGTGAACTGAAGGTCTCTGGGTACTGGACATTGTTTGTACCCTTTCTGTTTCCCTGGGGTGCCTACGACTGGAGGTAATACGGAAGAGAAAATGACAATACAGAAACTGTAATAGCAACCGGCACAGGAACTAGAAATGTAACTAAGAAGCAAGCATCGGACAATGAAATGAATTGCTGTCTTTAGAAGAATGGGAACCCTCAAAGTGATTCTGTTAAAGTAGTAACAGCCCGCCTCCCCCTTTACATGAAAACTTGGAGCTAAGAGAACCTGGTCATATAGCAGGGGAGACCAGCCTCAGATCACAGGCCCACGTGATCTCCAGTCACATCTGTCTGCTGCTCTAAATAGGTGTCACACATGGTGGTACCAGGTGCCTTCGCGTGAATGCCAACTCATTGGTCCTATGAGGGTCAGGGCAGAACGGTGCTCTGTAAGTTTTGTTGTGGTGGTATGTAGACATGACCTATATTTATTTATTTGAAGTTGTTGAGAATATGCATACGCAGTGTAACCATTTCGCCATGCCAAATCCCGTTTGTACATCGATCACATTCTTCGGGCCATCTGCAACCTCCTTGTCTTTTTTCAGTGGAGATTTTCATTTTATTTTTATTAGTATTATTTATTGCATCCTCCTTTTCTAAGTGTTTTCCCCCATTTAGCTAAACTTGCTGCCTTCTTAGGTTCCTAGCTAATCTTCCCAGTGGCTCTCCATAGGCTCTGCAAGGACTGATTGTTTAGAAGTCTATCTCCAGGCCTTTTTATCAAGGTACCAGTGGGTGAAATGGAGCCTCCACCCATTGGGCTAGCAGCCAGAAGCCCTGGCAGTATCATGTGGGAAGCTTTGGTTTGCTAACCTCAAGGGCAAGAGTTCGAAACCACCAGCTGCTCGGTAGGAGAAAGAAGAGGCTTTTAGTCTCTCATAGTGATGGAGTAAAAGAATGAAGAAAATGTTCTAAAAGGGATTGTGGTGATGACTGGAGAGCTCTTTCTGATGTGATTGGACCATTGAATTTTATGAAATGTGAATTGTAATGTTGATTATTTTTTTCTTTTAAACATTTTTTTTTCTTAAAGAGGTAGTTACAGTCTCAGAAGCCCACAAGGGTTTAGAGTCACTGTGAGTCAGAATCAACTTGTAGGTCATGAGCTTTCTGGGGTTTTTGTTTTGTTTTTTGAGAGAGAGACAGATTCCTAAGTCATAATATATTTTTTATCTTCCAGTTCTCTTATCAGACAGATTTCCCTTAACTTCCTGCATGTGTTTTTAAAACAACACAAAACAAACCCTCTTTGATATTCAGGCTCACATCTTCTTCCTCTGTACCCAGCCCAGGGATGTGAAGAGGCTGGGGGACCAGGCAAACAAGGGCAAGGGTCTCCTGGCCTCCTCCCTCCCCAGGTGTGCGTATGAGAAGAAGCCAGCCAGTCCCAGTGTGGGTAGGGGAGTGGGTTGTGCGGGGACCCAGAAGACTGAGTGACTCAGGCCCCAGGATAATGGGGAACGGGAAGTGGGGCCCTGCAGCGTGCAGAGGGCTTTCCCCAGGGAAGTTCCTGAGCTAAGAATGGGGATCAGAAACTGTGGGCGGAGGTGGAGGGAGAGGAAGCTGGAAGCACCGGGTAGGGACAAGCCTTTTTCTTTTTCTTTAGAGAAACTAGAGAAAATGCAGCCCTCCCTCCCTCAGTAAGAGCTGAACGTGCCTTTTCTAGGGGATCAAGAGCAGGTGACCCTAGGGCAGGTTAGCGGGGATTCTGGGCACCACCAGGCTGGGATCCAGGCAGGCCTCAGGGCTGCAGCTGGGAACAAAAGGGGGAGGATGGGGGGAGGTGTTCTGGCAGTGACTTATCTGTGGAAAACAATATTTAGGGCAATTGGTTTTTTCTTTTTTTTAAAAATCATTTTACTAGGGGCCTCATACAACTCTTATCACAATCCGTACGCACATCAATTCTGTAACAGCACATTTGTACATTCATTGCCCTCATCATTCTCAAAACATTTGCTCTTCACTTTAAGCCCCTGGCATCAGCTAATTTCCCCCCTCCCTCCCTCCCTCATGAACCCTTGATAATTTATAAATTATTATTTTGCCATATCTGACACTGTCCGACATCTCCCTTCACCCACTTTTCGGTTGTGTACCCCACAAAGAAGAGGTTATATGTAGATCGGAGCAATTGCTTTTCAATTGCTGAACCATCTCTCACAGCTGGGGATGGAAATGGCCACAGAAAGAGAAACTGCCCAGAGACACCCCTGCTCAAGTGGTGCCCCAGGCTCTCCCTGCCACACTGCAGATTCTGTGTTGCGCTGTGGTGTGCGTTATTGTGTTTGTGGTGTGTGAGGTTTCTGAGACTGTAAATCTTTACTGTGGGACACGCAGGCTTTCTTCCACGGAGTGGCTGGTGGGCTCTGATGCCAACCCCCCTGCACCACCAGGCTCCTTAGACCCTACTTATCTCTCTGTATCCAGCGGGTCCTCACTGCCAGGTCTGGTTTGGCAGAAGCAACCAAAATCCAGGTCAACAAGCAAAGGATGGAGGGGCAGGCTGAGGGGACTACTCCCCCACCCCCACCAGAGGGTCTTTGAAGAACCTGAGTGAAAGCTCCGCCAAGAACTATCCCCCAACCCAACCTTCCCAGACTAGCCAGCTCTCCAGCAGAGATTTCTTTGTTTGTCTCGCTCCCCTCTGTGCACAGTTGGGATCCGCAGAGCTCTAGGAGAGCCAGGAACAAAGGTGGGGCAGGGGCTGGTGGATGGTGAAGTGGAAGTCCCATACAAAGCACTTCTGGAGCAGGGCGGCCCGAAGTGCACCCCGAGGCCTGAGCAAGCTCCCAAACCCATTCCACTCTAAGGAACGTGGTAAGAGGAAGAAAGGGCCTGGCGCAAGGGCTGGCTGCCAATGTGCCCTGAGTCTCTGTAATGCCAGAATTATGGCCCCATGTAAGGCACATCAGAAAATCCCCGTCCGTCCCCGAGTCCAGCTCTTAAAGCCCGTTCCACCCTTGCCTCTGCCGAGGTTTGGACCAACAAGCTCCTCCCACCCGTTTCCTTTTTCTCAAGTTGGTTGAAATTAGAGTTCCTTCACTCCCAAGCCAGAAGGTCCTGACTAATATACCTTTGGACCCAGTAAACTGATTCCTGATTCTCTATTTTAAGGAAATATTTTGAGGACACCACACGCCTCAAAGTACTTGCTGTGGCCTTAGGCTTAAGAGTCAATTTTGGTAAACAATCTCAATTTTAGTCGTGGAGAGAAAATCAACTCACTGCCATGGAGTCAATTCCAACTGCCAATGGAGTCAATTCCAACTCTCAGTCACCCTCTGGGACAGGGTAGACCGCCCTCTGAGTTTCTGAGACTGTAACTCTTTATGGGAGTAGAAAGCCTCATCTTTCTCCCAAGGAGAGGCTGGTGGTTCCGAACCACTGACCTTGAGATTAGCATCTCCATGTGTAAAGCACCTTAAAATGGTATTCTATGTTGGATTTTAGGTTCTATTACTAAGGGAGAAACAAGCCCTGGCAGTGTAGTGGCTGTACATTGGGCAGGACCCCACAAGGTCTGCACTTGGAGAAAAAGACTGCATTTCCAGGTTCCTTAAACAATTACGGACTTTGAATCCCATACAGGTGCCTGGGAGCCAGAAATGACTCAACGACAGTGCGTCTGGAGTTTGGAAGGGAGAAAGCAGGATATAAGGTGATTTTGTGTGTATGTGTGTGTGTGTGTATGTGTGTGTATGTGTATGTGTGTGTATGTGTGTGTGTATGTGTGTGTATGTGTGTGTGTATGTGTGTGTGTATGTGTGTGTATGTGTATGTGTGTGTATGTGTGTGTATGTGTGTATGTGTGTGTATGTGTGTGTGTGTATGTGTGTGTGTATGTGTGTGTATGTGTGTGTGTATGTGTGTATGTGTGTGTGTGTGTGTGTATGTGTATGTGTGTGTGTGTGCTCACACACAATATAATCAAATATACAGAGAAGAAAAAGCACCGGAAGGAAATACACCAAAAATGTTACTACATTGTTAGATGTAAACACCACGTCTTGTTTCTTTTCCTAAAACACTTAAAGAAAGGGGTGAAATGGGAGAGTAGTTTTTTACCAGACATCTATCTACCATGAGGACCTGGATATAGTTTAGATAAAAAGATTTGAACATTGATATGTTTCATCGATGTTATTTTCTGCGGAACAGGCAGGCCTACTAGGGAAAAGAAGATGCGTGTGAGCAATCATCCCATTAATAGAAAGATTGACAAAAAACAACAGGGGCAATTTGAATATGCCTTAGACTTCAATACAAGTGAAAGGCTTACCACCTTGGGCTAGAGGAGGGGAAAAGATCTGGGTTCTAGATTCCTGACTGACAAGGCCATGCTGACGTAAGGGACAGAGACTGGACTGACACAGTGAAGGACATGGGAAAGAGCACATTTGGAAACCCGATTAGGAAAGGAGCTAAGAGAATGATGGCAGGGCATCCTGAAATGGTTGTTTTCCTCTCAGCTCATTTGGTTTTGACAAAACAGGTCTGGTGTTGATCAGAATGTTGTTCTAATCCTGAAGATTAGAGACACAAGATGAGTTTAACATATTTGCGTTTGCTCCCCTCTCAAAAGAAAAGAAAAAATAACTCACAGACACCCCCCCACCCCCGCCATTGCGTCGATATGCCAACTCGTAACAACTCTATAGGACAGAGAACTGTTTCTTCTGGATCTCATGGCTATAAATCTTTTTGGGAGCAGATAAGTCGTTCTCCCTAGGCTGCCGACTCTAGTTAGCAGCCCAATGCCTAAACCACCCAGGTTTGCATAAATGGTGCCAAGGGTATAGGGTATGGTAGAAGGCAAAGGTCTTGTCCTGGGCTTAAAATCCGGAATTCTCCGAGTGGTGGATGTGGAATTTACCAATGAACATACAGAGAACTTTCTGTTTGGGTTTAAGAATGTCTTGCTCATTCCAAATTCCCCTCCCTCGATCCTTCACTTGCCAAAGACCCCTAGCTGATCTTATCTCTCTTGCTGATCTCACCACCTGTGGGCTTTTTATCAGCACCACCACCACCACTCCCCAACCCCCACCCCCGCCTCACCTATTGAAAGCTGTACACCTTCCACTGGGAATGAGGTGGGAGGACGCACTGCACAGAGAACCAGCCCCTAAACCCCATGGATTCACTGTTTTCTAACAACACATCAAGTTCCTCAACGTTACTACCCCATGTTCCTATCACCAGAATAGACCACAGAAGGAGGCAAAAAAGCATCTTAGTTCCTTTTCAGGCTGTTAAAAATTAAAGGTTACTCAAGCCTGGACTAGGAGCCTGATGGCACAGGGGGGTACACACTGGGCTGCTTACTGACACGTCAGCAGTTTGAACCCACCAGCTGCTCAGGAGGAGAAAAATGAGGCTGTCTGTTCAAACCATGGACGTGCTCCACGGCACTGGAATTTTGAGTCTGCCCAGAAGCACTTCAGAAGAAAAGTCTTGCAATCTACTTCCCCAAAACTCCCAAAGCCAGTCACTGAAAACCTTGAGCAAGTTCTGCTGTGACGACACTCATGGGTCGCTATGAATCAGAGTTGACTCAATAGCAACTTGACTTGGTAGACCCCGAAGATAAGATGTTTCAGCGCTGGAAATGTTCAGATTTCTACAGACTTTTTACTGAAGGGAAGAAATAGTGAGCATATGTTTGGGTTGAGCAAGACTTTGTCTTGGTGCTTAGATAAGAGGTAGGAACAGTTCTGCTTGATAGCTCATGACTAAGGGAAGGTCAAGTCAATGCTGACTCATAGCCACTCTATCAGACAGGGTAGAACTGCCCCCGTGACTTTCCAAGACTGTAACTCTTTTTTTTAAATTATTTTTTTTGTGTGACTCTATACAGGAGTTGGAAACCCTGTCTTTCTCCTGCGAAGCAGCTCCTGGTTTCCAATTGCTGAGCTTGTGACTTGCCCAACAGGCCTCTGGGTCACCATAATGGAAGGCAGTGGAATGGTATGCTCTGTATATGCTTCGCATGCCAATACACAGTGATTTCTAACCGCCTCCCATCAGCATCAAGGACGGTGACCGAGAAGTCATCTTTAGAAATTTTACTATTAGGAACGAACATAGTTTGGTTTCCTTTGCATAAATCCAAATAAGCATTTATCTGATCTCTGGGCTCACCAAATGAAATAATGTTTGGATCCCCGGCTTAATAACAATGAAAAAAACCAATCCTATAAGACATTCTTATCAAGTACGTGATGAAATCCAGAGAGAAGGGGTTTTTCTCTCACAACGCCCATACCAGAAGATTAATCTCTCCGCGGCTGTCTTGCTGGTTGGAGATTCGGGAGAGCCGTGCTTTGGCCTCTCCTTCAGTTGTTAGTGTTTGTTTGGAATTGCCCAAAGAAGGCAGCAGACAGGAGGGATCCTCTAACAGTGAGTCCCAAGATAGACTAGCCCAGCAGCATCACTTATTTTGAAAAGCATGTTTTAAGAAAGCAATCTGCCCTGTATGTTAAAAAAAAATTTTTTTTTAAAGGAGGGGGTCAGGTCAATGGACTAAGAAGTAGATGTCCATCTAAGACTGGAAGGTATCCCGGCTTGTCCTCACACGTCTCAAATTCTCCCCCACCCCCAATATTTGTTCATTGAGTTAATACTTCATTCCATACTATCAAAACTTAGTGTTCCAAATATTAAATAGATGTTTGAATGCTTAACTCAAAATGATCCTAAAGGAGAGACTGGTTTTATAGTATTTGATGAGGATGATAGAAGAGTAAAATTGCCTACCTGTTTTAGAAAAGATGCCTAAAGAAAATGGGTCACTACCAATGGAAGTTTTGCTACACTGGACAAGAAAATAGGGCACAAACATTTTGAGGCATGTGAACCTAAAACTTCCTCAACATGAGTTGGTCAGGGAGTAAATTTGCCAAATAATGTGAGGCTCTAGAAAAGCCAAGCCAACCTGCGTCTGCAGAGTAGAAACACTGGAGGTAAAACTCAAATGATCAGAGAACATATTCCCCAAAGGGGGCCACCAAAAATGCTATTTTAAACATCATTCTTATTACACATTCAAGAGTTTCCAATGAAGATAATTTACACAGATTCTGAGTTTCACCCAGTTAGAAAGCCACTGAAGCCTAGCATTTGAAAACTTTGTAGAAGCAGCTGGGTTTGGTTTCGGAGCTCCAAAATTAGATTGAAAAAGAGCAAGATCCTAATCCCTCAGACCATCTGTTCAGAGAACAATGCAGAAAGCATGACAGCGACTTCAGCTGGGTGCAATAACACTGACCTCTTATTGCAATCCACAAGGCCCCCTCGCAGTCACTGTTTCATCTAGCTAAGCAAATAGTTTTATCCTTACATTGCACAACAGGGAACTGAGGCTTAAAGGAGATTATTATTCAATGCCACATAGCTAGTTAGTAGCCAAGGCAGTCAAGACTTCCACCAGGCTGGGGGCCTCAAAAACTCTAAAGCAACAGTGTTTTGTTGTTTTTGCTTTTTCTCTAGGGGTTTCCATGTCTGCTTTTCCTTCCTACCCTCCTTTTCTTCCATCCCTCCCTTTTCTTCTCCCCCCTTTCCTCCCACATTATTTGGGTAGCATCTTTACGGCCAGAAATCACAGCGAAAACCTGCAAAAGCTGTAGCCTGTATATCATGGAAACCCATCGGCAAAGGGAGCATGCAAATAGTTTCCACTACAGAGAGTGGGAAAACTGCACCCTGTCCGGGCGGAAAACTCGTGAGACCCTGGAAGCCAAGTCAGTCTCCTCAAGGCCAGCTCATTGTACAGTTTCATTGTTATTCATGGCAGCTAGTGTCCATATAGGAGCTCTGGCGAAGCAGTGGTTTATGCACGGAGCTGCTAGCCACAAGGTCGGTGGTTTGAATCCATCAGTGGCTCTGCAGACGACAAGATGAGGCTCTCTGCTTCTGTAAAGATTCAAAGTTTCATAAACCCAAAGGGGCAGTTCTACTCTGTCTTGAGGGGTCAGTGTGAGTCAGAATCACTTGGTGGCAGTGTGAGGTAAGAGTGTCCAAAGATATACTTACATTCATAACGGCAGGAGGGCTAATAACTATTCATAAAAACGAGAGACGCTGCAGTATGTCAACCCTTCATCTCTGCCTTTATTTGTTCGCTGCTTCTATGGTATGTCAAAACTTTACATACACTGGAATATAACACAAAACAGCACACCCATATCAGTGCTGGCTCTGTGTTCTGGAAATGTCTTGTGTACAAAGAGCAAAACAAAAGGAACAAAACATCTAGACTTTTCTAAAGAAATGGCTTTGGGGCAAGCCTAAGAGCGGTCAAGTCCAGAAAGGCAAGGCTGGCTGAGGTCAGGCAGAGCTGAGAGGAGGGGGTGTGGAAGAGAAATCTTTGGCTGGCTGGGTGACCTTCAAAACACTAAAGAAGTTTTGCTGATTTGCAGATTGAAGCAGCAGTGGTTTTCAGACTTTTTTTTTTTAAAGCATGAAGTTTTTGGTCAAATTTTACCCCAAAGTGTAAAACAAATACCACTGAAGAAAGCTGAAGGAGGTCACGGGGCCCCCAAAGCTCTCCCTGTAGCCCCCTCAGCGATCCCTGCAGTGGGAAAACCTCAGCACATACATTAAAGTTACTTAAACTTCAATGACCCTCAAACCACATTTCTCAGGAATAAATTATGGGCCCCCAGGCAACGGTTTGTGCTCTGCTGGCACAGTGGTTTTAGGAGCCCTGATGGCATAAGTGGTTACACATTGGGCTGTGATCTGCAAGGTCGTAAGTTCAAAACCACCGGAATGGGGCTTTCTACTCCTGAAAAGAGCCCAAGTCTCAGAAAGTCACAGGTGGCGCAGTTCTACTCTGTCCTATAGGATCGCCACAAGTCACAATTGACTGGATGATGGCAGGTAGCTTGTGTGAGCTCCTGCACACTCCAATTCTGTTTCCTTGAGAAGATCAGGCGGGCCTGGGCTGCCGCTGCCTCTCTTTCCTGGAAACTTGATTGCTCCACCTCATGCTGAGACTCTATCTTAAGCAACATCAAAAAAAACCCCAAAGCCAAACCCATTGCCGTGGAATGGCTAGTAGATTCAAACTGCTAGCCTGAGTAGAAGGTTTAAGCACTGTGACAGCAGGGCTCCTTATAAGCAGAATAAAACAAGCAAAACAAATAAAACAAACCCCACTGCTATCTCGATGAATCAGACTCCAAGTCATTCCGAGGCTGTAAGTCTTTCCGGGAACCCCTCCTAGTTCCCCCGGGAGCAACTGGGGGCTCTGAACCACTGACCTAGAACGAATGTGAAATAGAAGGTCTGGGGGTTCAGGTAAAGGGCTAGGGCGGTTAGAATTTTGTAGTCTGTATTTTAATTCAGTCAGGCCTACAATAACAATTGTGCTTCCAGAAAATTATTCTCAAGCACACCTCTCTTTGTCCCACACTGAAAAATGAATCATGCTTGTATCCCCTTTGCAGGTCACTAGTTCCAAAACATACCACCAAGCCTGCTGCAAAAGGGAATTGAAGATTGCCTGGGATATTCCACCAATTCTGTGAAGTCCTTTTGTACCTGTGTGTTCCTTTTCTAGTTAGGTCCCCACCCCACGAGGTCAGCAGGATAGGTATTTCTTATCCCCATTTTACAGCTGAAGAAACTGAGGCTCAGAAAGAGAAAGGGCCCCCACATGGCTACATGGTTCATCAGTAGGGCTTCTCGTTGCTAATCCATAGCTTTATGCATGCGCGTTATGCTCAGAGACCTTGCGGCCCACTGCTGGAGGAATGGAAGGTCACAGCTTTGGTAAGGCCACCTCCGTGTCCCTTGATGAACCTCATGTCCTTGCCACCAGCGGGTCTGCGGTGTTTCATGCATCTCACAGAATACTGAGGAGCCAATGGCTGATTCAATAGAAGCACTCTTAAAACGGAATCTAAGTATTAATGACTCCTCCTCTTCTTTTCCTTGTCCATCTTGGCAGGTTCGGTGTCCCTTTATTACCTTGGATCTCGCTTTTACAAACCAAATAAAATTCATTTCACACTCTCTGGTGGTATCGTGTGAGTTTCTTCCTGACGTCAGCCAGTGGCAGGCGGCCAGAGCAGCCAGCTCGCCAGGCTTGTGCACAACCTCAAACTGAAGCCCTTATCTCCCATGTCAGAGACTCTAGAATGTGCTGCCCGGGGTCTCCAGACTGCTCGACCCTCAAGCTCCAAGCTGGGGTCATAAACCCTGTGGGCCAGGCTAGTGTCTTGGGAGGGCCTGGGGGAAAGGTAGCGTGGGAGGGGAAGCTGGGCCTCAGTGCACAGGTCACAGACCTGCTCCTACTCTGCTCTTCATCCAAGGGTGACCTGTTCTCTGCAGCCAAGTCCACAGGGGCTAACCGTGGGAAGCTCCGTTTATTGAAGGAGCTCACCCTCTTCCAGAAACTGGATCTTGGTTCTGTGTAGCTGACAGCTGCACTCAGGGGAGCGAGCTGCAGATGACAAAGTTGGTTGATGAAAGCTAAACTCAAAGGCAAGCAAATTGGAACCATTAAGGGAATTCAATTGCTCTGACAAAATGAAAATAGCTTTGGTTTTTCAAAGTATAAACATCACACATGTTCATTATTATAGTACAATTCAGACAGCGCAGTAAAGTATGCAGAAGACACAGAAAAGCATCCAGAGAAACCACTTAACATTTTTGAGAATATTCCTCCAAACTTACAGTGATACATCACGAGGGGGACCAAAAAATACCCAGAATTTCTTTTCCAGAGCTATGTATTTAACCTTTCTTTATAAAACAACCTTATCACCTCCAAAGTACTCTCCATTACACTTAATACATTGTCAAATCTGTGATTCCATTCTTAGAAACGTGTTTCAGACTCTTCTGTTTGCAAGGCTGACTGCACCTCCCTTGTTTTTTGCTTCACCTCTTCCATGTTGTCAAATCGCTGTCCTTTCATGTCCCTCTTCGTTATCGGAAACAAAAAGTTGCACGGAGCGAGGTCAGGTGAGTACGGCATGTGGGGCAAGAGAGGCGTGCAGTTTTTGGCCAAAAACTAGCACACTGAGACGGCTGCGTGAGCAGGTGCATTGGTGTAATGGCAAAACCAGCCCCCCATCTGCCACAGATCAGGCCTTTTTGGTCACACATTGTTACACAGTCTTTTCAGAACCTGTAAATAGAAAGGTTGATTAACAGTTGGACCTGGTGGAACAAACTCCAAGTTCACTATCACCTCCCCTCACATAAAAAACAAAAGACAAATGAGCAACGTCTTAATCTTTGATTTCATTGAACAAGTTGGGGGGCGGGGGGCGAGGTGACAGTGACATCTTCCACTGTCTTGATTGATGCTTGCTTTCAGGCTTATAAGAACAGCACCAAGTTTCTCACCAGTCATGACCTTGGGGGGAAAAGTCTGGGTTTCTTCGGAACTGTTCTTTCAATGCACGGCATGTTTCCAATCAATGATCTTTTTCCTGATCAGCCAGAACCCTTGATACAAATTTCAGAGCAACTCTTTTCATTCCAAAATATTTCGTCAAATTCACGGAACCGAGCTCCAACATAGTCCGTATAACTTCCCCATTTCTCCAACGGTCCATCATTGGCCTTCGAGCACAAGTGCATGAATTTTGTCGATATTTTCGTCCCTTCGGGAAGATGATGGACATCCAGAATGAAGTTTGTCAGCATCCGAGGGTTCACCTTTTTTGAAACGAGAAAAGCACTCATACACTTGAGGTTATTTTTCCCCCATAATACTCTCCTTGTAAGTTTTGTTCAACATCACGACAGTTTCTGCAGCATTTTTCCAGAGCAGGAAACAAAATTTCACAACTGCACGCTGCTCTCTTACATCAGCCGTCACACAAAATGAGGTTCAAGAGAAACAGCTTTTGCAAAAATAAAATCACTGGACAAAGAGAAACTTCCCAGGTGACGCCACTGAATACACTAACTCAGAGCAAGTTGCTGGATGTTTGCCTAGCAGGAAAAATGTGTAGCTTTTTTAACCCCTGTGCATACATATGTATACATACACTATATATATATATACATATACATACACACACTATATATACTGTACATGCTGCTTTATATATGTATTTATTTTTACATAGCATGCTCTTGGATGTCTTCTATGACAAGTACGTGTCATCTTTTAAGCCAGCTGTATAACAAAGGATATTTTACTCGAGCTGTCAGGTAGTCTCAAGAATCCGTTTCTCTTAAGCGCCAGAGCCCCCTTCCTCTCAGGGACCCTGGATATGACTGATTCTGAGAAGCATGCTGACTTACTATTCCAGGTCGATTGGCGGTCGGAAACACCCTGACCCGATCCATCGTCTCAGAAAATCCTCCAGACTTTTGGTGCTGGAATGGTTAAGCTCTTATTCGCTAACCAAAAGATTGGTGGTTCGAACCCTTTCGTGACACTGTGGGGGACAGACCAGGCAATCTGCCGACATAAAGATTAAAGCCTAGAAAACACTCTGGGGCAGCTGGACCCCATCACATGTGTCACTATGAGTTGAAAATCGACTTGACAGCACCCGACAGCATGGCCAACAACAGCAACAACAGGTTCCTTGTGTGTTAAATGATGAGACGGTTGGCTCTGTGTTTCCTGAGCACGCCAACCTCTTAAATGACAAGCTTGCCTGTCGTTCACTTATGCCTGTGTTTGCTTGGCACCGGATAGTCCTAGTACTATGTGAAAGGTGCCCTCAGGAAGCACCAGCTCTGCACCTGGACCAAGCGCTGAAAGGCATCAAGGAGCCTCTGCTGGTAGCAACTGGGTCAAACTGGTGGGGCTGGGGAAGGTACCAGGACATGTAGGAGGGTGGGGTTAGGCATGAGAACTCTTCTAGTTTGCTTCTGAAAATGGCAGTGGATGATATCTCCTTGTTGGCATCAAATTGACAGCTTACGGTATCAATAAATACAGCCCTTTGGGATCATTTAGGCGTTCATGAGCACAAGCATCCTTCCAAATATAGGATAACTATGGCATTCCCTTTCAGTTACAAAATATAATCTCCCCTAATTCTTCATGCCCGTCTTTTAGATGAGCAGAGAGCAACATTCTACAGTGTGTTGACTTGCACAAGACCACATGCCTGCTGTCTGTAGAATGAAGACTCAACTTGAAGCTCATAGCTCAGGTACTGAGGAGCTCCGGGCGCCCAACATCACCTGAGAGGCCCTTTCGCCTGGGAACTCACAGCAATGGAGTCATCCTCGCCGCCACAGTTTCCAACACTGGGTACACAGGACACACGGCAGATGCACGCGTACGTACAAAATATTCATGCGCAACACACCCTCCCACACCACTACGCACACTTCAACCCCATTGTCCTTCTCAGGTCTTCCTATTCCCAGAATAGGGAATGACTGGTGACTCAGTTAATTCCTGATCTCACAGTGTTGACCTGTGATCATCTATCGTCTCAGTCTGTCATTCGATCCCACCTTCCTGGAGATGCAGGTTCCATTCCTGGTCAATGCACCTCAGGCACGGCGATCACTCATGTGTCATTAGAAGCTTGGGTGTTACTATGAGGCTGAACTGGTTTCAGTGGGGCTTCCAGATTAAGATGGACTAGCAAGAAAGACCTGAAGATCTACTTCTGAGTATCAGCCAGTGCTCACAGTGATTTGATCTATAACCCATCAGAGAGATTGCATAACACTAGGATGAGGTTTGTACTTGGGGTCTCTGAGTCTGGGTTTGCTCAATGGCAGCTACAAACCACAACATGTCGAGTTTAGGATGGGACAGGGGTACACGTAGCCCAGATGGGGTAGGGAGGGTGGACATAAAAGTGGCGCATGCAGTGTGCTGGGAAGGTCCAGGAGAAAGGGGAGCACCCAGGAAGGGGTACTCTGAGAGTTCAGGGAAAGTGCTTGGAGAACAAGACATGCACGTTGAAGCCTGAAAGATGGTGGGAAGGGGCAAGGCCAGAAGAGGAGGAGAAGGGAAGAATGTAGAAGGAGGAGAAGGGACACAAACCTGGAAGCAAGGGGAGCCTGGCACTTTTGAGGAAACTCAGAGGAAGTGCAGTGTGGCTGCAGGCAGGCAGCTGTGTGTGCAGATCCCGCCCGGGAAGGCTTGCTGGTGGACATGGACTCGGTGTTTGTCTGGAGGGCACTGTGGAATCACTGACGGGTTTATACTCTTACCAGTATAGTCTCCTTCTGCCCACGATAAGGACCTATGACTGTAACTGTTATCAGATCCTATTTTAAGATAAATTCTGACTAGCCATTCACTGCCAATGAATCATTGCTGACTTAGTGACCCTACAGGGCAGGGAAGGATGGCCTCTGTGAGTTTCTGAGACTGTAACATGGGAATAGAAAGCCCCATCTTTCTCCCACAGAGCGGCTGGTGGTGCACTGCTGATCGTGCAGATCGCAGTCTAATGCACGACCATTATGCCACCTGTAACTCTCATCACAGGCCCTGCTACAATATAGATATCCAACTTCAGGACATTTTCCCAGTTTAGGCTACCACCTCACCTCCACTTCCCCTGCCTTGCTGTTCTCCCTAGGTCTCTCTGGTGGGTGGAAAGTTGGCTCAGACAGCCAGCTTACTCTGATCAAGGAGTCTGTCCCAGTTTGCCAGTGTGTGAGTCAAACAACTCTTAACAGTGTCCTGCTCCCGGTCCCCCCTCCACCTATGGCCCAAGATCCAACCAACACAATACAGGTTGGCCAGCTCAGGAAAACTGGAAAACATTAGAAGGATGTGAGCTACCAAGTACTCCCTCATCATAAGCAAAAGGAGTTGGTATTAATATTTTTAAAATTAGATAATAACCAAAAAATAACCCTCACTGGCATCAGGTCAACGTCAACTCATAGTGACCGTCTAGGACAGAGTAGAACTGCCCCTGTGTGTTTGCAAGACTAACTATAGGAGTAGAAAACCTCCTCTCTCATCCATGCAGCGGCTGGTCATTTCAAACCTTGCGGAACTCAGCCTGACACCCAACCACTACGCCACCAGAGCTCCTTAGAGGTTATGAACTGAAATGATGAACAGCTTCAGTAAATGTGCTCCGTGCATACTTGGTTGATTAGAATTTTGAGATGTAGTCAATTACTTAATGCGGCCCTTCTAGCCCTAAGGCCCATGTGACATAAATTCTAGCCTCTGGGTCTGTGTTTAGTGTTTAGTGGTGTCGTGGATTGCGTGTTGAGTCACTAAGCCCAGTCACCCGTGTTTGAAACCAACAGCTGCTCCACAGGAGAAAGACGTGGCTTTCTGCTCCCCTAAAGACTGACAGCCTTAGAAACCCCCAGAGACAGACTACTCTCTTCTGTACCCAGAGGGTTTCTATGGGTCAAACTTGACTCGTTGACCGTGAGTTTGATACCTGTGGTGATCATGTCTGGGAGGGAGTTCTCCGCTATGCTAATGGACAGAATTAAGCGGGTGTTCTTTTGGGTCGGCACCATACCGAAGGGAGAGAGCCAGTCATCATGCTTTGTCTCCTTGGGTATATGATCAAAAGATAAAAACCACGCATCCATCAAAGTCATTCCGCTCTGCATAAGAGCCATCCTGAAAGGGGAGCGAAATCCCAGGTCTCATGAGAGAAGAGCAACAGAACCAGGCTATGACCAAAAGCCAGCGCAAAATGACCCCGAGACAGAGACACTGAGCTGATGGGACTGTGAAGCGCAGCCTCAAGCCCCACGGAGGCAGAAGCCAAGGAAGCACATGGCTGAAGCTGAGGACCAGAGGGAGACTTAAATGCTTACTGGGAAGAGGAGCTGCTGCGGACCAGTGACTGGAGCCTTACTGTTTACCGGTCCTGACTTAGAGCCCCCATAACTGGGAGTTGTTTTTTCTTTTTCCTCTGTGAGCTCTGTGTGGCTGTAGCCACGCATTATCGAACCCACGCTGAGAAATGGTGTCTTGGGAGGAACACTTGGGGTCAGCAGAGAAGTGGGCAGCGGAAGCATGCCTGACATCTGCCGCGAGGAAAGCAGCCTTGGGTTTGTGTGGAGACGGATTCTCCTCCCTTGTGTGCCCAGGGGAGGTGGGCTCTGGCCTCCCGGTGGTTTACTCAGATGTAGGCAGTGGCAACAGTCTTTCGGAGACTGGTAAAAAGAGAGATTCGTACATAAGGAAATGGTTGGTAGGTAGGTAGGTAGGTAGCGCTTCAATATGCACTGAATGACTATGCAAATATTTCCAAGAAAATTAGCCTGGGCTGCCTTGGGGACCAGGAACCAGGGCTGAGGACAGGGCAGAAAGGAAACATTCTGCTCAATTCTTTAGAACCCTTTCGAGTTTGAACCTTTGTACTGTGTTCCTTAGTACAAGCAAAATGAAAACTTAAAAACCCACCCATTCAGCACAATACCAGGCAGTGATTAGAAAGATGAGATCCAGTTCTGGGTGCAAAAACACACAGCTCTCCAAGATCCACTGCTGCCCGGAACCGTGAACATCAGACAAGGTGCATGATCCAACTTTACGCCACAGGAAAGAGCACACCGTTCAGTGTGTGTGTTGGGGGCATATGCACAGAGAATGGCCTTTGCATTACCCAACACGGTAGCTACATGTGGTTAGGTAAACATAAGTTAAAGTTAAAAGCTCATTTCCTCAGGAGCATTAGCCACATTTCAAGTGCTCAACGGCCATCTCTGGCTACTGATCCCCATGTTGGACAGCAGGGTACAACACATTTCCAACATGGCAGAAAGTTCTCGAGGGCAGAACTGATGATCCATCTAGAGTAAACTAATGTAGTTCTCACTGTTGATCAGACGGAGGATGATATGGGAAGGGGCTTTACAAATCTCTGCATGGTGGGCCTTTTCTTTCTTTTTACCGTGACTTTTGTCTTTCTGATGGAGCCCTGGTGGCCTAGTGGTTATGCGCTGGGGTGAGATCCGCAAGGTCCACAGTTCAGAATTACCAGCAGCTACGGGGGAGAAAGATGGAGCCTTTCTACTCCCATAAACAGAGTCTCAGAAACCCAAGGGGGCAGATCTACCCTATCCTAGAGGGTCGCCATGAGTCAGATGTGAATCGATGACTGTGGGTTTGGTTTGTTTTTGTTTGTTTTGTTGCCATTTTACGAGATGATGGCTTGCACCTGTGGCAGGTGTTCCTCATTACAATTACCTCCTGCATTTTTTGCATGCCTCCTGACATGCCACGAGCTAGGGACCGGAACAGACCCTGTTTGCGTTGCTGAAGTGGCTGTCACGGTGCGGACAGCTACATGGAGTTGGTCATTGTCCGGAGGGAACAAAAGTCTGGGAGGAGCCCCTTAGGCAGGGCTGACCACCAGACCCAGGCGGGCTCCCTTCTGGGCCTCCACTTTTCCGTCACTTGAGACAAAAGCGGTTTGAGTGGCTGCCAGTTGGAGAAGCGGAGGCTGGGGTATTTTTAGTTCTTGGAGCTCTGGAATCTGGCAGGGGTGAGGCAGCCGCTGGTCCAAGAGGCCCACCTCTAAGGGGACCCGAGGTTTCCCAGGAGAGGGGACCTGGGAGGCAGGCAGTGCTGTGGGGTGGGAACAGCCGTCCCGGAGGAAAGAGAAACATGAAGGCTAATTGCAACGTGGCACTTTGGAATAGCAGGGACAAGAACTGCTGGTCACTATGTAATGCTTGTCAAATTGGAGAACAAGGATAAACGGAAAACCAGGAGGTAAAGACAGGATATGGATCAAGGCAGGATAGGGAGACAGGTGGGAAGGAGGCTTACGAAAAGCTTCGCCTCTCAAATGTCCTCCATCCTCCATCCTTCTGGTTAACATCCACACAACAGGGGGAAGTGAAATTTCCTACAATTATAAATACGTATGACAAACTCTAGAACCCCGGTATATCATGGCTCAGTGCACCTCCTTTTCCATCCACCTGAGGCAAATTTATTCCTACACTGAAAGCCAAGCTGTTCTCCACAGCCGCAATACAAGGTACATGGCAACTTTCACGGGGCGCTTTGGAGAAGCCTGCTCTTCTGTTGATGTCACTGGGTCGGTTCTGACTGAGAAAGCTCATCCGTGCAGCAGAATGAAACACTGCCTGGTCCCGGGCTCTCCTTACCCCATTCTTATGACTGAGCCTTCTCTTGCAGCCCCTGTGTCTGTCTGTCTGTCTGTCTCTGTGAGGGGCTTCCTCTTTTTCACCGACTCTCTGCCAAACAGGATGACCTTCTCCAGGGACTGACCTCTTCCAACGATATGGCCAAAGGATGTGACATTAAGTCTTGCCATCCTCCCTTTGTCAAAAGCATTCTGGCTTTTATAGAGGGTGGTGTCATCTAGCAGTTGATGCTATTATTTAATGTTCTTCTCCAACATCGTAATTCAATGGCATCTTGCACTAACCTGCAACTTTAACTGGTATGTTGGTCTTCACCTTGCTTCTTCCCTGGATGATCAAAAATGGTCACCCCGCTAGCCATTGCTTCTATAAACATAGTCAAGGTAGGTAGGTAGTTCCCACTTTACCATTGTATTCTTTCTTTTTTTGGATAGTGTTTATCCTGTTACATCAGCACCTCTACGTCTTAAGTTATTCTCTCTGCACTTGAGGCAGGTGACTCAGATTCACACGCCTTAGAAGATTCAACTCCTGTCAGAATCAAAGTTGCCAACATCTTATTGTGGCTCCTGTGAGAATCTGCTGTGGGTGTGTCCATCTGGGCCCCAGCTGACCAGGGATGGCCATCTCATCATCCACTCCATAACTACTCCCATCTACTCCTTCACCCAACCTACTAATATCTATTGAGTCAACTAAGTGCTGCGGAGAAAACAGATTGCGATATACTAATGACCCCATGATAAGGTACATATCTTAATACCTGGAAAATGTGAAAGTGATCTTACAGGGCAAAGGGGCTTTTGCAGACTTGACCAATTTAAGGACCTTGAAATGGCTGGGGTGGGAGGAGGAGGTCTGCTCTAATTACTAGGGTACTTATAAACAAGAGGCAGGTGATCAAAGAAGACAAGGAAGTAGAGGGAGAAAAGGTAAGGTGGGGTCACAAGCCAAGCAATGAGAGTAGCCTCTAGAACAGCGGTTCTCAACCTGTGGGTCGCCCGATTCCTAACAGTAGCAAAATTACAGTTCTGAAGTAGCAACGAAAGTAATTTTATGGCTGGGGGGTCACCACCACATGAGGAACTGTATAAAAGGGTCGAGGCATTAAGAAAGTTGAGAACCACTGCTCTAGAAGCTGGGAAAAGCAAGCAAACGGATTCTGCCCTAGAGCCTCCAGGCACCAACTACGCCAATGAGTAGGGAATGGTCTCCATCTTCAACACCTTCTTTCAACTCTGGGGAAGAGACAGTTTAGGAAGTTGGAGGTGTAAGACAATGAAAGTGTAAACAAGGGCAGGAGCACTGAGGATGGGAAGAAAGCAATTGGAGATGGGCTGGCATGAGGAGGGTGAGGGAACTGGGGGCAGTAAGACTTTCAGCTCCACCCTTACCTATCAATCCACTTTCTGACCACTGTGTGTTAGCACCCTAGGACACCCACCTCAGTTGACTGACCTTCCTTCCAAACGAATTTTCCTCCTACACAAGGCTTTCCTCCTATTTCTTCAGGGAGGTCTAGTTTAGGGTCAGGAAGAAGGGAAACAATTAGGCTCATTCACAGCGAGAGAACTCTGATGGCTCCCAAAGCAAACTCACTGCCACGGAGTCTAGCCCTCCGGTTACAGGGTTAAAAATAAAGACTGACCCCTTTGGGTTTCCGAGACTGTGAATTTTCACAGGGACAGGAAGCCCCATCTTTCTCTTTAGGGTTCCACATGCTCACAGGCCATTCTTTCAGATGGCATCACCAGAGACCTCAATGTTGGGTGAATCACGTTGCTAACAATGTTTGCTAGAGAGCCGCACCTGGGTGCCTTTGAAAACAGACCGGGGATGTCCTCTAGGAGCTGGAAAAGGCCAAGAAGCAAATTCTTGCCCGGAGCCTCCGCAACGGCTTACCAACCATCTTGACTTTACTTCAGTGAGACTCGTTTTAGACAGTTGACCGATATGATCTACAGTACTGTTAGATAATACCGTGGCATCCTTTAAAACCACCAGGTTCAGGATAATTGTGCGTGGCAGCAAATGAAAATGAATACAAGAGTCAGCAAACAGAAAAGCTCCAAGCAGCCAGCCGGTCATATCAATCACCGAAGCACCCTTAACTGTGTGCAATAAACATTCTCAGCAATTACCTGTGCTTCTCCCAGGTGGCATTTTACAATCCCTCACCATCCTGATCACCTTACATGCATTGTCGGGTGCCAGCTTCCATGTTAAAATGGAGCATCCAGACACAAACCTGGCTTTGCCGACGTGGCTCACCCTGTGGAGGGTGCAGGATGGACCCCCCTCCATCCATCCTCACTGCCTCTGTTCCTACAGGTGAGCATTCAAGAGTTTTTGCAGCTAGTTCACAATTGGATTCACTCTCAAGCCAGATTTGCCTCACCTTGTTTGGTCGACTTCCCAAATGCCATTAAGGAGCAAATAAAGAGGCACCTGTGAAAGCAAATGCAGTGCGGGGTGGGAGAGGGGCAAAATCTGTCTCCGCACTGTCCCTTCCATGGTGGAGACACGCTCGTTTGCAAGATTTATTATTTTCCTGAAATATATGGATGAAAACTAGAAGGCTGGAAGGCTGACACTAGGCTTACAGCCTGAGCCTTTGTTGTTTTTTTGGTTTGTTTGTTTGTTCCTAGGTTTGGTTTGGTTTTACTTACTCATTAAATGTAAAACTTAGAAAGTCAGACATAGTCCCACCCCAGATACATTTATCAACAAACGAGAATCTTGAAACTAGCACTTTTATGCATTCGATCAAAGAAAATAAATAACAAGTCACCAAGCGTATATAAGAGAATTGTGCTTAAGCCCCCAGGGGTGGAGATGCGGGGCTTTGGCATATTCATTTCTAGCTCTCTCGGCTGCCACAACTGAAGCGTTTCTCTGAAACCACATTCTGAGTACCAGGGCAGACACTGAGTAAGATGTCCACTCATGAAAGAAATCAAAAGCCAGAGTCACTAAATCCCAGGTCATTTATTTCGCCCTCCTAACGACTCTCTGGAGTTAGGCGCAGTCATTGCTATACTTCTGACTTTACAGAGGAAGAGCCTGAAGTTCACAGTGGTTCATGGTCACGCATTGTGCTTAGACCAGAACCATGCACCGAACCACCTGGGACACTGCCTTTCGGAGAAAGTCAGTCGATGCCACCGTACTGCAGCTCTTAAGGCGAGACAACAAACTAGCAGACTGTATGAGTATTTTTACCCCCAGAGAGAATGAATACAAAGGGGTTTTCTAGACATTCAAGGAATGTGTTTACCCCGTTCCCATTATAATTTCAAAAGGATTCTTCCCCAACTTGAACCGTGAAAACACACCTTCACTGTTGAAGATCGGAACAACAGAAAAAGGATAAGGAGGAAAGGTGAAAGTCACTTGGCTTCCCGTAGCTGCTCTTTTCAATATTTCTCCAAGTGAGGTGGGTGGGCCCCAGGAAGCTGAATCCAGTGGAGGGCATCTTCAAGTGCAGATGCTTGGGCCCCACCCCAGACTTACAGATGCAGAAGCTCTGGGAGAAGAAACCTTGAAATACACTTATTTCGTGGCTTTTAACGCTCAAAAAGGAAGCCTTCTGTAGTGGTTACTCATGGGGCTGTGAGATAGTTAAGGTTTATTGTGCCAACCTGGCTGATAAACACATGTGGGGTTAATTGAAGGGTAGAGAGAGAAATGGCTTGGTGAGCCTTACCTTTCTAGTTCTCGGGTCTCTTGCTTTGTGATGGTCGGAGCATGGTGCAGCTGCCTTAGCCAGTTCCCTGCTTCAGCTTGCAAGGCTCACTTCCTGCAAGACATCCCTGAGGAGAAGCCTCAGGGACCTACCCCGATGCAGCCCTGGGTGCTGGAGCAGCCGTGTGGAGACCCCTGCCTTACATGTTCACTGACTCAGCTTTCCTCCTGCAGTCAGCATCATAGTGTGTGTTTTGTGAGATGGAGGAGGACTTTGTGGATTGGTGTCAGACATATGGGTTAATGTTGGACTTGTGGGCTTGGGCAGCACTGGGTTGGGATGTTTTCTTGATGTGCACTTAGCCTTTATATAAAACTCTCTCTTATACATGAGTTTCTGTGGATTTGTTTCTCTAATGTTCCCAGAGGAACACAGGTTGCAAACAGCAAGGTCAGCAGGTCAAAACCACCAGCCCCTCCGTAAGATAAAAATGGGGCTATCTACTCCCGTAAGGAGTTCCAGTCTGGGAAACACACAAAAGACGGCTCTGATCCTGTCTATCGGGTCACTATGAGTTGGCCTTGACTAAATGGCAGTGCGTCTTTTTTAATGCTGAGAAAAAAGCTTGAAAAATCTGCCCTAGGCTTAAGAAGAAAGGCCCAGAATTCTTGGTCCCAGAATAAAACCCCACAGTCTCCTTAGGATACCCCCCTTTCCAATGCAAAACCAAACTGTCTGTCTTCAGAGGCAATCAAGAAAGGGCCACAAGGACCCCATCCCCTGTTGGAAATTAAAGCTGGGGGTGGGGGAATAGATGTGGTACTCCTGGATGGGTGGGTGTCGTTTCCTGACGTGCCGCTAACAAACTCTGGGTCCAGGTTCCTAGCAGTGTGAATGCTGTTCCCAAAGCCCTCCGTCCAGGTTTGTGTCATCAACCCTAAGCCTGACTCAAAGAACCACACTGAGCCTTGCTTTTCCAGGAAGCCACATGGCTCTGCTCCAGTGTTACCAGAGCCGTGTTCTAGCTATTAACTAACAGCAAAGGGTTTTCCCAACGTGGGCTCAGAAAAAGCATGTCGGTTTTAAAGTACACGATGAAGCTTAAACAGCTTAAAAAAAACAAAAAACAACCTTATTAAAAAGAAAGCCAAACATTGCCGCCAAAGCTAGAGCCCCTGAAGAACAGAACTACAAGACAAAGGCCAGAAAGAGGGACAAAGCGATGCATGGGAGGGGAGGGGAGGGGAGGGCAAGCAGTGAGATGTGGATTTATATGGAAGAGTTGACATCACTGTTTCCCAATAATACTCAGCATGCAGGAAACAGATGGGAAAGAAGTGGTGGAAGGGGCTACTTATGGTAACGGGGCATGCTCTCTTTAGAATCCCGTCATGGGGAACCTGAATGTTTTACTTCGAAAAAACTGGGGACCAGAAGGGCACCGCCAGAGTTTTATTAAAGTCTCAATACGACCTGCTGAACTTCCCAACGCAAGGCAAAGCAGACCCTGTACTGCAGAACCGGATTTACCGGTGGCCCGCCAAGCCCCAATTTGCATCTTCTAGAAGACACAGAGCCATGGAAGAGACATTGAGTGAGTGCTGGGCAGATGTGGTCTATTTCTTCCAATTTCTGGCTGGGTGACCTGGGGCAAGTGACTTAACCTCTCTGAGCTGATCTTCATTTACGAAATGGAAACAGCACCTAACTTTCCACACAGAGTGGGGAAGAGGCCAGAGCCGGGCACTTCTAGCTAGGTTTACTCAAGAAACACACTGGGAGGGGAAGGGGATCAATCTATATCATGTTAAAAAGCTTTTTTCATTGCTTTTACAAAATAAAGCCACTGTAACTCATCCTGACCCCCTGCCTTACTCACAGAGTTTAGTAGGCTGCCATCTTGATGGAAGTGGACCAGCAGGCATTCCACGGGGCATCTGAGTGAGTCAAACCACCCGACTTTAATGTTAGGAGTTGAGCGAGTGCCATGCGCACAGCTCGTGGACCTATCTCTTTTATGAGAGTCCGGGCCAACTGGGGTGCCTCCCCACTGCTCGGCCTTCTCCCGAGGGAAGGAAGGCTCACTGCCCTGCCACTGAACAAAGACTTCTGGCTGCCTTAGCCAGGGACCCAGGACTCTCCCCTTGGCCCCGGCCCCTATAAGTTTTCCAGAGCGCAGGTCTTCTCCCCAGAAGGCTAGGGTGTGACCACGTCCAACTGTCAGGTCGAACCACAGAGCTTCCTGCCTCTAAAACTAACCACCCCGGTCTCCCTGCAGCTTTGTCCCTCCCCACAGTCAGATGTTCATGCTACCGTTTTATTGATTTCCCCCCCTTCCAGCATCCCACTCTGCCTGCTGGTTTCCTCTCCCTCGACCCTCTCCACGGTAGTCTCTCCGCTGGTACATCCGGGAGCCTGCCTTTCATTCTTCCTGGTACTTCTCCCTGCTGTTTGCCCCTATGAGGCTCCTCTAGGCTGAACGCAACTTGAGAACATCTTTGTGGACCCGGCGGTAGCTAGCACACTCCAGCATTATCGTATCACCAAGTCCACCCGGGGATGATTTAAGATTAGAATACCCGAAAAGAATCAGGAAAGGAAAAATGCATAATCACACACACAGCTGAAATGCTTTTTTTACTAAGGCTAACGGATTTATTTATGGAATGCCAGAATCCTTGTTTCCATATCAAACTATTTTCTGGAGTCTGGAACAGTGAGAGAGCTGGTATATGTTGCTTTAGGGGGAAGAAGGGGTTTTGACATTCACCCTGTTCCCTCTGTGGGGAGGGCGGGAGCGCACCAAAGGCATTCTGGGTCTGCATCTGGCCATGGGCGTGGTACCAGGCCCTGGTAGGCATCAGCCAAGCTTCAACTAGAACAAAGAGTGCCTGAGACTCGATCCCAGAAACTCAGTTGGTTCTGGGACCTGGCCAAGAATGTGTGTGGTTCATACCAAGGAGTGACTGGTGAGGCCCTTGGAGACAGGAGAGGGCTGCGTTTCTGGGGCTTTCTGGCTGGGATGAGTCTGCATAGCTGAGTCTGGGTTGGTTGCTGATGTGAGTAGCTGAGAATCCCTATGGGAACCTCACCCAATCTAGATTCCTGATAATCCTCCACATTAGCAATGTCGCCAGGCCTTAGCTCCCTAGGAGAAGGACGTGTGTGTGTGTGTGTGTGCGCGCGCGTGTGTGTGTATCAATCACCTGCTATATATCATCCGCAATACAATTTCACTGCCCCCAAACCAATTTCACTGCCATTGAGTGGATTCATTCTGACTCCCAGTGACCCGAAAGGATGGGCCCTGGACATCCCTGCGACCATAACTGTGCATGGCAGTCGAAAGCCCAGTCTTTCAAGGGCAGTAACCACAGAGAGCTACTAAATTTGCATGACTGTGACCAGCCTTCAGCAGAGTTTACCAGCTACTAGTAATCACAAAGCTAATGAGAAAACCCGGAACAAAATGCAGACTCAAGGTCAAGCTGGGTGCTTCTGACCCTAAGGCAGTGGGTATTCCAAAAGGAAAGGCTTATTGTGGCTGCAGTGGGCGGGGAGGAGCCTCGGAGGAAAAGGTGGGGTCTGGTTGGAACTGAAAGCCATAGGTTAGGACATTCTGCGTGTGTGTAACTGCTTTGGACAGATTTGTGGGGCGAGGGGAGAGTGCAAAACGATCAAGTAAACGCTGAATTATGAAATCTGTTATTTTGGGAGATGGTGGGCGATCAGTGTGTAAGACGGTGGCCCAGGGAGTCCCACAGAGATGGATTTACATCTTGCCTTTCCTAGCTCTGTAATTTGGGCAAGTGGCAACTTCTTAGACCTCAGGTTTCTCCTCTGTAAGATGGGAATAAAAGGAGTTGGTTCTTAAAGATGCTGAGAACTGTCCATTGAGTGTCTAAAGTGACTGACTGGTGTCTAGACGGCCATCAACCCAGCGGTGCTTAGGCTGGTGGCAAGCACCTCTCAGTAACAATACACACTAGGAAATCAGCACCCTGTCTGCTTGAGGACGCAGCCTTCCTTTCTCTGACTCCGGGGGACTGTCCCCCCCCCAAGCAGTCACCCAGGAACCTGATATTCTCCTCACTCTCGCAAAATTGGCTCCACGGAAAACCTAGCATCAGACTCAACTCCCTCCCCCTCCGAACTGCAGTCAGTGTGTCCCTCCCAGGAGTTCTTTGGTGCTAAGCCTGAGAGAGAGGTGGGTACCATCCCCCGTCTAAGCCAAACTCACTGCCATCCAATCGATTCCGGCTCTTAGCGCCCCTTTAGAAAAAGGGAGAACTGTCTGTGGGTTTCTGACTGGGACTCTTTACAGGAGTAGAAAACCCTCATCTCCTGAAATCCCATCAGACCGAGGGCCACCTCCATCCAGCGTGGCACTTGTGTTGGGGCACAGAGAGAAAGAGCATGAAGAACAAGTAGAAGTGAAAAGAAAATTAATCGGAAGGGAGGGATACATGGGGAAAGCCACATTGGCTTAAAATGTATAGCTAGCAATGAGTCCCAATAAGTAAGCAGCTTCCCATTTCTGGGCCTCCAGACTGGTGTGCAAGAGTCACACTGAGGGCAGTACAGTCCTGGGGCAGAGCTTGGCCAGAGGGGGTGGACAGCCCAGCCTCAGCAGTGTGCTCTGAAGGGAATGAGCTCATCTGAAGAATCTAGCATTATTCTGTTCCCAGAATATTGAGCTGCCTTTCTTCGAGTCACTATGAATCGGAAGCGACTTGATGGCAGTGGCTTCGCGCTGGTTTTGATCGTGGAAAAGGAGGGACTTCTTCCGCTGACTGACTTCTGGAACTTTCCACCCAATCTCCCTTCTTCCACCTAGTGCAGCGCACAGCTGAGCACCTTCATTAAGGTACTGAGAAAAATAGAAAAGATGTGCCCAGGCCTCAAGCGCTGTCCAGTCTAAGGGACGCAAACAACCCTCCCCAAACCAGTGACCATACGTGTGTTGGAACCTAAAGAGAAAGCAGAGGGAGAGCGTGTGAAAGTGTCTGTCGCCAAGGAAATAGACCAGCACGGACACATACACAGGCTCCAAGCCTTGGCCAAGGACGGTAAACTTATTGCTGCTGGAGCTGAGGTTTAACAGTGAATGCAGAACAAGAGCTGGGGTACTCTCTTCAGCTTATTGGTTACCTTCCCAGCATCACCATACGTCCCCTCATCCTCCAGGCCTTAGGTGCCTCTGGGAACCTTCCCTGATCCTCCCAAGTCAGGTGTCTCTGAGGGGGGCTCCCACCAAGAGCTCTGGGAGACCCTGTGCCTGATTGCCTGGAAGAGCACCCCAGCTCTGTCTACTCCCAACTGAGTGACCCTGGAGCCAGTTACATCTTCTCTGTGCACCCCTGTGGTTCCCTTGAGCAATGGGGATGATAGAACCAATGAGAGGGCGACATGACGTTAGACATGCAAAAGGCTTCACGGAGACATGCACCTGGTAAGCTATAACGCCCTGGCCCTGCCCTCGCATCACTACCGACCGTGACCCAGTGAGTGAGAGCTGCAAGGTCATGAGCTGAGCCAGAGTCGATGACTGAGGTTTCAATGGGCTAATGGCATCACCCAGAAGGGTGGTGGAATTGCCCGCTCGCTCAGCTGGATAGAGAGGCCAGTTCATGCAGAGATTTCCCAGAGTCACTGTGGGATGGACCACCAGGATCCACTGGTGGACAGCAACACGGCAACATGAAGTTCCAGAGCCCCCAGGACAGTCAGAGGAAGACCCCCCAGCAGCTCCTGGGCCAGCCAGCCAGCCAGGGGACGGAAAGAGAAGTCTGGTCCTAGAGAGGGAGCTTTCGGAGACGGCAGCCAGCTCCCCGGCTTGAGCTGAAAGGAGCATCCCCATGCCTGGACTCGGGGAGTCCACAAGGAAGAGAATGAAGACTTTAAACATGGAGTAAACGGCCCACATCACACGAGGTACTGTGACTTAGTCTGTACATGTGAAACAACACTCACATAGAAGGCAAACAGGCACTCCCACTCCACCCTCGCACATCCGGAGGCACTCTCGAGGCCTCTGCCAAGAGCCCCTTGACTACCTGGCCTTCTTCCACCTCTCCCACTGCCCCACTGGCAGACGCCCTGTGCCTTCCAGCCTCTTGAGGCCCAGCTCTTAGAGCTGCTAAGGAAGCCAGCTCCCCAATTACCCCGGCTCTACCCTGGGAGCGAGAGATCTATTAAGGTAAGAGGAAGCTGACGTTGTGCCCTTATGCTGGGACAAAGGGAAACAAATTGAGTTTAGGAATGCATTTTCCCAAAGATGATGTCGTGACAGGCAAACTCTCCAATGCCAATGGAGCTGGCTGTTCTTCAATGCCTTCTCCCACCCCACTCCACCCGTGAATTCATTCACCATTGAACCTGGGAAACTTTTTTTTAAATTAATAAATCTTTTTATTGGGGCTCATGCAACTCTTATCACAATCCATATATACATCAATTGAGCAAAGCACCCTTATACATTCGTTGCCCTCGTCATTCTTGAAATTCGCCTTCCACTTGGGTTCCTGGAATCAGCTCGGTTTCCTTTTTTTTCCTCCCCCTCCCCCCTTCCCCCTTAATAGTTTATAAATAATTATTTTATCTTCTCTTACACTGCCCGGCGTCTCCCCTCACCCACCTTCCCATTGCCCATCTCCCAGAGAGGAGGTTACACATAGATCCCCAAGATCGGTTCTCTCTTTCTACACCCCCTTCCCTCCTGGTGTCGCCACTCCCACCGCTGGTCCTGAGGGGTTCATCCATCATAGATTCCTGGGAAACTTTTCTCTGAGGAAAAAAGCATTCTGATTGCCAGAGGCTGATTAACTCAGACCGATGTAAAACACGTTTTTGTTCCCCAAAAATCACTTCGCAGCTGCATCTCTAAGTTCCCATGAAATCGATCTTTGTTCTTTGAAAAACTGGAACTGTCTTATTCTTGTCAAGATGAAGCTATACTTGTGATGGGCATTTATTTATTTGCTCTGACCCGTTTACCATCCCTCAAATCAAATACATGTTTGTTTTGCCACTCTAATGAGAACGTACAAAAAGCCCAATACTTTCATGACGGAAAGGATTCCCAGTTCCTATCAAACCTTCAGTGGACACACGCGGATGGGTCAAGCCTGCCTAGATCCTGGAATGTAGGTAGGGGTCGGCACGTCCGAATCATCGAAGACGCTTTTCAAACCTAGCCAGGCCTAGGTAGCAACAGCCTTTAATTCCGCTGATCTAAGAATGAGCTTGGGGATCAACTTTTTATGTAAAGCTCTCGGGATGAGTCCAAAGGGAGTCCTGGTGTAGTGGGTTCGGCACTGGGCTGCTAACAGCAGTTTAACTCCACCCATCCCTTCAGGGGACAAAGATAAGGCTTTGGCTCTGGTCATGATTTAAAGCCTCAGAAACCGGAGGGCGCAATGTTCCTTTGTCCTATGGGGTCTCTATGAGTCAGAATGGACTCAATGACAGGGAGTTTGTGTTTTGTTTTTTTGCTGGAGGTGAGTTCAAGGTACAGTTAGCGGAAGAGACACTGAGCAAGAGCAATGTGCTTAGTTTGACCAGGGAGTTGGGTAACATGGACAATGTTCTGAAGGATGAGGCCAGCGCGGAGAAAAAAGATAACTCCTTGATCATTCTCTCTTCCCGGCCCTTGACTAATGGCCATAGCATCCCCAGCTACTGTTGCAAGACCTAGAACACTGGATTCCTGGGGGAGAGGTCAACAAGAAACTTGCTCTGCCGGCACAGGCTTCCCCCACAGCTCTCACCAGGGACCAACTGATGAGGCCTTTGTTACATTGTTGCAAGCAAGGACCTTCAGTCGTCAGGGGCCCAAAAAGAAAACCATGCTCTTTTCAGCACAGGCGGTGAGGAGCGAGGGCTACCTGATTCCCGGGGGAGAACTGGGGACCGGAGGCGGCAGCCACTGGGCTGGAGGAAGAGTGAAGGAATCGCCCACCTACTCTGCCAGGAGTGACTTTGGGCCATTCCTGGGTGTACTTTTCACTGGTGAAAAGTAGTCCAAGAAGAGGAAGGGAAATGGGCTCTTCTGAGCCCGTGAGAATCTGAGGATGACCAGAGCAGGGTCTGGACTTGGTATCCGTGTCTGCAGAACTGTATCTATATTTTGCCTATTTTTTTTAAAGGAGAAAGAGCTCCTAACCTTCATTTGCTTCCCTAAAGATCCAGGTCAACTGGCTCTATGCAATGCCCACACTCAGCTGCACGCCTTTTGGCCACCAAATATGCTACTGCCTCACCAGGTATGCCTGAGTGAAGGTCTCAGGGACGGGCCTCAGCAAATGACACAACTGGAGGACATGCATCCTCTGCACTCCCCCTGTCTGCCCAGAGTCCCCACTGTCATCAGCTCAGACCTGACCTCCAGCTGGGGGCTTTGCCCCCTTGTCCAAATCCATGGGTTCTCTTGATTTCTGCAGTAGGGTGTGTCTTTTCTTACCCCGGTCCTGTGAATCCCACAATGATGAGGAAGGACTATGCATGACTAAGGTTTGGGGTCATTTTGCTAGCCTGCGAGGTTTAAGAGAGAGCCAAACCCTGAGCAGGAGGGAGAATCTCACCAAGAAGAAATGACAGGAGTAGAACGTGTCCTGTGGACTGGGGGGGGGGGGGTCCCTATGCTGAGAATCTCTTAAACTCAGCAGGCAGAGAAAGTTGTAACACCAGAGACAGTGCAAGGCGGTGAGAGACAATGGCAGCGGAACAGTGGCGGCAGAACCCGGAGAGAGAGCAGCTGTGGGTCAAGGCTTCCTGGTAGAGTGCGGTGCCTCTGGGAACTTATTGGTGGGGCTAAAGAGTTTTGTTACACTTGCCTGAGCAGGGCAGGGGCCAGGCCAAGAGACTCAGAGGCTGAGAGATCAGAGAGAGGCATGGCTGTGGCATCGCCCAGAAGCTGTCCTGACCCAAGAACAGTATCTTGAGTTGTCCCATAACCTGTTTGTTACTTCCCTAATAAGCCCCATAGCTGGCAGTATGGTTTGTGAGTTCTGTGTGAAGATTGCAACAAATGATCAAACCCAGAAGAGAAGCGGAGAGTGACGTGGATGGAAGGGACGGCTAATGTCAACATTGGTCAAAAGGCTGGAGGTACATCCAACCTCCACCTCACAGTAATCAGCCTGGGGCGGATGTTGATTCTCTCTCTCTCCCCCCCCCCCCTTCCTCTGACCCCGCGGGTCATTTCACAGCGTCCTCACATTGCTCTTCTTCCCTTTGCCCTACTGCGCCCCGATCTGAATTTCTCTCCTCGGCCTCTAGCCAGGTTCGGTGGCCTGATTTTGATCCCCCCCCATTTAGTAACCACAGCGGCAGGCTTGCAGCTTGCAGCCCTTCTTTCACCTGTATTTCACTGTGGACTTTCACTGCCTGTGTTTCATTTGGAATACAGGGGAACATTAAGCCTCCGGCTTAAAGGAAGAAGATGGACTTGAGCCGCAAAGAGAAACTGACCTGCCTCCCATCCTGCAGTTAATGTAGAAGGATGCTCAGGGCTCCTGGCTGGACAGGCTCCTCGCTTCCAAATCTAGGCCAATATTCTCCACTAATGCTACCCATCCCCCACCCTAGAAAGCAGACAGCACTGTCACCGCATCAACAGTCTCTCTAGACTGAGCATACCTGAGCCTTGCACTTTTGGCAGGAAAGAAAACAGACCCATTTAGCCAGCCCACACCCTGATGCCGAAGAGCTGCCTAAAGCTGCCTGGCAGCTCACTGCTCAGAACCCTGAGGCCACAGAGTATTTGGTGATGGATGGGCTGTAAGATGGGGCCGGGCTGCCACACACCTTTTTGTCACCTTGGGAAGAGGAAGGTCGCATCCAGGTGGCATTCGTATTGTGCCTGAAACTCAAAAAGGCACGGCTATGGAGTGGATTGGGACTCATAGCGACCCCATAGGGCAGAGCAGCACGCCCCTGCGGGTGTCCCAGACTCTCCCGGAATTGAACCCCTCATCTTCCTCTCGCAGACCCCTGCAGAGCAGGAGGAAGAAAATGTTTCCTTCTGAACTTCTGAGGGTCACCATCGACGTTCTCGCCAATGAACGAAACAAAAACCCAAGTCCATGCGAGTGATTTTATTTCAAACCTACCTCTCAAGATCGTTGATGAGGAGTAAATAAATACATGGACTCCAAGTCTTGCCTCTATTTCACACGGGGCCGTTTGTAAGCCTGTGGGCTCCCAAGCTCAAAGATACTAAGCCAACGCGTGTCCTAATGGGCCGGCAGGTTCTGAACTAACTCCACAACACCAAAGAACTATGACAGGGCTACTGATTACTAGGTGGTGCTGAGGTTCCAAAAAAATCAAAAAGGAAGCTGGGACTGAAACGCATTGCACTGTTCTGAGATGTACATCTGATCTGCACTAACCAAGAAAATTTTGAGATTACTTTCCCGGAGGTAGAATTATTCCACACAGTTACCCAGCACTTAAATAGCCCCCTTTGTCTTATCTCTCTGAGTGTAAACACAAGGTGCACACAGTGGATTCTCTTCTCGCCCCCTGAAGCTTCGGAAGACAAGCCCTTTTTTGTCATGGTGAGTGCAGGGCCGGGTCACCTTACAAAAGGAGTCATTTAATGCTCCATTTCCCAGACTTTCCTATGATCGAAACTTCTAACCTCAAATGTTAGCAGTGATTGTTTCCCTGTCTCCCCCCCTCACCCCCCCCTCGCGCGCGCGCGGACACAGACACACACACACACACACACACCCCTCCCCGCCCATCTTTTTCAGTCTGACCTCGCACACAGGGACGCTCTCCTTTCTTTTTCCGTAGCCCCAAGAATTTTCAAAGCAAGGCCCTCTGGCCATTTACAGCACTCCTGGGGCCTGAAGCGCGGGGAGGAGGTGAACGGCGGGCCGGGGGGTGGGGGGGGGGGGGGGGGGGCAATTGGGAGTGGTTAGGAGGCGAAGCCACATATATTCCGCTTTAGTTCAGAAATTCAGAACATGTTTTTACAACCACTCCCCCCAACCGCCCCCCACCCCAGCCAAGATCTCTGCTCCTGCCTTCCAGCACATTAATAAAAAAAGATGCGAGCGAATGAAATTGGAGCCCAAGACCTCTCTGACCCGCATGATGAAGAACTCCGGGCACCCTGTCTCACGTTCTCACCACCAACAGCCCACGTTTAAGGCTCAGGTTCTCGCCAGCTGCCACCACCCCCACCCCCACCCCCCGGGGTGGCCGGCGAAACTTGTCCCGGGAGCCACCCGGCCCGTCGGCGTGGCAGCACCGAGCCCTCCGAACCAGATGTACGACTGCCCACAGCGCACGCACAGGCCCGGAGTGACTTCACCCACGAGAGGCCATCTGCGTGTCCAACAGCAAGACAGACGAAGAGTGAAAAGGCGAAGGCACATTACCATCCTGTCCCGAGTTGTCCAGATACTCCGTCAGGTCACAGCCAAACGCGCTGGCGGCTCCCTTTCGTCTCAGCTTCTGCTTGGCACCCTTGTTCTTCATGAGTTAGTCCCGAAGAGGTTGCCCCCTCCGTCTCCCTCGGCCCTCTGCTTGGCACCGCGCGAGGGGTGGGCCCCCTCCACCACCCCGGTTAGCTCACAGGCGGCTGCGCGGCTCTGGGGGGCCGCATGGACGTCGGCACGGGTCGGGGGGCGCGCGCGAGGCGCCCGCAGCCGGCGCTGGGCGAGCCCAGCCCGCCACCCAGCCTGCGCTCGTCCCGCGGAGCGGCCGCGCGGCGCTGGCAGCGGCGATCGGCGCGCTGGGGAGTGTCACTTCCTCACTCGGGAGTCCCGGGGACTTTCGCAGCCTCTTGCCCGCTCGTGGGGTGCTTTCCCCGGGCCTCCGACGGAGCCCCCCTTCCCAAACGCTCGGAAGCGGGCGCGGGGCGCGGGGCTCCGAGGCAGCCCGGGGGCCGGCGCGATCCTCTTGCTCGCTGCTGCCGCCGCGGGCTTGCCTTCAGACGGCCGGGCTCGAATGGAGGACCAGCATCCTGCCTCTCGCGCCCGCCCTCACCGAGCCTCCCCTTTTTTCCTGTCTTGCAAATCCTAGGATCATCCAGCTCAGGAAACGCTGGAAGGAAGTTCGCTGGGGGCGGGGGGTGGAAACTTTTGGCAGCTCGGCGCTGGAGCGCGTACGCAGCCGGAGGAAGTCGGTGGCGCAGGGGGGGGGAGGGGGAGGGGGAATGACCGGCGGGCGGGCGGGGGGGGGGGTACGCGCGCGCTCCGGGGAGGCTGCCGCGCGGCCCTGGAGATGCGGCCCCGCCGCCCGCAGGAAGCGGCCGCGCTCCGCCGCCTGGGCCGCCGCTTCCTGCCCGCCGGCCGCGCTCCGGAGCCGGCGGGAGCTGCAGGGAGCTAGCTGGGGCTTTTCCAAACGAGAGTCCTGCCTGGGTGCGCGCCCCACTGTCACCATCGCGTTGACACTGTCTACCGAGGTGCGTGCCTTTCCCCTGGGGACCCACTGAGAGAGGGAGTCGCGGCAGAGACAAAGGCGGGGATTCCGGCCGGGAAACCTGACGGCGAGCGGGTTTTCGGTGGCCACGCCCTGCCATTCCCGGGAGCCCGGTGGACCCTCAACCCTGCTCGCGCTGCCCTCGACGAGGCTGGAATGCCCTTGGGCATCGCGTGCTGTGAACCGACAGCTCGAGAAATGAGATTGTGGATCACACACACACACACACAGAGCTATATGGCAATGTTTGCTCAATGGGCTTGATTTAAGAAATCTCTGAGTTTCTAGCATAACATAGGATGTCATCTCCGGGGTTGCTACAAAATTGCCTCAAGCGATTTCAGCGGGACGTGGGTTTTGTTGTTGTTGTTGTTGTTCTTTGCTTTTTGCTTTCCCCGGTTAAATGGGAAATTCCTGGACTTCTCTCTGGTCGGCAAAAAGTATTATGAGTTAACCATTTGGGGCTTAGAAGAAACTTCCTGTGTAAATTCACATCAGTGTGTAAATGTGAAGGGAAGGGACATTTATGTAACTGAGATTGCTGGTCGAAAACTTTCATCATTGTATTTCAGTTGTGGAATCGCTCTACAGTCACTTGTCACCCTCTGTGTCACCATGACAGTTTTTGAATGCTGACCTTTGCCCTTTCACTGTCTCAGAGGTCACAACTTGGTCGCCTGTGTGCGAATCTGGCCCACAGATGTGTTTGGTTTGGCACATACCAGGCTTAAAAAAAAAGTAACTAACATTAAGGAGTTAAGATATTTTACACAAGAAAATTAGAGTTCTGACTTCTCTTGCAGAAATGGAAAATCTGATAACATTGCAAGTGCGTTCCCACACTGAACTGCAAAGGCGGTTGGAAGCTGGTGGTGTCTACTCCTTGTGATGCATCCTGAAAAGAAAGGAAAGCCTTCATAGGTTAGAGCCACCCCTCTGCTGCCTTCTCCTCTGGAACCACTTCAGTTTGCTTCTCAAGCTCTGTACTGTCCCCTCTGCCTTACATTTTCAGTCTGCCTCTCAGTGACACTATCATTATGCCAATCATCCAGTCATCCAGGCGAGACACGTCTGTAACCACTGACTCATTTGTCTCCTTCTTCCTCACACCAGTCTAGTCCCACTTGGACTGATGCGTCCATCAACATGCCTCTCACATGAGTTTCCTTCTGCTCCGCGTTCCTTCCTTCTCCGCTCACAGAGGGCCATCCCACTCCTCCATGATTAGAATGCCTCAGTGGGATTTGCTGAGTCTATTAGAATACCTTAGTGGGATTTGCTGAGGCCAGTCCCTTCCCACTTCTCCAGTCCTATGTACTGAAGCCTGATGGACGGCTTGCTCTTCCTAAACCATGACTGGTGTTTTATGCTTGCCTTGCTCAAAGCCTTTCCAGGACTCCTTGTTCCATATCACCAGGGCAGCAATGTTTAAGCATTTTGAGAACTTCCTCAAGAGTATTTGGTAGGCTATGTAGAATAAAGGCTTTGCTCTTCCGTGCTTACAGTCCCTCATCTGACCCACAAGGGTTTCATCACACTAACCTTGATCCAGCCCCGCAGGGCACAAATTATGGAAGTTCTCCCAACCTCTATGAATTACCCTTTCAATGATTTTCCCAAATGTTTAACTTTTTATTGTGAAATCATTTCAGCTGAAATATTTCAAAAGAAATGGTACCCCCCCAAAAAATAATGACTGTATGTTCTTTGCCCAGTTTCCTCAAACGTGAATATGTCAACAGAAAAAGTCTCAAACTGAGGACATTTATGTGGATACAATAACATGAACTGGTCAACAGACATCAAAACTCAAATCAAACCCATTGTCATCAGTTAGTTCCAGCTCACAGGGCTCCAATGGCGCAGAATGCCTCTGATCTTTCAGTTCGCAGCCAAGGGCTCGACCATCGCACCACCAGGGCACCTCTGCTCAACAGGACTTCCAAAGAAAGTTATTTTTCCATCACACAGATTTTCAAGTGAAATATAGATTTTCTTCTGAAAACCCATCGGTTAAACTGTGAGAACAGTAATTTTCAAGCAATTGCCCAAACGCTCCACAGTATATTATTAGCCATGTACAAGATTCCATTAATTACCACCTATACTCATGTCTTGGAACTTCAGAAGGGGGAGAGAGAATCAAGATCAATATCAAACAGAGGCTAATGCTCCCTAGGATGTCAGGCATACTTCTGCTCGACATCCTTTTCACTAATTCGGATACCAGCTGTACTTCCCGTGGCACTTTCTGCTTCTCTGCTGGGTTTGGTAAGTCATGGTCATGGCCACACAGAACTCACAGGCCGGACTCACAGCTATAAGGTTATTCGTAAAGGAACAGGTTACAGTTTTGGATCAGGATTAACAGACTACAAGTTGGAACCAGATGAGCAAATAGGCAGTGATGGGCAGCTCCCTCAGCTCCTGGAGCAGACTTCTCTGGCTCCCTTGAAGGGCAGGCCTCTTCTCTCCATCCTCCCCCTCACTAGGGTCCGGCTTCCGTCCTACCTGGTCACATGCCACAAACTATTTAGCCCTGCCAGGTACCCCAAAAGTACCTTACTCCACCAGCAAGTCTTGCCCCAAATCACTCAGCTCTCTTACTCTGTGGGTCAGTAGCCACCTCACGACAGGGCCTAGGAAGTCCACGGCATCGTTTCTTGCTGATTCCCTGGTTTTGCTATTGCCATTTCTTGGTCAGAACTTTTTAATCTATAGAACCACTTCCAATGTTACAATGCTCTCTGGTTCTCATGGGCCTAGAAGTTCTCAGTCTAAGGAGCTTGGGTCCAAAGGAGGCACTGCACTCTTAGCTCTTCTTTCTTAGTAGTAGTGAGGTGCCCATCCTACCACTTGGATGGTTCATTTTAAACCTAGCAAGACGAACAACGGATGAATGTCTTCTAAAGGATTCTATGCGCTTTTTCTTCTTGATCCAACCCCTTGGGGCTTATCTGCAATATTTACAATGCTATCTGCCCATTTTGTCTGTCAGTGTCTTACTGCGGTGGCCTGCTGGCTGCTGTGATGCTGAAGGCTATGTCACTGGTATTTCAAATGTAGCAGGGTCACCCAAAAGGAATAGATTTCAGCAAAGCTTCCAGACTCAGAAGAGACTACGAAGGAGTTGGCGGCCTGCCTGGAGGGCGTAGGCACTGAGAGCCTCCGGCACATCTTGGAAATAGTGTCAGGTGCTCAAGGCCTAATGAATTGAAGCAGAATATTATCAGAGGTGGTGCCAGAGGATGCGTCCCTTGGATCAGAATGCACTTGAAATATGACTGCGGAGGAGCTGCTTTCTCAAAGTAGAGTCGGCCTTGGTGGGGTGAATGGAGTAAAGCCTGTGGGAGTAGAGCCCTCAGAATCTTCATTTGCTGATGGGACAGGACTTAATATGAGAAGAGACAGCTGCAAGGATCTACTCTAATAATCAGAACTTAGAATGGAAGAAGTATGAATCTAGGAACATTGGAAGTTGTTCAAAAGTCAATGGACTGCATAAAGATCCAGATACTCAATGTTAGTGAGCTGACGTGGACTGGCCAGGGCCATTCTGAATCAGAAAATCATATGGCTTACTATGCTGGGAATACCACAATCAAGGAGAACAGAGCAGCATTCATTGTCAAAAAGGATATTTCAAGATCTATCTTGAAGTACAACACTGCCTGTGATAGGATTATATCGATCTGCCTTCAAGGAAATACAATCAATGCAGCCCAATTTAGGTACCAACCACTACAGCTCAAATCAAACCGAGCTCATTGCCCTCTAGTCACTGGTGAATCATGGCGACCCACAATGGGTTTCAGAGATTGCAACTGTTTATGAGAGTAGGAAGCCCAGTCTTTCTCTCGTGGGGTCACTGATGGTTTAGAACTGCCAACCATGTGAATCACAGCATAACTCATAACCACTACACCACCAGGGCTCCTTACTACTAGAGCGAGTGACGAAGAAATCGAAGAATTCTACCAAGGTTTTCAGTTTGAAATTGATCAAACATGCAATCAAGAGGCATTGATAATGATTGGCAATTGGAATGTAAAAATTGGAAACAAAGAGGAAGGAACAGTAGTTGGGAAATGTGGTTTTGGTGATAGAAATGAAGTTGGAGATTACATGATAGGATTTGTAAGACCAATGATTTATTTATAACAAATACCTTTTCTTTTTTCCCAACAATATAACTTTATACACGTGGGTTTCTCCAGATGGAATACACAGAATCCAGTTGACTACATCTGTGAGAAGACACTGGAGAAGCTCAATGTCAGCAGCTAAAACCAGGCCGAGTGCTGACTGTGGAACAGTCATGAGAACCAAAATATGACCTTGAGTCTATCCTTCCTGAATTTTTAAAACATCTCGAGAACAGATTTGACACGTTGGACACCAATGACAGAAGACCGGATGAGCCGTGGGAGGACATCAAGACTATCATGCATGAAGAAAGCAAAAGGTCAGTAAAAAGGCAGGAAAATAAGGAACGGTCAAAATGGGTGTCAGAAATACCCTGACACTTGCTCTTCATCGTAGAGTAGTTAAAACAAATGGAAGAAACGATGTAGGCAAGAGCAGAACAGAAGATTTCAAAGGGCAGCTCAAGAAGACAAAGTAAACTATTATAAAGAAACGTGAAAAGCTCTAGAATTAGAAAGCTAGAAAGGAAGGGTATGCTTAACATATCTTAAACTGAAAGAACTCAAGAAAAAAAAATTGAAGCCTTGAGTTGCAAAATTGAAAGATTCTATGAGTAAAATTGAGATAGTTAAAGTTTATTGTGCCAACCTGGCTGATAAACACATGTGGGGTTAATTGAAGGGTGGAGAGATAAACAGCTCGGTAAGCCTCACCTTTCTAGTTCTTGAGTTTCTTGCTTTGTGATGGTTGGACCGGGGTGCAGCTGCCTTAGCAAGTTCCCTGATTTAGCTGGCAAGGCTCACTTCCTGCAAGACATCCCTGAGGAGAAGCTGCATGAACCTACCCTGATGTAGCCTTGGGTGCTGGAAGACCTAACCAACTGACTGGAAGAGATCCATATTTGTACCCATTCCAAGGAAAGGCCCCAAAAGAATATGCAAATAAAACAATATCATTGAGATCACATGCAAGTAAAATTTTGCAGAAGATCATCCAACAATAGCTGCAACAGTACATCGACAAGGAGCTGCCAAAGGTTCAGGTCAGATTCAGAAGAGGACGTGGAACAAGGAACATCAAGCAATGATGACTGAATGCCGAGAATACCAGAAAGTTGTTTCTACTTAAGTTTCCTTGACTGTGCAAAGGCATTCAACTGTGCGGATCATAACAAACTATGAATGGCCTTGAGTAAATTGAGAATTCCAGGACACTTGTGGAACCTGTACATGGATCCGTGCTCATGGGGACCCTGTACATGGATCCGTGCTCATGGGGACCCTGTACATGGATCCATGCTCATGTGGACCCTGTACATGGATCAAGAGGGAGTTGTTCCAACAGAGAAGGGAGTACCACATGGTTTAAAACTAGGGAAGGTGTGCGTTGGAGTTGAAACCTCTTACCATACGTATTCAGTCAGTATGCTGTATGCATCAGAGGAGTTGGATTATATGAAGAAGAATGTAGTGTGGGGATTGGAGGAAGGCTCATTAACTACCTTTAATATGCAGATGACACGAGCTTGCTTGCTGAAAGTGAGGAAGACTTAAAGCACTGGTGAAGATCAAGGATTGCAGCCTTCAGTACAATTACAACTCAGTGTAAAGAAAAGCCAAAGGTCGCACAACTGGAACAATAATTTGATAAATTGAGAAAAGACAGATGTCATGAATTTCATCTGCCTTGGATCCACAGCCAATGCTCATGGAAGCAGGAATCGTGAGATCAAAGGATGCATTGAAATGGGTGAATCTGCTGTCTAAACCAAAAACCAAACTCGCTGCCATCGATTCAATGCTGACTCGGAGTGAACCCCCCTGTGGGTTTCCGAGACTGTAACTGGTTTTTAAATTTTTTAATTTCTATTTATTTTTAATCATTTCATGGAGGGCTCTTACAACTCTTATAACAATCTATACATCCATTGTGTCAAGCACATTTGTACATAATGTTGTCAGCTTTTTTCAAAACATTTTCTTTTTACTTAAGCTCTTGGTATCAGCTCATTTCCCTCTCTCCCCATCCTCCAACCCTCATAAACCTTTGATAAATTATTATTATCTTACACCAACAGCTGTCTCCCTTGACCCATGTTTCTGTTGTTCGTCACCCTAGGGTGGGGAAGATTATACATTGATTATTGCCTCTTCTTTCCCCACTTTTCCCCTACCCTCATGATATCAATACTCCCATTATTGTTCCTGGGGGGTTCTCTATCCTAGATTCCCTGTGTCGGGAGCTCTTATCTGTACCAGTGTACATGCTCTGGTCTAGCTGGATTTTTAAGGTAGAAGTGGAGTAATGATAGTGGGGGGGGGGGGGGAGGAATCATTTAAGAACTAGAGGAATGTTGTGTTTTGTCTGTGCTATACTGCACCCTGGCTGGCTTGTCCCTTGTGAAGCGTCTGTGAGGGGATGTCCAATAGTCTACAGTTGGGATTTCGCCCCACCTCCCACCCCATTCACATTGATATGGTTGTTTGTTTTGGGTCTTCTGATGTCTGATACCTGATTCTGTTGACACCTCATGATCGCACAGGCTGGTGTGCTTCTTACACGTGGACTTTGTTGCTTCCCAGCTAGATGGCCACCTGTTTATCTTCAAGCCTTTAAGACCCCAGATGCTATATATTTTAATAGCCAGGCACCATCAGCTTTCTTCACCGCATTTCTTATGCACCCACTTTGTCTTCAGCGATCGTGTCAGGAAGGTGAGCATCACAGAATGCCAGGTTATTAGAACAAAGTGTTCTTGTGTTCATGAAGTACGTGACGCCCAATATCTATCTGCTACCTTAATACTTAACATAAATATGTGTATATAGATCTATGTCCCTATCACTATATATAAATATATTTACTTTACATATGTACGTGCTTGTGTTAGGCAGGGTTCTCTAGAGAAATGAGACTAGGACATATATATAAATAAGAGGATAGGTTTTTACAGCGAGAAGGAATATAACAAATAATTAGTCCACACAGCAGTACAGAAGGTTCCGCTCAACTCACTTTGGTGGAACAGTTAATATACTAGAAGTCCTTCAACTTCAGTGGGTTGTCGGGTCCCAGGTCAAGGAAGCAGACAGCAGAGTCCTCCCTGGGTAAGGCAAGCAGAGTCTGCCCACAGGCAACAAGCAGCAGGGTGAGTCACCAACAGTCAGTAGCTTGAGAGCTTAGAGAAGCAGGCCCAGATGCAAGCAATGCAAGGCAACAGAATCCACTAGCTTCAAGCTCAAGCAATGTATGCACCAGCAGCAAGGCCGCGAAGCAGGTCTTATAGGAGCCTTAAGCTACATGATTCACAGGCTGGCCCGGCCCACAGCTGGTGTAGCTCACAGGTTGAGGCAGAGAACTTAGCTACAGTAGCAGCACAAACTCTCGAGCATACTCCAATCACCAGAGAGCAGGGGTGAGCCTTGCAGAGCCATTTATCTCTTTGTCCTCCAATCAAATCGCAATCTGATTAATGCCGCGTGTTCCTATTGGCCAGGTTGGCATAATAAACCTAATCATCACAGGGCCTGTATTTATACCTCTATAAATGTCTTTCGACTCCTAGTTCTTTCCTCTATTTCCTTTAACTTTCCTCTTGTCCCACATCATTTTTGACCTTCATTCGGCTTTCAGTGATTCCTCTTGACTACATTGTACTTGATCAAACCCCACCAGACCTTGTATGACCTCTTCCTCATCAATTTTAGGTTGCTTGTTGTTCCCTTGTCTCTGGGTTTGTTGGATCCTCCTTTCTTTCCCTGACCTCTCCCTCTCCCACATCACCCCCAAAACTATTATTCCCATTGCTTTTTCCTCGGGATTGTTTATTCTGCCTATCTTATATAGATAGACATGGTAAAAAAAAAAAAAAGCCTATAAATAGTTCCAGGTCTGTCTGTTGATCGTTTTTTGTTTTTTTTTTAACATTTTATTAGGGGCTCATACAACTCTTATCACAAGCCATACATATACATACATCAATTGTATAAAGCACATCCCTACATTCTTTGCCCTAATCATTTTCAAAGCATTTGCTCTCCACTTAAGCCCTTTGCATCAGGTCCTCTTTTTTCCCCCCTCCCTCCCCGCTCCCCCCTCCCTCATGAGCCCTTGATAATTTATAGATTGTTATTTTGTCATATCTTGCTCTATCCGGAGTCTCCCTTCGCCCCCTTCTCTGCCGTCCATCTCCCAGGGAGGAGGTCACATGTGGATCCTTGCAATCAGTTCCCCCTTTCCAACCCACTAACCCTCTACTCTCCCAGTATCGCCCCTCACACCCCTGGTCCTGAAGGTATCATCCACCCTGGATTCCCTGTGCCTCCAGCTTCCTTGTCTGTTGATCTTTATGAATGTGTTCTGATCTGGTTTGATGAGGTGCCAAGCCCTGTCTCTGAGTCTATTTGGGGGATTCCTTTGGAATTTCATTGCTTTGTTCCCTTTGCTGTTCTGTTGCATTCCCTTTGTGTTTTGCCCAGTGGGGAGTGTTGGTGGTGGTGGTGTTAGACCGGGCACAGTTCCTTCACTGTGTGTCCAGTGTGTCCCTTGTAGCACTATGGGTCAGTGAAGGAGCACTGTGTCTCGTGGTGGGGTTGGCCCTACTTTCCTCTCCATGCATTAGTTGCTTCGAGCAGGAGTATCATCCTTGGGGCTTGGTAGGCTAGGATGTGGTTCTCTCTCTCTCTCTCTTTCGTCCCCTCTTAATTTGCTCCCATGTGTTCTCAGTAGACCCACCCCTCTCCTCGAGCTATATCTTCAGAGACTATAACTGTTTATGAACAGAGGAAGCTAGTCTTTCTCCCAAGAAGCCGTTGGTGATTTCGAACTGCCTATCATTCAGCTGACAGACTGCACCACTGGACTTCTAAAGTGTTGAAAAGTAAGGAATTTACTTTGACTAAGGTGCGCCTGACCCAAGCCCCCTTGGGTGGTATTCTCAATCACCTCACATTCCTTTGAAAGTTGGCCACTGAATATGAAGAATCCAGGAAGAATCAATGAGTTTGAATTATGGTGCTGTGGAAGAATATTGACTATACCATGGACTTCCAGAAGAACAAACAAATCTATCTTGGAAGAAGTACAACTAGAAGGCTCCTTAGAAACAAGGATGGCAAGACTTGATCTCATGTACTTTGGACATGTTATCAGGGGAGATCAGAACCTGGAGAAGGACATCGTGCTGGGTAAGGTCCAGGAGCAATGGGGAAAAATGAAGGTCCTTAACAAGGTGGAGTGACAAGTAGCTGGACCAATGGGCTCAAACATAACAACAATTGTGGGGATGGCACAGGACAGGACAGTGTTCCGTTCTGTTGAACGTAGGGTAACTTTGAGTTGGAACCTATCTGGTGGCACTTGACAACAGCAAGATTCCTCTATGATTTACCTAGAATTTCTCAAAGAAATGCCCTAATTATAGAAATTCCAACTTGAAACACTGTTCGAGGCCTTTGAATCTCTCCATCATGATAAATTAGGATCCAGGTGCGAAGGGTTCAAGTTTACATTGTACTGAGCACCAGGTAAGACTGAACACACTTTATTTTGAAGGTGCACGTGGAGTCTCTTTGTTTCTATCTGATAACTCTTAACTCTCTAGGTCTAATGATAGCATGCCGGAATAATTCACTGTCTAAGCCAAGGAATTTGGAAGGGGCTACCTGCCAAATCAGTTGGAAAAGATCCCTATCTGTGTTTGTTCCAAAGAAAGATGACCTAATAGATTGCTGAAATTATCACACAATGTTGTAAATATCACACACAAGTAGATTTTGCTGAAGTTAAGTGCAAAGTGGTTGCAGCAGTATATCAATAGGAAGCTACCAGAAATTCCAGCTGGAGACAGAAGAGGCCTTGGACTGAGGGATACCATTGCTGATGTCAGATGGGCCTTAGCTGAAAGTAGAGAACACCAAAAAGATGTTTACTTGTGGTTTATGGACTACACAAAGGCATTTGAGTGTGTGGCCCACACTAAGTCCAGATAGCATGGCAGGAAATGGGAATCGCCCAATTATATTCATGCAGAACTTGTACATAAGCTAAGAGGCAGTCTGTTATTGCGATACTTAAAATAAAACATGGTGTGCACAAGGGTGGTATCCTTTCCGTCTATTTCCTACATCTCTCTACTAAGCAAATACTCGGAGAAGCTGGGCTACATAAAGAGGCAAAGAGGATGCACCAGGAGTGGAGGAAGACTCATTACTAATCTACTATACACAGATGCTACATATACAGAGGACACCCGGCAACCTCTGATATGCAGATGACACATACGCGAATGACAGAACTGTTAAACCAAAGAAGACTTGAAACACTTACTGATGAAGATAAAAGACAACAACCTTCAGATTACACCTCAACATAAGAACACAAAAACTCTCACAACTGGGCCAGTAAGCAACATCATGGTAAACATAGAAAAAATTCTGATATTGTCAAGGACTTCCTTTTTGCTTGGATCCATAATCAATGCTCACGAAGCAGCAGTCAAGAAAGCAAACTGTGTTACATTGGGCAACTCTGCTGCGCCCGAGCAGAACTGTCACTTGTGTGTCGCAGAGTCAAGAAAGCACCGTGAAGACTAAGTAGCACTTGATTCACACCATTGGCATTTTTGATCCCCTCATATGCCTGTGAAAGATGGGCAGTGACTAATGCAGACAGGAGTAGAAGCCGTTGCCCTTGAAGCTTGTTGTCAGCAAAGAATATTGACTATACCACTGCTTGCCAGGAGAATGTGTTGAAAGAAGTCTAGCTAGAATGACCTAGGAAGGAAGGATGGAGAAACTTCGTGTGATATACTTTGTTATGAGGATCAACCGGTTCCTGGAGCAGGACACCCTGCTTGGAAAAGTAGAGGGTTGGTGAAAAAGGAGAGGTTGAATGGAAACAGTGGCAGCAATCATGGGCCTTAATTTAGGAAAGATTGTGAGACTGGCACCGGACCAGCCAGTGTTTCATTCTGAAATACAAGGATGAGTCAAAAAAGTATTTCCTCTAGGATTCTAGGTCATACATGCATGAGTTCGTTGCAAGCAAAATATGTTTCCCTATGTCTCCGGGATCACTGGATGGTTGCAGACAAGTTTGCTCAGCGAGACACTTGTCTGAATCTTATTACCCACTGTCACATAGTGGATCCCGACTCACAGCAACCCAGTCTAGGGTTTCAGAGGCTGTACATCTTTTTTTTAAAATCATTTTATTGGGAGCTTTTATAGATATCATAACATTCCATAGTTCAATTACATCAAGCAGTATTATACAATTGCTACCACAGGAAATTTAAAAGCACTTTCTTCTTTTTTTTACTTAATGCAATATATCTTTTTTTTTTTTTTAATTTTTTCAAATCGTTTTATTAGGGGCTCATACAACTCTTATCACAATCCATACATACATCAATTGTGTAAAGCACATCTGTACATTCATTTCCCTAATCAATCTTTTTTATTATTATTAATAAATCTTTTTATTGGAGCTCATACAACTCTTATCACAATCCATACATACATCAATTGAGCAAAGCACCCTTATACATTCGTTGCACTCATCATTCTCAAAATTCACCTTCCACTTGGGTTGAGGCTGTGTATCTTTACCGGAGCAGACAGCCTCATCATTCTACCTCAGAATGGCTGACAGCTTAGAACCACCAACCTGTGTTTACCAGTCGAATGCTTACCCATCATCACCTTAAAAAAGGGGAGGGGGTAAACCAGGAAAGAATATTTTCTGTGCCATAGGAAAAGAATGGTTTTGATGTCAGAGCTAATACGGATATATAAAAATTTCCAGAAAACGCAAGTGAACGTCTCCTCACATCATTAAAGTTTTGAAACGAGTGTTCAGGAATGCTGCCTCACTCCAGATTTTTGGGATGGGTCAGTTTGAAGGAAGGTTGAGAAGATCTCAAAGATGAGGCAACATCTATGAATGAGGAAACCGTGACTGACTTCCAGAAACTGGCGGAAAGAGACGTAGAGTTACTACTGATCTGATAGATATTGAAGTTAAGATCTCATACGGTTTGGGCATTTTTAGTTTTCAGCGAAAACCTTGCCCCCAGCAAGCTTTCAGCTCTATAGGTGCCAAAAGCAATGTGCGGATATCAACGGCATCTTTCCAGTAGTCTTTTAAACAAGACTGAAGCTGATGGAAATGATTTTATGAGCGCAGAAAGCCTCGTTTTTCTCCTGTAGATGGTCGGGCAGGTTTGAACCACAAACTTAAGTTACCAAACTCAGAGTTTACCCATCAGTGCCACATAGCCATTAGAAGTCAGCTCCAACTCATAGTGACCCTGTGCAGCAGCGAGAACTGTCCCTTTGGGTTTCCGAGATTTTAAATGTTTGCAGCCTTCTCTTTCTCCTGAGGAGCAAGTGGTGGGTTCGAACCACTGACCCTGTGGTTAGCAGCCTAACCCACCACACCAGCAGAGCTAGAGCTACCTTGGAGGAATATCTTGGAAACACAGGAGCGTCACATGTTGATGTTTTTGTTTAATAAAGAAAGGCTTCTGTGATTTTGTTGATTTACCCTGGTACATAGTGTGGACATGTTAGCTGCTGGGATCTTTAAGCTATTTGGTGATCACGTGAGTTATGCAATTACCAGAAGATCGTGGTGCACATGTACTAGGCAAGCACTCGTTCCACACAGAGGCACCCCAGGAGAATCCTGTCCTTGCCTATGAATGAGCTCACCTGTAACTGTTGGGTGTGTCTGCCCCCTTCACTCACCCACCTTCCCACTGCCATCAAGTCGATGCCGACTCACAGTGACCCTGCCAGCCAGGGTAGAGCTGCCCCTGAGGGTCTCTAGACTGCAACACTTCACGGGCATCGACAGCCCATGTTTCTCTCACGGAGCCTCTGGCAGTTTCACACAGCTGACCTGGCAGTTAGCAGCCCGACATGCACCCACTAGACCACCAGGACTCCTCACACAAGGGTGGAAGTAACCTTTTCTGCTTTCACTCAGTAGCTTTAGAAGACAGAAAGAGGGTGCAGGGAGAGCTTTGTATCCTCTGTGAACTCATTTTGTTTTTCTTTTCTTTTCCCCAGTTTGTCTATTAAACCCAGAGACAGCACTCATCAGTTTCAGAGTTCGCCCTTCTCTCCAGATGCCTGACTGGTTAGATGCCTTCCTATGAGTTCTTCGCCACGGGCCTTGTTGGACTCCACAGTCTCAGGCACTAAGACCGTGTCCTCCTGGTGGATATATGTCCCCCTACCATGCTGCCATGTCAAAGGTGTTCAGGGGACAGATGAGGCTTCCTACTTCTGTAAAGAGCTACAGAATCTCTCAGGGGCAGTTCGCCCCTGTCCTTTTCGGCTGCTGTGACTCGGCATTGACTGGGTGGCAGTACGCATGTGGGGTCAGAACTGATGGTTGCCTGAGGTTCTTCTAGAGGGAAGTCTGTGATACCCGGTCCCTGAACGAGAAAGATACAGTAAGAGAGCTTCCAAAATTTTGCATATTCCAAGATCCTTTACTATATTTCCCTGTGCATGAGTTCTTCGATTTAGGTGGTACTGTAAATTATCAGGTGCTTGGTGTCGAGGTGGTTACACGTTGAGTGTCTGTTAATTGCAAGATTGACAGTTTGAACTCACTAGCGGCTCTGCGTGAGAAAGATGCGACTTTTTACTCTCGTAAAGAGTTCCAGTCTCAGAAACTCACAGGGACAGCTCTACCCTGGCCTGTAGGGTCACTGTGTGTGGGCATCGACTTGATGGCAGTGAGTTATTTGAGTGTGGAGTAAATTATCTGGTAACGGAAAAGGTTGGATGTTTGAGTCTACAAAAAGGTTCCTCAGGGGAGAATAAGTCTTGGTGATTTATTTCCAAGAAACATCATCAAAAACATGACGAAGTACAGTTCTACACTGACACACATGGGGTCACCATGAGTCTGAATTGACTAGACAACAACTGGTCCTGATTTTCCATCTTCAAAGCCGCCAGTGTGGACAGAGTCCTTTCATGTCGCCATATCTCTGGCTCTGTCTCTTCTGCTTTATTCTTTCCCTTGGAAGGACTTTTGGGATTACGCTGGGTCCCCTTAGATAATCCAGGAGACTCTCTTCCATCTCATGTGATGAATATTTAGATGACACCAAGAAAGAGCTTTAAGCAGGAGATATTCACTAAAGAAACTATTTAAATGTTGTGGAAAGGTGGAACAAATTGTATTACCCATATTTTCTCAAGAAGACAACTATTCGCATTTTTGGGATAGTTCCTTGAATTGATTCTATGCACTGAGGACTCTGGGTGGTGCAAACAGTTAACACCTTGGGCGGTTGACTGAAAGTTGGAGGTTCAAGTCCACAGAGAGATGCCGCTGAAACAATTCCTGGTGACTGAAGGACCAGTCGCTGAAGTCCTTGCAGACCAAATTTCTACTCTGAAACACATGAGGTTGCCTGATGCTTTTCAAACCATTGGTTCTACGTGTCCAAATGAAGTTGAGTAAGATTCCTGAGTGGCGTGGGGTGGTGGTGGGGTCCACATGCTCAATTCCAAGTCAAACAGAATGAAGGTCAAATTGATGAGAAAGAAGGAGCTAGAGCCAGAAACGTTCTCCCAGGCCTAGAAGCCTAGACCTTTTGCTTTCTGGGGATAACAACACCCCGATCTCCCACTGCACCAGCATCTATGTAGCAAGGAAAGCCAGCCTTTCTTCTAAGCAGCTTCCCAAGGGCATGTCGGTGGGGTGATAGGAACAGGAAAAAAGGAGACCTTGAAATGATTCCACTCCCAGCCTAAAAGTTGAAGAACCAACTTGGCCATTATTCTTAGTGACTTTTTTCTTTTCTTTTTCTGAAGCTATGATAGGTAGGTTTATTGTGCCAACCTGGCCAATAGAAACATGTGGGATTAATCAGGTTACAGTTTGAATGGAGGCCAAAGAGAGAAATGGCTCAGCAAGGCCCGCCTCTCTCTCTCTCTCTCTGGTGATCAGACCAGCATGCGCCTGCCTTAGCTAGTTCTCTGCCTTGACTTGTGAGCTACACTACCCATGGGACAGCCAACCTGTGGATTGTGTCACTAGCGCTTGAGGTTCCTTTGAGACCTGCTTTGCCATGCCATGCTGCTGGTGTGTACATTGCTTGAGCTTGAGGCTGTTGGATACTGTCATCTTGCATTACTTGAGTTCTATATCCCGTGCAGGCCTGCTTCATTCATTAAGCTCTGAGCTGCTGACTGCCCAGTGACCTGCCCTGCTGTTTGCTGCCTGTGGGCAGACTGCCTGCATTGCCCGAGGGAAAACTCCGCTGTCTGCTTCCTTGACCTTGGACCCTGCAGCCCTAGTGAGTTGAGTTGAAGGACTTCCAGTATATTAACTGTGCCACAAAAGTGAGTTGAACTGAGCCCTCTGTATTGTTGTATGGACTAATTAGCTGTTATATTCCTTCATGCTGTATAAAAATAGCTATCATCTATCTATCTATCTATCTATCTATCTATCTATCTATCTATCTATCTATCTATCTTCTATCTAATCATAAGTGTCCTGGTTTTGTTTCTCTAGAGAACCCTGCCTAATGCAGAAGCATTGTATATTTTAGTTCCTTTCCAGTTCCTGAAGTAGCAAAACTGCATTGGTCAGGATAAACAAACAAACAAACAAACAACAACGCTGGGACACCCTGTCCTGCCATGCCAATTCTCCAGCTGAGAATGTGATTCACTTGCTTCACCACCCGTTAGGTATTTTGGGGGGGAGGGGGGAAAGGACTGATGGTGGGTGAAGAGTGATAAAGAAAAAGAATTGATTATAAAGAAATGAAATCTCATTCACTTTTTATAATGAAATGACATTAATTGGTGCCCTTGCCTGCAAATTCAGAACTTCAGTTTCGTTTGTTTGTTTTTTAAATACTAGATGTATTTTAGGTATGTTAGGTAGCCAGACAGGGCCACGGGGATGTCGGTCCTATGCCTGCACAGGCCCCCTACAAGTTGTTGGGAAGAAAAATCAAGCAAGAATTAGCTACTCATAAAGACTTTAACTGGGCATGTGCCAATTCAAGTCCCCTGAGCCAGGTGGGTGTTACACTTGGGTGGCCCAAACTAGGGCCAGGTGGTCTTAATTCAGCCAATGGGGTCAACCAATACCTTTGACATGCTTGCCCAGCCAGAGGTTTAAAATAAACTGGTGCCGGGAAAGCGGTCTCTTTTTGACCCCCGTTCCTGGTCTGTGGCAGGTAAGAGCAGATTCTTTCCTCTCGTTTGACCCGGCTCCTGTGCCCGCTCAACCGTGCCTCGGTCTCTGGCCTCAGTTCACCACGTGTGGGTACAGTCCCACAAGGTTGCCGTGTTCAGTGCAGGACCCAGCGTGGCCTGTGAGCCGTTTGGTACGCTTCCCTGACATAGCGTGCACTCTTTTCAGACTGTAAAACCTGAATCTTCTCCTGTCCTTTATAAAAACCCACTTGGATTACACACCAGGCTTTGGCATGAATTCTTTCTCGTGCAAAGTCAAGAACCGAGGTATGACCCACCTGAGAATCGTATCAGAAAGATTAAGGTGTAAGATGATTTACAGTTTCTAAGATGGGGGTGAGTATAGGCTGACTATGAGTCAGAATCAACTTGATGGCAAAGAGTTTTAAGGAGAGAAAAAAAATAAAACAGTCATTTTCTACACAACAAGGATCATGTCCCGGCTTTCAGAAGGAAATGCCCTTTGATAGTCTAACAGGCAACATGAGGTTAGGGCTAGAGGTGAAATGGAGTCATTCATTGGCCTCTTCTTCCCCCACTGATATCTGAGTTATACTTTAATATCTTTATATTGAAATCTTGTTCCGAAGCAAGAAGCTGGGAGATCGTCTGCGTTTTCCAGAATGCCTTCCAAACCTAGTGGCATCTGATCTGAAAAGCACAGTGGGGTAGATGAACTGAGTCTGCTGTTGGCCCCCAAACGAACAGACCAGGCAGCACAAAACGCCCTTGTCCCACTTCACCCGGGCACTGGCCGCTGCCCAACGGCAGCGGGGAGACTTCCTTCCTAGAGTGTAGAGAAGAGACTTCACAAGGCCAGAGGGAGGGCCAAGGGCCGTGGGTGGAATCTCTGTTACTGACATCTGAATCTGCACAGGGTTGCCCTGTCAGTCCAAAACTGGGGCCCTGTGGCTTGGGGGCCACTACTTTGTCCCCTAGAGGGAAAGATGGCCGGAGGCTGGTCCTGGGAACAGCATCCCCAGAAGCCTGGGGTCTATCCGGAGGACCCAATGGGGAGTTCTCTCAGCAATCGGGTTTGGGGTGATGTCTCTTGCCCTCACCATCGCATCTCTGAAACTCCCACACCTTGGGTAGCAAAGCCTGAATCCCTCGTATGATACAGAGTTCTCAGGACAGGATGACCTGGCCTTTTGCCCTGATTCAAGAACCTTGTGCCTCTGTGGTTCTGAGCTCTGGTTCCGAATTCAGGAGCAAGAGGTTTTCATGGGCGGGTGGGGCTCTGTCCCCGCCCTGTTCATTGTGTTCCCTTGTTTCCTGTCTCCTGCCTGTAACCCTTTACCAATCTGCCAGGCGCCTTTTAACACAAAAGGGAGGAGATGGGGGAAGGGAGTGTTGAGGAAAAACATCCCTATTAATAGCCCTCTTGAACAAAATTGTTTTCCCAACACACAGTTTGTTGTTAGGCCTTGACGCTCTGTAATGACCTCCATGTCTCCTCCCCTTTCTTTCTGGCCCTGGTCTCGGGTTTTGCTTTCCCTCCGCAGGCCTCTGTGTGGGAGGAAGATGGTGTGGAGGTACTTGGTGTCAGTTTAGGTCCCCACAGCTTTCACCACATGACAGTTAGCCAGGGGGTCAGGTCCACCTGGTGTCCATTCTTGCTACTTCGGTTCCAATTTGTACATGAGCATTAATCGAAGGAAAATGTGTTTACATGTGTCTCTATGATCAGTACATTAGCTAGCCAGGATAGGGGTAAACGGGGTCGGCTCTCCCCTGCCGCTCACTCTCTGGCCTCAGGTCACCACATGTGGGCTCGCAGTCCCGCGAGGTTGGCCGTGTTCAGTTGTGAGCCCCAGTGAGGCGTGCACGTTTGGCAGGCTTCCCTATAATAGCGTGGACTCTTGAGACTGTAACACCCGAGATTTTCCTGTCCTTTACTAAAACCCACTTGCATTGAAAGCAGGTTTGGGCGTGAATTCTGTCTCGTGCAAAGCCAAGAGCCGAGGGATGACCCACTCGAGAAACCTAGCAAGTGGATGGCTGCAGGCAAGTTCTTTCCGTCACATACCTGTCTCACTCTTGTTTGGGAACCTTCTAAAAAAAGGTACTTTAAAAAAAAAACATTTTATTAGGGGCTCATACAAGTCTTATCACAATCCATACATATACATACATCAATTGTATAAAGCACATTCCCTGCCCCGATCATTGTCAAAGCATTTGCTCTCCACTTAAGCCCTTTGCATCAGATCCTCTTTTTTTTCCCCCCTCCCTCCCCACTCCCCTCTCCCAAAAAGGGTACTTTTTGTGTCATGGGAAAAAACCCATTTTGAGGTCAGGGTTGATATAAGACTTTTCACAAAACTCAAGTGGACTCTTCCCAAATCATAGAAGTTTTGCTACAAGTTTATGAAAACGGTGCCCAGCATAAAACTATAGTTTTCAGATGGAGCAAGTTTTAAGGAAGATCAGGAAGACCTCACCGAGGTGTCTAGCCAGGGGAAGACTGTCAATTCTGAGAAAGGAAGAAACGATGATGGAAGTCTCAAATTGGTGGGGGACAGACTTCTGTAGACTTACTATTGAGGTGTTAGCTACTGGAGGTGGGACTTCACATGGGTCTGAATTTTCCATTTTCAGCTCACATCTATCCAGGCCTCAGCTGGACGAGAGACAAAATGATTGTATGAAGACCAGCTATCTCTTTCCATCAATCTTTAGCAAGATCCAAACCAAGGAAGATGATTTGATGGAGAAAACCATATCTGGGGATGAGTCATGGATTTAGCAATATGATACAGCGAGCAAGGTCTAAACAAAACGGGTGCCTCCTGAGGGCGTCTGCCGGACCAGTTCAATTCAGAGCAAGGCCTTTCAGAACATTATGGTGACTGCCTTTTGAGGTTCCAAAGGTCTAATCTTGATAGGTTTTCCCAAGATGATCCTAATGGCTTATTTGGAAGAAGTTGAAAGAAAATGGAAAACTATACAGGTGATAAAAAGGCCAGAAAATTCATGTTGTAAGGTTCCCCGCCCAACACCTGGTGCCTGCTCAGTTTTTGAGGGTAACAAGGCTGTCCTAGGAAAATTTCATTGGACAACCTGACTCCATCCACCCAACAGCCTTGGTCATGCTCCTTCGTGTTTCTTTGTGTTTCTCAAAGACCATTTAAAAGGAACACAATTCGAATTCCTTTAGGGTGCCCAAACTGTCGGATTGACATGGTGGTGTAAATTGAAGCGTGCAGGGTTCCCCAGGGAAGGATTTGTTGTTTCTAGGTGCCGTTGCAGTTGGTCCCAACTCATAGCGACCCCATGCACAATAGAGCAAGACAGAAGGGTAGAGAGACGGACACACTGCCTTCAGGCATATATAGACCTAGGTGGAGGACATGTCAAAATACAATAGCTTCACATGTTGGAGGTTTTGTTTGATGACGCTTTCTACAATCACACGGCAATACTTTTTGATGAACCCTTATATTTGGCTCTGATACTTTTTGTTCCACGTGTATGTTTGTTTGATAAGAGGAAAATGAGAATCCTACGTAGGTATTTTCTCTTCCCTGCATCATTTAGTCTCTTTAAGGTCATTTTCTTATTTCCCTCTTCCCGCCCCCATGTCGAACACGTAAGACCTTAAGCTACTTTATTGTCATAGCTCTATTTATATTATGTTTCCATGCCTGGAAAAATGTTCGGAGAAGGAGACATCAGCTCTTGTTAAGAAATAATTTCCTTGAGGAGCTGATACCAAGGGCTCAAGTAGAAAGAAAATGTTTTGAGAATGATGATGGCAACAAATGTACAAATGTGCTGGACACAGTGGATGGATGGATGGATTGTGATAAGACTTGTACGAGCCCCCAGGAAAATAATTATTTAAAAAAGGAATTTTCTAACATGTAAGGTCTTTGAAACCTTTTCTTTCGTGGATACTTGGGAAGTAGTTTGATCATGGCGTTCATGGTTTTCATCTGCCCGACCCTAGGATGTGCTGCTGTTCTTATCTAGGGGCGCCACATGCAGAAATTTATTTGGGGCCAGCAGTATATAGATACAAGTACCACAAAAACGATCAACATTGGCAAGCGAAACAATATATTCCACTTTTTAAATTGTGGTCAAAAGTATCCACACTAAAACCGTCACCAATTTAATGAATTCTAAATGTGTATTTCAGAGATTTTATTTTCTTCGTGTTATACAGCCCTGATTATCCTTTGCCACATGATTCCACTCACAGAAACTCAGTGCCGCCTAAGCCACAACTCTCGTTCCCTCCCCTCCAACCCTATTCCTGGTAACCACTACGAAGCATTTTGTGTATATTTACCTATTCCATATAAGTGAGATCATCTAGCGTTTGTCCTTTTATAGCATGCATTTCACCGGAGATAATGTTTTCAAGGTTCATCCTTGCTGTGGCATGTAACAGGACTTCATTGCTTTATTTTTTTAAAACATTTTATTAGGGGCTCATACAACTTTTATCACAATCCATACATATACATACATCGATTGTATAAAGCACATCCGCACATTCCCTGCCCCAATCATTCTCAAAGCATTTGCTCTCCACTTAAGCAGGACTTCATTGCTTTGTGTGGCTCAATCCTATTCCATTGCACATATATACTACATTTTGTTTATCCATTCATTTGTGATGGGCATTGTCTTGGAAGAAGGACAGCCAGCATGCGCTTTAGAGGCAAGGACGGCTACCCTTCCTCTCACATACTTTGGACCTGTTGTCGGGAGAGACCAATCCCTGGAGAAGGACCTCATAGAGTAGAGGGGTAGGAGAAAAAGGAAGACCCTAGACAGATGGATTTTTCCCCCATTTTTACTACATAGTATTTAATTCTTCACCAAACCTGTGATGGATGAATGTATTCAGACTCACAGCGAGCTATAGGACCGCGTAGAAGAGCCCCATTGGGTTTCCAAGGCAGTTATCTTTATGGAAGCAGACTGCCACTTCCCTGTCATTGTCGCTCTCCTGCAGAGCAGCCAGTGGGCAGGGGTTAAGTCCAGAGCTTAACCCCTGCACCTCCTGGGCTCCTTTTAATTCACCACACTGACTCTGAAACAAGCTAGTCAAATACAAGCCTCATTTGCTTAGTCACTCCTTAAAAGTAAAACATGCATAATTAGTTTGATCTCTTGGGAGCCTCTCCTGATTTCAGGAGACCTGATTATGCATAGCAACCGCAGGCTTCTCCTCCAACTCTAGGCCTTTAAAATCTCCTTCAAGTTGGTCCTTGTGGACTGGATGGAGGGCAATGAGTTTGGTTGTGGTTTTCAAGTGGTGAGCCACCTCAGGTGCCTTTACAAACATTTTCACATAACACGAGCACTCCTGGATTTGCTTTGAAAAGAATCCCTCCCAGAGACCCAGCGGCCACTTTCCCCTGAAGCCCAGGTTTCCCACATTCTACCCCATTAAGAAACCACACCAAAGGGTGGGTCCTGATTCTTCCTATAGGAAATATGACTAACATAGTTAGGAAGCAGAAATAGCCCCTCATTCTAAACTGGAAACATTACTCTCATGATCACATTGGTAACAGTTTAACCTAAAAAAAAAAAAAAGCCTTTCTTCTTGCTAGAGCCCAGAAAAGATCTGTGTCTCTAGTTGGTCGCTGGTATTTTGCAAATAATTGGGACTTTATGCAAATCGATGCCCATTTTACCAGTGACTTCCAAAGGAGACTTAAAGCCACAAACAGACAAAGAAACAAACTGATTGCCATCGAATTTATTCACCCATAGGGACCCTGAGGTCGGAGCCCTGATGACCTAGTAGTTGCATTGGGGGCTGGGAACTCCAAGAGCAGCAGTTAGACACCACCAGCTGCTCCATGGGTAAAAGAGGAGGCTTTCTACTCTGTGGGAAAGGACATCATGCTTGTGACGTAGTGGGGCAGCCAAAGGGAAGACCTTCGACCAGATAGGTTGACGCCGTGGCTGCATTGAAATGTAGGGACAATTGTGCGGATGGCACAGGATGGGAGGAGTCCCCTTCTGTTGTGCATAGGGTCGCTGTGAGTCTGAACAGGCTCAAGGGCACCTAACACCAACGCCAACAGCGACTTCAGTGAAGAGTTACAGTCTCAAATCCACCTGGGCTATTCTTTCACGCATGGTTCATCTATGGATGGCCATTCTTCTACAATAAGGTTGCTATGAGGCAGAAAGGGGATCTATGAGGATAGCTGTAAAAAATAACCAGGGTTTCACCTGATTGTAGAGAATGAGGGCCTTTTTCTCACTTCTCTCCATCTTTGGAAGACAGTTCTTGGGTGTCCAAAGAAGGAAAGCTCTCTGAACCACTGTAATAGGCTTGCACCCCCACTGGCTGTCTCTTGGGCTCGGCTCCTCTGCACACTCCCTTCTCATACCTTTACAAAGGGTTTGATGGAGAATTTGTCTTTTTGCAAAGGAACCCTAGTGGTGGTGTGGGCTGGGTGCTGGGCTGCTGAACTCAGGGCCAGCAGTTCAAACTCACCAGTCACTGTGCAGGAGAAAGATGAGGCTGTCTGCTTGCATAAAGATTTACAGGCCTGGAAACCCTATGTGGGTCTCTAGGAGTTGGAATCACTAGATGATAGTGGGCTCTCCCTTCTATAACTTAGAACCCGAGGCTGGAGTTTTTAAGACAGTCTGCGAACTCTATTAATACTCAACGCTTGGTTAAGCTAGTTACCAGTGTAGCTTCAGTAATGGGAGACACTGGGTTCAGGGAAGTCAATGGAAAGACACTATCCACGCCTCTATGGCACGCTCACTTTCCTGGCCAGAAAACTAGAATGACAGCACCTGCAGTCTTCCCAGGGGACACAGTGGGATCTGGGAGGCTGGGTGTGATAGTTATATAGTCTGATGTCAATTTGAGGATTAAGAGTGTGGGGGTGCCCCTCCCCTGAAAAGAATTTGTTCCAAAGGACAACATTGACTCTGCAGCTATGGGAGATGGACATATTTGATCAGAGCACACGGGAGCAGATGAAGGGGCAGGAGGAGAGAGTGGAGCACAGCCTGGCCCACCAGGCCGTGATGATGATGTTCCTGAGTAGAGCAGCCAGTCCACAGAGAGAACAACATGGCTGGCGCTACTATGAGACATGATGCCCCTCAGTGACTAAGGGCGATACAGGGGACAGCACCGGAGACACAGTGTGGGAATTGCACCTGACACCTGATCCCACCACACCGAGGCAAATCACTGGGGGAGTGCAGTGGAACAGCAAGGGAATGGAGTGGCAAGGTCCCCAGGGAATGCTGAAAGTGGACTTTGGGGCCAGGGCGTGGTGCCCCAACAGACTGGACTGGAAAACGCTCCTAAGGGCCAGCAAACGATCCCTGAACTAACTACAAGCTTTTCTCTTGTGAACTGTTTTGTTCTGTTCTTTTTCAGTGGTTTGTTTTTGTTGTTTTGTTGTCTGGTTGTATACTGTTGCTTTGTTTTCCTCTGTCTAGTTTTCGTGCATGTTAGTGACTCCACAGGTCTGTCTGAATAGGACAGGCTGGATGAACTATCTGGAGGAAAAACAACGGGACCGACAGTTCCGGGGGGACTTGGGGTGGGGGGGTGGGGGGGTAAGGAAGTGGTGTTAACAAACCCAGGGACAAGGGAAAAACATGGGACCCCAAATGGTAGAGAAGGGGGAGTGGCAGGCCTGGTGGGAAATGATCAAGGGTAAGGTTGCTTAGAGAAGAGGTATACTCTAGCCCAGGTGGCGATGAAGCATGGTAGTAGGGCAGGAGGAAGGTCAAGAGAGATGGAGGAAAGAGCTAGGAGTCAAAGGGCATTCATGGAGGTCTAGACAAAGACATGTACATACAAATATATATAGGAGGATGGGGAAATAGATCTATGTGTCTATATTTATAGGTCAAGTATTAAGGTGGCGGAAGGACCTTGGGCCTCTACTCAAACACTCCCTCAATGCATGAATACCTTCTTTTATTAAATTGGAACTCTATGATGCTCACTCTCCCAACACAACGGCTGGAGCCAAAGTGGGTGAACAAGTAAATGTGGTGAAGAAAGCTGATGGTGCCCGGCTATCAAAAGAGATAGTGACTGGGGTCTTAAAGGCTTGAAGATAAACAAGCGGCCATCTAACTCAGAAGCAACAAAGTCCACATGGAAGAACACACCAGCCTGTGTGATCGAGTGGTCCCAAAGGGATCAGTTACCAGGCATCAAAGAACAAAAAATCATATCATTGACTGCACACCTCCATGATAGGATCGCTGAAGACAAATGGGTGCATAAGCAAATGTGGTGAAGAAAGCTGATGGTGCCCGGCTATCAAAAGAGATAGTGTCTGGGGTCTTAAAGGCTTGAAGGTGAACAAGTGGCCATCTAGCTCAGAAGCAAATAAGCCCACAGAGAAGAAGCACACCGGCCAGTGCGATCACGAGGTGCCCAAGGGACCAGGTTTAAGGCTTCATGCAAAAAAAAGATATAAGTGTGTGTATGTATGTGTATATATGTGTATATGTATATATGTATGTGTATATATGTATATATGTATCATATTAAATGAAGGGGGAAGTGCAGAGTGGAGACCCAAGGCCCAAGTGTCGGCCAATGGCGATCCCCTCATAGAAGGGTTTAGGAGAGGAGATGGGTTAATTAGGGTGTGAGGTAGTATCGATGAAGAACACAGCTTTCCCCCAGATCCTGGATGCTTCCTCCCCCCAACTACCATGATCTGAATTCTACTTTGCAGGGCTGGATAGGACAGAGGCTGTACACTGGTACATATGAGGGTTGGAGGTACAGGGAATCCAGGGTGGATGATACCTTCAGGACCAAGGGTGTGAGGGACGATGCTGGGAGAGTGGAGGGTGAGTGGTTTGGAAAGGGGGAACTGATTACAAGGATTCACATGTGACCTCTTCCCTGGGAGAGGGACAGCAGAGAAGGGGGGAAGGGAGACTCCGGATAGGGCAAGATATGACAAAATAACGATGTATAAATTACCAAGGGCATATGAGGGAGGGGGGAATGGGGAGGGAGGGGGAAAAAAAAAGAGGACCTGATGCAAGAGGCTTAAGTGGAGAGCAAATGCCTTGAGAATGATTGGGGCAGGGAATGTATGGATGTGCTTTATACAATTGATGTATGTATATGTATGGATTGTGGTAAGAGTTGTTTGAGTCCCTAATAAAATGTAAAAGAAGAAAAGAGAAAAAAATGATTAGGGCAAAGACTGTACAGATGTGCTTTATACAATTGATGTATGTATATGTATGAACTGTGAAAAGAATTGTATGAGCCCCAATAAATTGTTAAAATTAAAAAAAAAGAGTATGGGGGTGTAGTCTAGCCTGTCAATCGGGATATAGCCAATGAGGCCTTGGTGTGGGCATGGCCTTCTCCTGAGGATTCTGGGAACTCCTGTATTTCCTCCTTGGAGGTAGGAGACACACTCTCTCTTGGCTCACTCTTTGTGAGAAATTCCTAAGAAGAAGACATATGGTGAGAGGCTGATGGAACCAGACCTCTGGAACCGGAGAAGCCATGTGGAGACCCCTGTCAGTGCTGAGATGCTTACAACGCCACTGGATCCACAAGATTTCCCACCTACTGGCCTGTGATCTTCCTGCATTTGGCATCGTTGCATGTGTTTCATGAGTCCAAAGAAGACTTTATAGATTGGTATCGGACATACGGCTAATATCAGACTTGATCTGGAATGGGCTGGGATGTTTTCTTAATATTCAATTGCTCTTGTATATAAAACTCTTTCTTAGACACATATGAGTGTCCATGAATTTGTCTCTGCAGTCTACCGAGACTAACACCCTGGGCATCTTTTCTCACCGGCTTTCATGTTTTGCAGGACTGGTTCTTGGGGTGGCGGTGGGGCTCAGAGAAAGGGTGGATAGCAGGATGGGAGCACTAACGTAGGAGTGCCGGGTAGGGGAGAGGACTGTGAGAACCAGACTAGCATTTCTGGCACTGAGAGAGGGAGGTGAGACCAGGACTTGTTTAGGAAGTGGAAAACGGTCCAGGTGGCTGGGTGTGGGAGAGATTGGTGCATATCAAGAATGTGCTGAAGGATGAGCAGGAGAAAACCACATGTGCTATGCCAGCTAAGTCCCTCAGGGCGGGGGGCAGATCTCTCCTTTGCTTCTTCCTCTAGGGAGAGTTGGAAATACTTTCTGATTATGTGCCTGACTTACTTGGGGGTCAAAACGTGACTTCATCAATCCCATAATTTGTTGTGAAGCCTAAATATGAAATCAGATGGTCTAGTAAGGGGATTTAATTTAATATATTATCTGCATCTTTATAGACACACACATAATAGACATTGAGCCAATGCAGACTCATAACGACCCCCGGTGGGTTTTCCAGACTGTAACTGGTTACGGGAGTAGAAAGCAAAGTCTTTCTCCTCCAGGGCTGCTGTTGGTTTCGATCTGCAGACCATGTGGATCACAGCCTAAGTGGTAACCACTACACCACTAGGGCTCAGAAACCCCCCGGGCACACAGACCCTGTTTTATAGGGTAACTGAGTCAGAATCTACATGTTCACAATGAATCGTCAAGTGTCCAGGGAAGGCTCCCCAGTAATCATTGACATTTGAGGTGTGGGTTTGCCATCTAGTGGGCATCTTTGAGTGTGTCTGTATGATAGCTAAAAATACACACAGATTGTGCATGCGCGTGTGTGCGCTCGCACACCGTTTCCATGATGGCTTTTAATCATTCTCTCAACCCTGACACTTCGATACAACCCTGACAAATGGTACTTTTGACACCCACCCACCCCAGTTTGTGAAAATGCCTCAGTTTATGAATGTAAGCGACACGAGGATATTTTTAGACGTGTGTGTGTGCTCTTACTTAAACAGTGGGAAATAATAGACTCATATGGAAGGCTGACACTTTCACTGCTCCACGTTTGCCTTCATCTCCTCGTGGGAGTTACTCATCTGGAAAAGAAGCTGGAAGGGTGGATCACCGCTCAGAGGCATTGGATCTGCCCCTCGTAGATCCTGAGGAAACATGTTTCCTCCCCCTTTCTTCTCTGCATGCCCTCTCCCCTAAATGCTGTTTCTTATTCATAATGTCAACAACTCCATATTCATTTCTTGTGTGAGACACTGCTCATGTGTGGGAAGGACTTTGCTGGCTCAGGACACAGAAGGATGAATAAACTCGATTCGTATCTGTGAGATGTTTAGAGGAGAGAGCCTTACACGTTCACAGCTGGAAGTTGGCCGGTTACGTCGCCAGTGTTCATTTGGGATCGATTTTTTTGAAGTTAGAACTTGGCATGCCTCTATCGATAATATTTCAATGATGGTAGTCTTCCCCCCCCTAAAGGAAGCACTTACATCATCCCTAATCCATCTTTAGAATCCGCTGGTGAAACAATGCTGCAGAGAATTACCTATCAACACTTGCCTCTCTCCTCGTGATAAGGAATGAAATGGAGAGAGGTAGGAGATTTGGGAGAAAGGTGGGGCTTTCCACTCTCGGGAAGAGTTGCGGCCTCAGAAGCTCCCAGGGGCACACAGACCTTGCCCTATCGGGTCGCTCTGAGTCTGCATGAAGTCAATGGGCGTGAGTGTGGATGTGCTGGGCCAGGTGGTGTAAGATCGTGAGAGAGGGTCAGGGAACTGAAGACTTTACCAGGCTTTGTTGTGTTTTATGAAAGGAATCCACCGTTGATGTTTTCTTGACGTTGCAGCCAAGGTCTAAATTGCTTTTCTGTTGCTTTGGGATGTGGGTTGGTGTTTCTTTGGGAAATAATACCATGCAGAAATTTAGCATCATCTGGAAAACATAAATGTTCATATTATAACATTTTAAAAAATAGATGTATTTTATTTTCCTTATGTGCCTTTAATCTAGAAGTTATATAAAAGTAAAATGATGGAACTCTATAAGGAAAATAAGTTATAAAGGCAATATATGTACTTGTTTAAAAAACAACCAAAAGTTATAGATTGGTCCTAAATATTAAAAAAGGAAACTAGTTTACTGCTTCATTCTCCAAACACCTCCTTCCACCCCTCCCCGTCTTGACACCCGTTGTTTCCTTTTAAACGTGTTGGCAGTGAGTGTAATTATAAGCTCCACTCTTTCTTGACTTATCTACTCTCTCGCTCACTGTCCTTGAGTCCATGCCCACTCATACTGACTTGCCCCTGTGAGTTTCTGAGATTGTAACTCTTTTTTGTTTTTTAAAATAATTTTACTGGGGACTCTTATAGCTCGTAGAACATCCCATCCATCCATTGTGTCAAGCACATTTGTACATATGGTGCCATCAGCCTTTTCAAAACCTTTTCATTCCACTTGAGCCCTTGGCATCAGTTCCTCATTTCTCTCTCCACCTCTCCCACCCACCCACCCTCATCAACCCTTGATAAATGATAAATTATTATTATTTTCTTATCCTACACCCTCCTCTGTCTCCTTTCACCCATGTTTCTGCTGTTCATCCCCCCGGGGAGCATGGGGGTGGTGGTGCTGTTGACATATTGATCATGTGGTCGGTTCCCTCTTTCCCCCTCCACCTTCCCCTTACCTTCATGGTATTGCTACTCCTATTATTAGTCCTGAGGGGTTTATATGTCCTGGATTCCCTGTGTCTAGAGCTCTTATCTGTACCAGCTCTGGCACATGCTCTTGTCTAGCAGGATTTGTCGGGTAGAAATGGGGTCATGGTAGTGGGGGGGAGGGGAGGAAACATTAAAGAACTAGAGGGATGTTGTATGTTTCATTGGTGTTATCCTGCACCCTGGCTGGCTCATCCTTTTCTTTCTTTCTTTTTGTTTTTAGGAGCAGCTGGTGGTTTTGAACTGCAGACCTTGCGGTTAGCAGCCCAATGCATAACCACTACACCACCAGGGTGCTCAGTTCATCCCTTTCTTATGATCCTTCTGTGAAGGGAGTTCCAGTTGTCTACAGATGGGCTTTGGGTCTCCACTTCACACCCCCCTCATTTGCATCAATACGATTATTTATTTTGGGTCTTCTGATGCCTGATACCTGATTTTCTTGACACCTCGTGATCACACAGGCTGGTGTGCTTCTTACATGTGGGCTTTGTTGCTTCCCAGTTAGATGGCTGCTTGTTTGCATTCAAGCCTTTAAGACCCCAGATGCTACATCTTTTAATAGGTGGGCACCATCCGCTTTCTTCACCACATTTGCTTATGCACATATTTTGTCTTCAGCAATCATGTTGGGAAGGTGAGCATCACAGAATGCCAGATTATTAGAACAAAGTGTTCTTGTATTGAGGGAGTACTTCCCCAATGTCCATCTGCTACCTTAATACTTAACATATAAACCTATATCCCAATCATTTTATATATAAATATATTAACATATGTATGTACCTGTATTCATACCTCTATAAATGTCCTTTGCCTCCTAGTTCTTTCCTCTATTTCCTTTTACTTTCCTCTTGTCCCACTATCATGTCTGACCTTTATTCAGTTTTCAGTAGTTCCTCTCAGCTATATTGTCCTTGATTAAACCCCACCAGGCATCTTCTGCCCTCCTCGCCATCGATTTTAGATCACTTGTTCTCTTGTCCCTGGGTTTGTTGGCTCCCCACTCTCTTTTCCCCACCTCCCCCTCTCCCAGATCTGCCTCCCTCCCCATTCAACTTTCGCTTCCATTGCTTTCTCCTCAGGATTGTTTATCCTTCCTATTTTACATAGATAGACCTGGGGGCGGGGAGAGCCTATAGATATTTCCAAGTCCATCTATGTAGATAGTTCAAGTCTGTCTGTTGACCTTTATGAATTCTGATCGAGCCCAATGAGGTGCCAAGCTCTGCCCCTGAAGTCTATTTTGGGGACTCCTTAAGGACTTCATTGCTTTGCTCCCCTTGCTGTTCTGCTCACTTCCCTTTTTTCAGCCTGGTGTTGGTGGAGGTAGACCTGGTACAGTTCCCTCACTGAGCCTTATGGGTCAGTGAGGGCATGGCGTGTCTCATGATGGCGCTGCTCCAGCAGGAATATTGTCCTTGGGGCTTGGTGGGCCAGGATGCGGTTTTCTCTTCTCTTTCTCTCTTTCCCTCTTCTTTTGCTCCCTTGTGTGTTCTGAGCAGACCCGCCCCTCTCCCCAGCTCTTCTTCAGTGCTGTTCTCTGTAGTGAATTCTTCGGGGAGGGGGGTCCACATTGCTGCGATTGAGGCCAGCCCGCAGACCTCTCTGTTGGTTCACTGCTTCATGCCTCATCTTCCTCCAGCTGAGTGGCTGGTGGTTTCAAACTTCCAACTTGTGGCTCACAGCCCAACACGTTACCGCTATGCCTACTGGGCAGTATTAAATAAATAGCATCCCCAATCTACTTTTCAAGAGCCTGTTAGCATCATGACCCCAATCCTGCCTTTCACTACAGGCTAGGCTAGAGCATATATACTGGTACAGATAAGAGCTCACTACATACAGAAGCCAAGTCAGATAAACCCCTCGGGAACAGAAATGGGAGTAGTGATACCCAGTCGGTAGGAGGAAGGTGGGGAGAAGAGGGGGAGAGACACCTCGGGGTAAAGGAGACAGCAGTTGGTTTAAGATATGAAATAAATAATAATTTATAATTTATCAAGGGGTCATGAGGGTTGGGGGAGGGACAGTAAATAGAGAAATTATAGAAAGTAAATGTTTAGAAAATGGTGGTGGCAACATATGTACCAATATGCTTGATCCAATTGATTTATGGATTTTTAGAAGAACTGTAAGAGCCCCCAGTAAAGTGATTTAAAAAAAAGGGGGGGTGCTTTACTGCAGCTATTTATGATTTAAAGTTTATATGAAAAATAAAAGAAGTGTTACTTGGGGGAAAAGAATGATAAAAGAAGTACACAAAACTAGATTGTGTTATAAGAGTTTAAAGATATTAATGAAAAATACTAAATAATGACGGATAAAAAACAATGAAACTATTGTTAAAAAAAAAAAAAAAAGAACCCTACTAGCATAGTTCGAAATCACCAGCCATATCAGGGGAGACAGATAAACCTTTCTACTCCTGTAAAGAGCTACAGTGTCTGGAACTCAGGAGCAGTTCTACTGTGTCCTGCCTGGCGGAATCAACTCCAGGGCAGCCAGAATCTCTTCTTCACCTTCCCTGACGACCTCTCCCCCTCCCATCTCCCTATCTCCTGACTGACTTATGACTTCCCTCTCTTTACATCCACGATATAAAAGGTTGAGAACATTTGCATTTTGTTTTGTAAGTATGGTAATTTTCCGCGTTTTGCCTATCAGCTCCGGTAATAAAAATCAATAAATGTACATAAATACAAATGGCAAGTAACAGATGACTTTTATATTTTATTTACATAGTATTGCAGTATTAATGACATGTAAGGGCCCGGTAGTGTCGTGGCTAAGTCTGCAGTATGGAACTACAACTGCTCCGAAGGAAAAAGACAGGATTTTACTTCCACCGAGAGTTACAGTCTCAGAATCTCACAGGGGCCGATCTACCTTGTTCTACAGGGTCATTATGAGTCAGCAGTAAGTTGAGTTTGTTTGGTATATTAAATTTATACTGATGTGAACTTGACTCAGAAACCAGGAAACTAATCAAAAACCTCTTTGCCTGTCCTATTCAAAGGAGACCGAAGGCAGCAGTGAAGTCCAGTGGATCCTCCTTTCTGATACTGCACAACTTGTTCAAATCCTATTACATTGTCAAATAGTTCCCAGGTGTATTTGACCTACCGCCCCCTTTCCAGAAAAAGAATTACTCAGCACCCTATGCAGATTAAAAACCTTTATATTGTGACCCATAATCTGGGATAAAGTGTAGTGTAGGGATCTGCCCTTCACAGCAGCACCCCAGGGTTCTAGCGCCCCCCACTGGGCAATATAACCCACTTAAGGAAACACTGCAGTATAGTATGCTTCATATTCCACATTGCCTACTTTAAAAAATATCATGGGGGGGGGCTTTTACAGCTCTTATCACAATACATGTGTCCATTGTGTCAAGCACATTTGTACATAAGTTACCATCCTCATTTTCAAAACTTTTTAAAAATCATTTTTTGAGGCTCATACAACTCTTATCACAATCCATCCATCCATACATAATGTCAAGCACATTTGTACATCTGTTTCCATCATCATTCTCAAAATATTTTCTTTCTACTTGAGCCCTTGGTATCAGTTCCTCTTTTTCCCCTCCCTCCCCTACTCTCCCACCTTCGTGACCCCTTGATAAATGATAAATTATTATTTTTTCATATCTTACACCATCTGCTGTTCCCTTCACCCACGTTTCTGTTATTCGTGACCCTCCGGGGGTGGTGTGTGTGTGTGTGTGTGTGTGTATGTGTGTGTTATACGTTGAACATTGTGATCAGTTCACCCTTTCTCCCCTTCTTCCCCCACCTTCCCCTTCACCTCATGGTAGTGCTACTCCCATGACTGTTACTGGGGTGTTTATTTGTCCTAGATTCCATGTGTGGAAGGCTCTTATCTGTACCCGTGTGCACACTCTGGTCTAGCTGGGTTTGTAAGGCAGAACTGGGGTCATGATAGTAGTGGGGAGGAACCATTAAAGAACTAGAGGAATGTTTTGTCTTTAGTTGGTGATATGAAGGCACATTGCCTATTTAAAAAACAAACTTTATTTCAACATAATTATGTTTACAGAAGTATACTCATGCCTTTAAAACAAGTTTTAAAAAATTTCATATATTAGATTTTATAATCATGTTTCCTTTTATTGGCATATTCTTTCTTCACTACAACATTAACATTTTAAGCTACTTAATTACACACTTAAAAATTTTTATTTACCTGTGAAGACCACACACACTACACAATTTAAAAAGAACTAACAAATAAAACCAATTAAACAATGAAAAAAACACAGACCTTTCAATGGTCAGTCTAAAAGTACTGCTACAAAACATGAGAAACCTTTGTTAAACAAAAATATCAAAATGTGAAGCTATTGTTTCTCAACATTTCTTTCTTTAGGTCTATATACTTCTGAAGGTGATGTTCCCATTTCTTTGACCCTTTGCAAGATCGAAGGAGAATTGATGTACTTGAACTACAGTGCTGGCAAAGAATATTGAAAGTACCGTGGACAACCAGAAGATTGAACAGATCTGTTTTAGAAGAAGCATGGTCACAATGCTCCTTAAAGGAATGGATAGCGAGACTTTGTTTCACGTACTTTGGACACATCAACAAAGACAAGTCCCTGGAAAAGGTCATCATGTTTGGTAAGGTAGAAAGTCAGCGTAGTCTTGTAGCAAATCTCAGTCGTACTGATTTACGAACAAATAAAAATTCAGCTTTTAGGAGACTCTCTTTTAATCATGGCCTAAGAGAGCTGACCAGGAGCGTTGGTGGCACAGGGGATTATGTGTTGGGCTGTGAATCCCAAACCTGGCAGTTCTAAAGCACCAGCCATGTTTTGGAGGGAGAAAGACAAGGTTTTCTCATCCCACAAAGAGCTCCCTCTCAGGAACCTACAAAGGTTCCTGCTCTGTCCTGTGGTGTCACTGAGTCACCATCAATGTAAAGACAACGAGTTTGGTGTTTGGGAGTGGATCTAAAGGATCTTAGATGGGCCATTTTGGTCAAGATTGAGTTGAAAATCAGTTTATTTATTTTAAAAAATCATTTTATTAGGGACTCATACAACTCTTATCACAATCCATATATACATCAATTGTGTAAAACACATTTGTACATTCGTTGCCCTCATCATTCTCAAAACATTTGCTCTCCACCCAAGCCCCTGGCATCAGGTCCTCATTTTCTCCCCTCCCTCCCTTCTCCCCCCTCCCTCATGAACCCTTGATAATTTATAAATTATTATTTTGTCATATCTTGCTCTGTCCCACGCCTCCCTTCCCCCACTTTTCTTTTGTATGTCCCCCAGGAAGGAGGTCACATGTAGATCCCTGAAATAGGCTCCCCCTTTCCAACCCACCCTCCCTATGCCCTCCTAGTATCGCCACTCACACCACTGGTCCTGAGGGGATCATCCGCCCTGACTTCCCTGTGTTTCTAGTTCCCATCTGTACCAGTGTACATCCTCTGGTCTAGTCAGACCTACAAGGTAGGATTCGGATCATGACAGTGGGAGGGGGGGAGGAAGCATTTAGGAACTAGAGGAAAGTTGCATTTTTCATCGTTGCTACATCACACCCTGACTGCCTTGTCTCCTCCCCAAGACCCTTCTGTAAGGGGATGTCCAGTGGCCCACAAATAGGCTTTGTTAAAATACTATTTTATATCCCACCCAGAAGTTGGGAGGAAATACAACTTGATAAATAAAATGGATTGTATGATATGTGAATTGTAAGCCAATAATATGGTTGGGAAAAGCCATGGTATTATCCCTCAAACATATCCAAACCTCAATTCCTAATGAAGTAAATGTGAAGCCTCTGTGTCTGAGAGCTTAGTCTTTAACAAATTAATCTTTGATCCCTGGTGGTGTAGTGACTTCTTGTTGGGCTGTGATCCGCATGGTCAGCAGTTCAAAACCACTAGCAGCTCCTCAGGATAAAGACTGAAATTCCTACTCCCTTAAACAGTCACAGTCTCAAAAATCCACGAGCAGGGGTCGAGACGAGTCAGCATTGACTCATGGCAGTGAGTGAGTTTGAACTCCTCAGAGCACTACACTGCAATTCAAGATGTATAGACAGGATAGAAACATCCTTAGAGGTGGCACTAACTGGCTGAAACCAAGACGTACACAAGAATGACTATAACATTGATATAAAAATACATTTAATCCATTAATGAAAGCAAAGTTCAGAAATAGCACAGCAAGTCCATACAGGTTTAACCTCTTTTTGTCACGTAGTGAGTTTTGAATTGCTTTCCGTTTGTAGTAGATAGAATGCCTTGTGTGTATTTGGTGTAGAAACCTCTAGCACTTACGGGGGACAGCATTTGACACACACTGTGGGAATTGCACCCAATCTGACCCCACCACACCGAGGCAAAACACTAAGGGAGTGCAACAGAACAGCAAGGGGAGCAGAGCAATGAAGTCCCCAGGGAGTACCAAAAATAGACTGTATGTGTGGCCAGGGCATGGCACTCCATCAGACGGAAAACACTCCTAAAGTTCAACAAACAGACCTTCAACTATTTACCGGCTTTTCTTTGTGTGTGTGTATGTGTGTTGGGCTTTGTTGTTGTTGTTTTGTTGCTTTGTTTTGCTTTGTTGTTTTGTGCATATTATTGTCTCTGCATGTCTATTGAGATAAGATAGGTAGGATAAACAACCTGGAGGAGAAAACAACGGGATGACAATTCCTGGGGACACGGAAGAGGGGGAGGTGGGGGAAAGAAAATGGGTTTAACAAACCCAGGGACAAGGAAACAACAAGTGATCTAAAATCAATGGCAAGGAGGGTGTAGAAGGCCTGGTAGGGCTTGATCAAGGGCAATTTAACCAAGAGGAATTACTGAAACCCAAATGAAGGTTGAACATGATAGTGGGACAAGAGGAAAGTAAAAGGAAATAGAGGAAAGAACTAGGAGGCAAAGGGCATTAATAGCGATCTAAATACATATGTAGATATATTTATATTTGACAATGGGGACTTAGATCTATGTACTTATATGTTAAGTATTCAGGTAGCAGATGGACATTGGGCCTTGACTCAAGTACTCCTGCAATGCAAGAACTCTTTGTTCTAATAATCTGGCATTCTGTGATGCTCACCTTCCTGACATGATCGCTGAAGACAAAATGGGTACATAAGCAAATGGGGTGAAGAAAGCTGATGGTGCCCTGCTATCAAAAGATATAGCATCTGGGGTCTTAAAGGCTTAAAGATATTCAAGTGGCCATCTAGCTGAGAATCAACAAAGCCCACATGGAAGAATCACACCAGCCTGTGTGATCATGAGTTGTTGATGTAATCTGGTCGCAGGCATCTAAGACCCAGAATGAAAAATCATATCAATGTGAATGAGTGAGAGTGAGTGCGAAGTGGAGATCCAAAACCCATGAGAAAATCAGCAAAATGGCAGCACATCTTCAGAGGTCATTGGGAAGCATCCAGGATGAAAGATGTCTCTATTGGGCTTGGCATCACTCCCATCCTATGATACCTGCCTACTCTCTTCTCAAATAAATTAGTCTTCCCTTCCAGGAAAATATTCTCCATAAAGTAAAACTTTCAGTGATTGTGTTGGGAAGGTAAGCATCATAGAATGCCAGGCTATTAGACAAAATGTTCTTGCATTGAGAGAGTACTTGAGTAGAGGCCCAATGTCCATCTGCCACCTTATTATTTAACATATAATATATGTACATAGAACTATGTACATAGCCCCTATTGTTATATATACATATATTTACATATGTACATGCCTGTATTTATACCTCTATAAATGTCCTTTGCCTCCTAGTTCTTTCCTCGATTTCCTTTTACTTTCTAGTTGTGCTACTCTCATGTGATGAAGAAAGCTAATGATACTCGGCTCTCAAAAGAGATAGCATCTGCGGTCTTAAAGGCTTGAAGATAAACAAGCAACCATCTAGCTGAGAAGCAACAAAGCCCACATGGAAGAAGCACACCAGCCTGTCTGACCACAGGTGTAGAAGGGACCAGTTATCAGACATCAAAGAACTAAAAATCATATCAGTGGGTTCCCACCTTCCTGATACGATCACTGAAGACAAACGGGTGCATAAGCAAATATGGTGAAGAAAGCTAATGATACTTGGTTCTCAAAAGATATAGCATCTGTGGTCTTAAAGGCTTGAAGATAAACAAGTGGCCATCTAGCTGGGAAGCAGCAAAGCCCACATGGAAAAAACACACCAGCTTGTGTGATTCTGAGGTCTCGATGGCATGAGGTATCAGGCATCAGAAGACCCAGAACAAATAATCATATCGATGTGAGTGAGGGTAGGGGGGTAGAGACCCAAGGCTTATATGTAGACAATTGGACATCCCCTCCCAGAAGAGTAACAAGGAAGGGATGAGCCAGTCAGGGTGCAGGATAGCACCAATGAGACATGCACCGTTCCTCTGCTTCTTTAATGCTTCCCCCACCCCGACTATCATGACCGCATTTCTACCTTACAAATCTGGCTCGACAAGAGCATGGACACTGGTACAGATAAGAGCTCTTTACACAGGGAATCCAGGACAGATAAACCCCTCAAGAACAATAATGGGAGTACTGGTACCATGAGCATAAGGTGAAGTGGAGGGAAATACGGGGAACAGATCACAATGATCGACATATTATCCCCCCTACCCCCTGTAAGGGAGACGAACAACAAAAACATGGGTGGAGGGAGACAGCTGTTGGTGTAAGATAAGAAAATAATAATAATTTATAATTTATCAGGGGTCATGAGGGTGGGGAGGGTGGATGAGGGAGGAAAAACTGACCAGCTGATACCAAGGGCTCAGTAGAAAGAAAATGTTTTGAAGATGATGATGGCAACATATGTATAAATGTACTTGACACAATGGATGTATGGATTGTTATGAGAGGTGTAAGAGCCCCCAATAAAATGATTAAAAAAAATTTTTTTTTAAATCAAACTTTCTATTTTGAAAATCTTGTTAAAACTCAGTTCCAGCATTAGTCTGTCTGCCACAAATTCAATGTACCACATCATCAAAGGGCAGCTTCAAGCAAGCCCACAGTAAGGAACTTCTGTTCTATACTAATAGCATTAATAATTGCCTTTTGTACTCTCTGCTCCAAAGGTTTGTACAGCAGGGGTTTGAACATTAGACAGGCAAGGTCACAGTGGAAACCTTCATCTCTGCTAATGCGGTCATGGAAAAATGTGAGGCGTGCCTTTAATCCTCATTTGTTGAGCCGGAATATTGATGCAAAAGAACTAACCAGAAAAGAAGATTCCTCCTCTTACTCCAAAGACTACAACATACTCTGCATAGGCAGCGTCCTTGTGCCCAATCCAATGGAAACCCAATCTGTCTCCTTCTTCATACAAGGCATTATCTCAATGGTATTACCGAGATAACCTCTTTCCTTGGAATCTTCAATGTCAAGGTCAACAAGGAGACTATACACTTCAGAATGTATGTTTTCCCTGACAAATTGGAAGTCACAGAAACAGTGAGTTTCTGTAAGCTAAACTTCTTGGTTAAATCGCTCTACCAATATCAATCTATAGAACAGAGTAGACCTGCCCTTTAGGGTTTCCCAGAATAAATCTTTATGGGAATAGCCTCATCTTTCCCCCCAATAAGTGACTGGGGGTTCAAACTGCTGACCTTGTGGTTAGCATCCCAACTCATAGTCCACCGTGCCACCAGGGCTCCAAAGATACTTATACACATCTCTTATTGTCCTTTTAATAGCTGTAGATTCTTTCTTACTCTTGATTCTGTTAATTTATGTCTTCTGTCTTTTCCTTTTTGACATGAACAGCTATTAATGTTTGTTAGGTGCTGTTGAATCAGTTATGAATTATAGTGACCCTATGTCAACAGAAGAATAGAAGCAGAACATTGTCAGAGACAGTGCCAGAAGATGAGCCACTCAGATTGAAAAGCACTCAAAATATGACTGAGAACGAGTTACCTTCTCAAAGTAGGGTCGACATAATGATGTTGATGGGTTAAAGCCTTTGGGCCCTACAATTGCTAATGGGGCATGGCTCAACATGAGAATAAAAAGCTGCAAACATCAATTAATAACTGGAACTTGGAATGTACAAAGTATAGATCTAGCAAAATTTAAAGTGGTTAAAGATTAAATGGAATGCCTAAAGATAAATCCCTAGGTGTCCGTGAACTGAAATGGACTGATATTGGCCATTTTAAATCAGAAAATCATATGGTTTACTATGCCAGGGATGACATAATCAAGAGGAATCATACTGCCTTCATCCTTAAGAGGACATTTCATGATCTACCAACCTCTCCAGTGTGAAATTGATCAAATATGCAATCAGGTTGGAAACACAGGAAGGACCGTAGTTGGAAAATATAAACTAAGCTGGAAATGAATGATAGAATTTTGCATGGAAATCACGTGATAGAAAATATTATAACGAAACGTGCAAAGACCTAGAATTGGAAAAACAAATGGCAAACATGTATCATATGTTAAGCTGAAAGAACTGAAGACAAATCCAAGCACCGAGTTGTAACACTGGAAGGTTGGGTGGACAGCATATTGAATGATGTAGGAAGCATCACAAGAATAGGGAAAGATTAAAAAAAAAAGGATAGGGAAAGAAAGTCCGGGGAAGATGGCCACCAGATAGGTAGCTCACGCCCAGAGCTCCATGGAGACTGGTGAGTGGGGAGAGGTGCGGGCTCTAGTAGTAGAATCAAGCCTGTCTGTCGATTCCCAGGACCACTCAAAGCACTTCTCTGAACCAGAAGCTGACTCCCACCGCATTGCCAGCAATCACCCGTGGTCTCTTGTGTGGCACTAAGGGCGCCAGCTCTGCCTCAACCCGGGCCACAGGGCAGCCAGGTGCACTTGAAGGCTGCCACCCTGCCTTGGTGCTCCATGCAGAATCTCCAGCCAGTACCCTCCACCCTGCCCCAGGGTGCCCAGGGTCCTGTGTGGATGCTCCAGCTAGCCTACCCACCTGCAGAGACTCGTGCCCCATCTAGGTGCCCCTCATGAACCAGCTGGCCAGACCCGCCCCCTCATCCTAGGAGGCTCATTCCTGGCACCACAATGCAACCAGGCTGATGCCCTGCCTTGGTGCTCCCACAAACCACCAACCAGACCTGCCCACACTCAAGAGGTCTCAACCCAGAGGTTCCTGCCCCATCTCTGCGCTCCTAACATCCACCAGCCAGCCCTCTCCCTGGCTTCCTCCTCCCCCCCCACACAGAGGTTCCCATCCTGTCACACCACCTCAGGCCTGCCAGGCAGCAGACACCAGTCTGGTAGAAGCTTCTGCAGCTGTGGCATAGGGACCCAAGCCTTTGGAGCTTGCCTACTACATTCTCCCTTCTCCCTGCTCCCTCCGCCCCACCCTCTGGGCTCCAAGCAGTGGATGGGGTGCCAGTGGTGGCCCTTCTCCCACCCGTCTTCCTGTGGGAAGTGCCTCTAGCCAGAAACAGATCACCCAATCTCCAACCCATCCACTAAATCCACTCCCCTGCACTGGGGTCAACACTTTCTATCACACTGCAGCGTGCACAGTTGCAAACAGCCCCTAAGGAGACCTGAGGGTGGGTGGAGCACAAACCATAGGCCAAGGCAAGAGGGAAGCCCCAGCAGGACAAAGGTGAAACACAACCCCTCAAGGCAGTTGGTTAAAGGCAGTCTGCAGAAACACCAACACCAACCTCCCAAAGAGAGAGCCCAGGGCTCTGAGACACCCGGGAAAATGGCACCTAGTTCCAATAAATCGACCAAAAAACAGCAAGCTGCTTCCACAGTTTCAACAAGAAAAGAGAAACAAAACCCAATGCCAGAGGATCACCTGGACTTAATGGCTGTCATAGAAAATGTAGAGGTTGACTTCCCACAGAAAGCAATCTTCAGACTGCTGCTTAGAACCATACAGGACATGAGGGAAGCATTACAGAAAAAGGACGAAATGATAGAGGAAATAAAGGCCAGGCACCAAAGGGAAATACAAGAGTTAAGGGGCGAGATAACAAAAACTAATAGCAAACTCATGGACTTCATCCAGATAATGGAGGAGGCAGAGAACCCCACCAGTGACCTAGAGGATTCTCAAGCAGAAATTAATAAACATAAAAAGTCCACCAAGTCCATCAGAGAAGCTGAAGAAAACCTCAGAGCTATGTCTGACATTATGAAAAGGAACAATATCAGAATTACCAGCTTGCTGGAGGAATGCACATCAAGAAAACCAACATCCAAAATAAAGATTGAATGTTTGGAGGAAAACTTCCCTAGCTTAATGAATGAAAACCAGACAACTATCCAGGAGGCCTATGTTAGTCTGGATAGACTAGAGAAACAAATCCATGGACACACATGTGTAAGAAAGAGATTTATATACAAGAGGGATTGAACTTTGAGAAAACATCCCAAAGTCTGATATTAGCCCATATGTCCAATACCAATCTATAAAGTCCTCTTCAGACTCATGAAACACATGCAATGAAGCCAAATACAGGACGATCACAAGCCAGTGGGTAGAAAGTCTTTGGGTCCAATGGTGTTGGAAGCATCTCAGTGCTGGCAGGGGTCGCTCTGTGGCTTCTCTAGCTTCTGAGGTCTGGTTGTGTCCATGTGGCTTGTCTTTTGCGATGTCTCCCAGGGAGAAGCAGAAAGAGAGAGAGAGAAGTGTCTTCCGCCTCCAAGGAGGAAGTCCCATATTTCCCAGAATTCTCAGGAGAAGGCCATGCCCACACAGAAGTCTCATTATTTATCTCCATATTGACAGCCTAGATTCCACTCCTACACTCTTAATCCTTAAATTGACACCAGATTAGGTGACTACCACAGACTACCCCTTGTCAATTTAACACTTTCACATAACTGTTTAGCCATATATAATTTTTAAATAACAATAAATTCACATCTGTACCTAATAGGATAAAACTAAAAAGCACACAATTCAATATGTGCCACACTCATTTAAAAATAACATTCTATAAGTGAGAAAACAAAAAATCTTCTATGCCTAATAATTGCAGTTCAGTAACATCTACACCTTAATCCTATAATCCTATGGATATATCTATTTCCCCACCTATGAAAGTGTGTAAGCCAACCACTTCATGCCTTTATACCCCCATTTTGGGGATACAGTTTCTATATTGCCCACTTACATCAACCCAGTGCTATGGGGAAACAATCATATTCTTTGACGTGAAGAATCTTCATTCCAGTTTGAACCTTGTGAATTCCACATCCATAAGCAAAGTCATATTAGGACAGGTCACCCATAAAGTCAACAGCAATATACACCTGTTCACAGGCTCAAAAATCTCTTCATCGGGTCAGGTTCTGGTCAACTCAATGTGAGCAACCTTTCTTAGCCTCACAAGGGTGTCCATTGATCGCCTTCCCTTTAGACCATGGTCCCATCACAAATTCTCAACAACCCTAGCCCCCTTGTGCTAGGTCATGAACTTTAGACCAGTCAACCCAAACTTGTGTTCTCCTCTTTTTCCTGTAAATCAAGTCCACGGGTGTCATTGGCTAAACTCAACCTGTCTCTTTATTGCTCCATCTCTCCCACTTCCACTTAACAAGTAGATCTGTTAGGCAGCTTAGCCTAGGGATTGGGAAGTCGACGCATGCCCAGGAGAGCCAGCATAGGACAAAGCTGGATTTTCCCGCCGGTGGGCACGGATGGGCGTTAAACCTGGAGCAGCCCACCTGGGCCAGGTGACTGCAATTCAGCCAATGGGACCGACCTGGGGTCGTTCACCACGCCTCCCCCGGGAATCCTTGAAAAGGCAGGAACCGGGAGGGAGAGGGGTCTTTTCTGGTCGTCTTCGTGGGAGGAAACTTGGGAGAGAGATCCTTGCATGACCCTGAGCAGTCTCTGCCAAGCCGCATGGTCAAAGGAATCCTATGGGTGCCGCGTAAAACCTGAAGCTTCTTTTAACTCTCATTAAATTCACTTGGATCACGAGCCTGGCTCCAGCGTGAATTCTTTCTTGTGTGGAGCCAAAGACCGAGGCTGAAATCTAGCCCGGAGAGACCTCACAGTACCAGGGTTCAAGGTTGGGCTTAGTCCTTCCCCCGTTGGGGGAAGAGAAGCACTCTGGGGGTGGCCCTTGAGAGGCTGCGGAAGGTCTAGACTCAGACCTGCCTGGATAGGACATTCTTCTAGAGGAAATGGGGAGTCCTGCGATGTCTTGGCATAAGAGAACTTGATGATCTAAGCACATAGTCTTTTAGAAAGAGTTAACTGTTAGTGGAGATAAAGAGAGAATGCAATTCTCTTGGGCCTTCATAAAACTCATCCAGTCTACCTGAACTCTCACCAGACTGGTCTAGTCTGCATTCCTGGAATTCACTTTATTTCTTGTTTCTCTCCTTGTTTACATAATTCCTGGCTTCCACCCACCAAAAATTAGGTGAGACTTGTTGTTCTTCGGTGCTTTGGAGACAAATCCAACTCATAGTGACCCTGTGTGATAAGGTGACCTTCTGTCAGCCATTTTCCTTAAGCAGCATGGTTTCTGAGACATTCACATGGTGCTTTCTACCCCTGAGCTCAAAATATAGATTAACAACATTCATTTTTACCATTTCACACAGGAATAACCAAAGAGTACAACCAAACAAAATAATCAAAGCTTTAATTTCCCATATTCTTTCTAGAAAACAGCTCAGTAAACTGCAAGGATCTATCTGATTTCTGGCTGGCCAAAGAAAGAACACCACCACAAGGGAGGCCAAATAAACATCTATTTTCCATCTTTATGATTTGTTTCTCTAGTACCCCACTCTGAAGGTACCATAATGCGTTAGCCTGGGTAGACTAGAGAAACAAATCCATGGACACACATATGTGTATAAGAAAGACACATATGTGTATAAGAAAGAGATTTATATACAAGAGGAATTGAACATTGAACAAACATCCCAACCCAGTCCAGTTCAAGGCTGAAAGAATGCCAGCTAGATTGAATCCCAATAAGAAGTCACCAAGACATATAGTTGTTAAACTATCCAACTATGAGGAAAAGGAGAAAATTATGAGTGCAGCTAGGGAAAATCTGGCAACCACAGATAAAGGCACATAGATAAGAATATGTTCAGACCTATCAGCCGACACTATGAAGACGAGGAGACAATGGAGCAGCATATTCCAAAAATTTCAGGAAAATAACGCAAACCCAAGAATACTCTACCCAGCCAAATTAGCTATCAAAATTGAGGGAGAAGTGAGAGTCTTCCCGGACAAGGAAAGTCTCAAGGAATATACTAAAAGGTACCAGCACTACAAAAGATCCTTGCCCACAAAAGGAGTACAAGATAGGAGTATGGGCAGAAGAACAGCACTCATCAACTACATACAAGAGACCACCACACAGAACAACTCCACCCAGAGACCACCAAAGGGTAAGCAGCTCCCAAGAAAACACAGGCTCAACAATGGAAAGAAGGCAAGAGTGAACCACAAACACATATGCACAACCCACAAAAAGAAGTGGAGGTGGGAAAACACCAAACATAAGAAGGATAAAATGGCATTACAGAGTCCACAGATAAATGTAATAACCCTGAATATCAATGGATTGAACTCAGACCTTAAGAAACAGACTAACAGACTGGCTTAGAAAACACAACCCCTCCATCTGCTTCCTACAGGTGACACATCTCAAGATTTCAGACCAAAAATAGGCTGAGAATCAAAGTCTGGATAAAAACATACCAAGCAAACAGCAATGGGGTTGCAATCCTAATCTCGGATAAAATTGACTTCAAAGTGAAAACCACAAAAAGAGATAAGGATGGACACTATATAATACTCAGGGGAACAGTACACAAAGAACCACTAAGCTTTCTAAATATTTACTTACCAAACAAGCGTTCAGCGGAATGTCAATTAAACACTCCAAAAGATGAGAAAAGAAATCATTGCTTCAATAATTATAGTAGGTGACTTCAATACACCGCTCTCTGAGAAAGATAGATCACTTGGAAAGAAACTCAACAAGGAGGCTAACGATCTAAACACTACAATTAGGACAATTTTACCTGATAGGTATCTACAGAGCTCTCCACCCCAATACAAAAAAAATCACATTATTTTCAAGGCACATAGAACATATATGAAATAGACCACATACTAGGGCATAATTGGAACCTACATAAATTTAAGCACATTGTTTTCATACATACCTCTCTCTCTGACCACTGTGCCATAAGATTGGAAATCAACAAAAGGAAGATAAAGAAATCAAGGGTAAACAATTGGAGGAAGAATAACTCTCTATTGTAAAAGGAGTGCACACTGGGTCAGATCAGAGATGAAATTAGGAAATTTCTAGAAACCCACAAGAAGGAAAACATGGCATAACCAAAACTTATGGGACACAGCAAAGGCAGTCATCAGAAGAGATCTCATGGCATTACGTGCACACATAAAGAAGGAGGAGAGGCTTATGAATGATACACTGGCATGAAATTTACAACAACTAGAACAGAGTCAACAAGCAAATCTAACTAATAGCAAAAGAAAAATAATAAAAATGAGATGAGATTCAGGAGAGAGAAAATAAGAAAACTATGGGAAAAATCAGTGCTGCTAAAAGTTGGTCCTTCGAAAGGATAAATTGAATTGACAAACCTCTCTAGAATTTGACCAAAGAAAGGAAGGAACACATTTCAATAGCAAGGATGAGGGATGAAAGAAGGGATATTACCAATTCACTATCTAGCTTTCACATGCATATGATGTTGTTATTGTTGTTGTTAGGTGCTATCAAATCTGTTGTGAACCACAGTGACCCTATGCACAACAGAGCAATATACTGCTCGGGTCCTGCGGCATCATCACAGCTGTTCCTTGAGCCCATTGTTGCAGCTATGATAACTGTTCATCACCTTGAGAATTTGCCTCTTTTTAGCCGCCCTTCTACTTTACCAAGCACGATGTCCTTTCTTCGGGGATTGGTTTCCTGAAAACATGTCCAAAGGATGTAAGATGAAGTCTTGCCATCCTTCCCTCTAAGGAACACTCTGACCAAGAACGATCGGTTTGGCCTTTAAGCAGTCCATATTTCTTTCAGTATTCTTCTCCAGCACCACAATTCAAATACATTGCTGCTTCTTTTTTCCTTATTCAGTGTCCAACTTTCCCATGTATACGATGCAATGGAAAATGCAATGGCTTGGATGAGGTGCACCTTGGTTCCCAAAGGAACATGCTTGCTTTCCAATACTCTAAAGAGGTCTTGTGCAGTACAGTTACCTAATACAAGTCATTTTCGATCTCTTGACTCATTTACATATAACAGATTATTAATGAATCTTTCTTCAATCTTGATGTTATTCTTCATATAGTCAAGTTTCTTGGATCATTTACTCAATATACATATTGAATAAGTATCGTTAAAGCATACAACCTTGATGCAATTCTATGTGATATTAAACCACAATTCCCCTGTTCTGTGCAAATGATGGTCTCTTGGTCTATGTATAGATTCCATGTGCATTGATGCAATTAAGTATTCTCAAATTCAAGTTATTTTCAATGTCATCTATATTATCAACTATATCTTTACATTGTCAATAAAGCACGTGTAAATGCCAAAAAAAAGAAAGAAGGGATATTACAATATAATGAAATCAAAAGGATAATTACACAGTACTATGAAGGACTGTACTCCAATGAATTGAAAAACTTGGAAAACATGGACAAATTCTTGGAAAAATAATCCCTCCCTAGATTATCCTCAATGGCTGTCAAGAACCTCAACAGACCTATATCAATAGAACAAATAGACAAGGTTATCAAGGGATTACCAACAAAAAAATCACCTGGGCCAGATGGGTTTACAGGAGAATTCTATCAAGCATTCAGGGAAGAACTGATACCAATCCTACACAAACTCTTCCAGAACCTAGAAAAAGATGGCAAACTCCCAAATTCCTTCTATGAAGCCAGTATAACTCTGATATCTAAACCAGGAAAAGATCCCACAAGAATTGAGAACTACAGACCAACTTCCCTAATGAATATCAATGCAAACATCCTTAAGAAAATATTAGCCAACAGAATACAAAAGTATATAAAACAAATAATACACCATGACCAAGTGAGATTGATACCAAGGATGCAGGGATGGTCCAACATACGAAGACCATTAGTATTATTCGGCACATTGAAATGAAAAAGTATAAGAACCATATGATAATATCGATAGTTGCGGAAAAAACATTTGACAACATCCAACACTAATTCATGTTTAAGACATTCAAGAAGAATGGAAGGAAAATTCCTCAATATAATACAAGCTTTATATGAAAAACCATCAGCCAATGTGGTAGTCAATGGAGAAAAGACGAGATCAATTCTTTTGAAAAAAAGGGACTAGACAAGCATGTCCCTTGTCCCCACTCCTATTTAAAATCGTGCTGGAGTTCCTAGCTAACAATATAAGGCAAAGAAAGGACATCAAAAGTATTTGTCTGGGGAAGGGAGAAGTGAAATTACCGTTATTCACAGATGATATGATTTTATATATGGAAAATCCTAAAAGTTCCATGAGAGGAGTACTGGAAGCAATAGAGGAATATGGCAGAGTAGCAGGTTACAAGATCAACAAGCAGAAGTCTATCACACTACTGTATACATTGGACAAGGCCACAGAAGAGGGGATGTAAAAGGGGTACCCTTCACAAGAGTCAAACACAAATTGAAATATCTAGGGATATACCTGACTAAAAAAACCAAAAGATCTGTACTAGGCAAACTACAAAACATTATTAAAAGAAAGCAAGGGCGACCTCAACAAAGGGAAGAGATCCCATGCTCGTGGATCCATAGACTCAATATTGTAAAGATGTCAATTCTACCCAAGGCACTATATAAGTTCAATGCTATCCCAATCCAAATTCCAGCATCTTTCTTCAGAGTTGGAAAAACAGATGACCAACTTCCTATGAAGAGGGAAGAAGCCCAGAATTAGCAGAGAACTCCTCAAGAAGAAGGACAAGTTAATGGGCTTGCTTTACCTGACTTGAGCACCTACTACACAGCCACAGTGGTCAAAACAGCGCGGTATTGGTATAATGATAGCTATTCAGGCCAATGGAAAAGGATTGAAAACCCAGAAATAAAATCATCAGCATACAGACAACTGATCTTTGATAAGGGCCCCAAAAATATCAAATGGGAAGCGGATGCCCTCTTTAATTTGTGGTGCTGGAAAAAATGGATACGTAGCTGCAGAAAAATGAAGCAAGACCCTTACCTCACTCCATACACAAGAATAAACTCAAGGTGAATCACAGACCTTGAGGCAAAACCCAAAACTATTAGGTCCATCAATGAGGGAATTGGGACAAACCTGAGAACCTTGGCAGACAGATTACATAAACTATCGGAAATTGGGAAGGACACAAACATAGAGGAGGCACAAATTGACCAGTGGGATATTTCAATTTGTGTTTGACTCTTGTGAAGGGTACCCCTTTTACACCCCCTCTTCTATGGCCTTGTCCAATGTATACAGTAGTGTGATACTAAAGATAAAACACTTGTGTACATCGAAAGAATTCTCTAAGAGAGTAATAAGAGAGACCACAGAATGGGAAATCATCTTTAGCTATGACGCATCAAACAATGGCCTTATTACTAAAATCTACAATACACTGCTAACTTACAACAAGAAAAAAAAATTGTCCACTCAGGAGGTAGGCAAAGGACCTGAACAGGAGTTTTTCAAGGGCAGAAATCCAAATGGCCAGTAAATATATGAGAAAATGTTCCAGATCTCTAGTCATAAGAGAAATGCAAATTAAAACAACTATGAGATACCACCAAACACCCTCAAAAATAGCCCAATTCAAGAAATCAGAAGGTAACAAGTATTGAGAGGATGCGGAGAGAGAGATAGGAACTCTTGTGCACTGCTGGTGGACCTGTAGGGATGTACAGCCATTATGGAAATCAATTTGGCGATAGCTAAAACATTTGGAAATTGAGCTACCATGTGATCCAGCAATCCCCCTACTGAGCATATATGCAGAAGAGACAAGAAACAAACCACGGCCAAACATCTGTGCCCCAATGTTTATCGCGGCACAGTTCACAATTGCAAGGAGTTGGAAACAGCCCAAATTCCCATCAACAGATGAACGGATTAAAAAACTCTGATACATACATACAATGGAGTATTATGAATCGCTAAAAAGCAGTGATAAACGCATGAAGCACATTACTGTGTGGGAAGAACTGGAGGAAATCATGCTAAATGAAGTAAGCCACGCACAAAAGGACAAGTACCACATGACTCCACTGAGACAAGCTAAAAAAAATTCAGAAGGGGCATAGGGAAGAAGCTACTGTATACATACGTCCCTGGGGGTGAGGTCCAGGTAATATGGCAGGGGCCAGACTAAACTCAGGGATACATATGGGATACAAAGGTGGGAGGAATGAAAGATATAAGTAGCTGGGGGAACAGGGCACTAACCCACACAGGGAGAGGGTGTTGATTGTGTCTCCACAGGGAAAGAGAGACCAGACTTCAACCTGATGCTCTAAGACAAGAATACAACACACTGACATGAAGATAGGGAGGCCTGAGGAGCCAGCCCCATAACCAACTAAATGGACAGCACCACCCTCCCACCCCCAGAAGAATTCACTTCAGAGGACAGCACTGAAGCTACAGCTCAAGGAGAGGGACTTGGCTGATCAGAGCACACAGGAGCCAATGAGGGGGGAAGGGAAAAAAAGAGTGAAGCACATCCTGGCTCACCAAGGTCTGAGGACAATATTTCTGCTCAGAGCAGCAATGCATAGAGATGACCACAGGGCCAGCTTCACCACCGGACACAGCGGTCCTCATTGACCCATTGGGGACAATACTAGAGACACTCGGCGGGAATTGTGCCCACCCTGAGCCCACTACGCTGAAGCCAGCCACTGGGGACATGCAGCAGAGCAGTGGGGGGTGGTGGTGGTGGTGGTGGTGGACAGAGCAATGAAGTCCCCAGTGATAGATGGGGGGCCAGGGCATGGCACCCCATCAGACTCAACTGGAAATCACTCATAAAGGACAACAAATAGACCCTGAACTACTTATAGGTTTTTTTTGTTTGGTTGGTTTTGTTGTTGTTGTAGCTATTGTTTTATTTTCTATTATTGCTTAGTTGTACTTAGTCTTGTGATGGTGCATATTGTTTTGCTACATGGCTACCTGGAAGGGATAGGCGGGATTAACAAACCGGAAGAGAGAACAATGGGGTGGCAGTTCTGGGGGGACATGGGAGAGGGGGAGGCGGGGAAAAGGAAGTGGGTGTTAACAAACCCAGGGACAAGGGAACAACAAGTGATCCAAAATCAGTGCCAAGGAGGGTGTAGGAGGTCTGGCAGGACTGGATCAAGGGCAACGTAACTGAGAGGAATTCCTGAAACCCAAATGAAGGCTGAACATGATAGTGGGACAAGAGCAAAGTACAAGGAAATAGAGGGAAGAACTAGGAAGCAAAGGGCAGTTATAGAGTCCTAAATATAGGCATATACTGATGTAAATATATTTACATACAATGAGGGGGAAATAGATCTATGAACATATATTTAGAGGTTTAATATTAAGGAAACAGACGGACAGTGGGCCCCTACTCAAGTACTTCCTCAACACAAGAACACTTTGTTTTAACAATTCGGCAGTCTGAGATGCTCACCTTCCTGGCATTATCGCTGAAGACAACAGGTACACAAGCAAAGCACCTGAGGTCTTAAAGCCCTGAAGATAAACAAGCGGCCATTTAGCTGAGAAACTACAAAACCCACATGGAAGAATCACACCAGCCCGTCCCAACATGATCGCTGAAGACAAAGCAGGTACATATGCAAATGTATTGAAGAAAGCTGATGGTGCTTGGCTATCAAACAATATAAAGTCTGGGGTCCTATAGGCTGGAAGATAAACAAGTGGTCATCTATCTGAGAAACAACAAAGCCCACATGTAAGAAGCACACCAGTTTGTGAGATCACAAGGCATCAAAGGGATCAGGTATCAGGCATCAAAGACACACACACACACACACACACACAAATCATAGTATTGTGAATGATGGGGCATGCAGAGTGAGGATCTAGGGCCCATCTATGGGAAATTGGACATCCCCTTGCAGAAGGGCTGCAAGGAGGAGATGAGCCAATTAGGGTAAGGTGACCAGACATCCCGCTTTTGGCGGGACAGTCCTGATTTTAAACCATTTTTTCCCACGTCTCACAGCGTTTTTAAAAAGTCCCAATTTAAAAAAAAGGGTCCCAATTTTTGGAAAGAATGCACGACAAGCTAGGGTATACGGTTTGGGGCTGCCATGTGGCTATTTCGCCAGGATATGAGTTTTATCAATGGTGTCCCGCTTTACCTATGTTAAAATCTAGTCACCTTAAATTAGGGTGCTGTGTAGCAATGATGAAACATACAATTTTCCTCTAGTTCTTGAATGCACCGCCCCCCACTATCATGATCCCATTTCTATCTTACAAATCTGGCTGGATTGGAGGATGTACACCAGTACAGGACCAGTAGTGAGAGTGGTGATAACTGGAGGGTGGAGGGAAGGTGAGGAAAAAAGGGAGGATGGTCTAAGATGTGACAAAATAATAGTTTATAAATTATCAAGGGTTCATGAGTGAGGGGGAAGTGGGGAGGGAGGGGGAAAATGAGATGATACCAAGGCCTCAAGTAGAAAGCAAATGTTTTGAGAATGATGAGGGCAACAAATGTATAAATGTGCTTGACACAATGGATGTATGTATGGATTGGGATAAGAGTTGTACGAGCCCCCAATAAAATGATTTAAAAAAAAGAATCCGGAAAGAATGTGCAAAGCCACCATACCAAAAATAACTAGTTGACGTTCAAAAGGTAGCATATTTCAAGGACCAATGGTACTGAAGGAAAATGTCCAAGCTGAACTGAAAACACACGCCAAAACAAGGCTCTTGAATTGATGGAATACCAATAGAAATGTTTCATCAAGCTGATGAAGCTCTAGAAGCGCACCTTCATCTATGCCAAGAAATTTGGAAGACAGCTGCTTGGCCAACAGACTGGAAGAGAAGAGATCCATATTTGTACCCATTCCAAAGCAAAGTGGTCCAACAGAATGCTCAGATTATAGAACAATTATAGACCAATAAAGTAAAATTTTGCTGAAGATCATTCAACAATGGTTGCAGCAGAGATTTAGGCCAGATTCAGGAGAGGGCATAGAACAAAGGATGTCATTGTTGATATCAGACGGATCTTGGTTAAAAGTAGAGAATTGTAGAAAGATGTTAATTTTTTGTTGACCATGCCAAGCCATTCGACTATGTGGAACATAGCAAACTATAAACAGCCTTGAGAAGAATGGGAATTCCAGAGCATGTTATTGTGCTCATCTGGGTCTCGTTCATGGATCAAGAGGCAGTTGTGCAAACAGAACAAGGGAATGCTTCACGTTGAGCACATGGGACAGTGCTCTGGGGAATCTAGCCGGCTATGCAGCCTGCCCAAGCAGAACCCAACATAACTTTTCACTCCAGTCTTTAGAATACATATGATTCTATATTGGATTTCTGCTATCATATGTTGGAAGAAATTAAGATTTGTCACAACACATCAATTTAGCATTTACCATCGGAACTCTGCCGGCATCGTGGGCTAGCGTTGGACCGCTAATCGAAAAGTCAGCACTTTGAAACCATCAACCACCCCCATAAAGATGTACAATCTCCGAAACCCACAGGAGCAATTCTACTTTGTGCTGTAGGTCGTTATGAGTCAGAATCGATTCAAGGGCAGTGAGTTTGGTTTGGTTTTAGTCTGAAATGAAACTAACAAACAAGTCATAATTTGGTCTGTTGTACAGTTGAGGAATCTGAAACCTGTCTGGGGATATAAGACACGTTTATTAATCTCTCTTACTCCATGAAACAGGAAGCTTCATTTTCCTTCCTAGTATTTTCGTGAGCTCTTACGGGATGGAAATTTGGAAATGTCCAGCATCCTATAAGGTACAAGGTTTTAAGATGATTCAAAGGTCAAGACGCAGAAGCCTTTTTTCCCACCATTGCTCCTTTCCTGAAGGAGCCCTGGTGGCCAGGTGGGGAGGGTGTAAGACCGCATTTTGCAAGGTGAGAGGTTCTAACCCATCCCCCTCTCTGAGGGAGAAAAATGAGGCTTTTCTGCTCCTGGAAAGACTTACAGCCACGGAAACCTACTCTGCCTTGTAAATTGGAATCAACGAGATGGCAGCGCGTTGCTCGTCTGTGTCCCTGGGTGGTGCACTTCACGAAGCTGCTGGTGCAGCCACCAGCCTGCAGTGTCGCCCGCTGCGGAAAACAGGGCGGAGCTCGGAGCTGGCGGGAGGCGGAGCCCGCCCTCCGGAGTCGCCCTCGCGGCCCTCCCTTCGCGGGGCCGGGCTCCCAGCCGCCCGGCCGTGGGTAAGTGCGCGGGCCTGCGCTCCGGCGGCTCTGGGGCGCCGGCGTGGGTACCGCGGGGCGGCGGGTGGGGGCCGGGCAGCGTCTCGGCCGGAGTGGAGGGCCGGCCGGGGGTGCGGGGGCTGCCGCGGCCGAGACTGCAAGGGAGGGAGGCGCCGGCTCAGGTGCCCGGGGGGCAAAGATTCCCAGGCCCCTGGCATCATTGCCTCGATTCCGCGGGCCTCCCAGCCCTGCTCTTCCTCGGACTCAGCGATATGCACCCCCAGCCTGCACCCCGTTTCCACCATGGACCCTGCTTCCCGTTGGGTCTCAAGCAGGAAACTGATCCGCAGATTCCAGTCTGTAGGCTGGTGCTGAGCCCACACCCCACCCCCTCTCAAGCCAAGGGACAAAAACACCCCACAGAAAACCAGGGTTAGACACATGGATGTTTGCAAGGCCTGTGGGAACGCTTGCTCAGTGTCTGTGGATGCTCGGCTTTGGATAAGGGCTATTCAATCTCGGTTTGAAAACATTGGAACGGCAGGCAAGATCAGGACCCAGCAAAGAAAGGCCCCTTTGATTTAGGAAAGCAATTAGCTGCGGAGGGTGGGAGGGCGCCCCAGGAGCAGAGCCTTCCAGAGCGGGGGCGACGAGGGCACAGGCAGACCCGCCGGGTGCCAGTCGCTTCCTGCTGCACAGGAAGATGGTAGGAAGAGGGTTGGAGAACGTTCGTTTGTTTTTAAGAGAAACGAAAAGGCGGTATCGAGCATGCAGCAAAGGGAAACCTATAGGATCCAGGGTCCAGGTTGAGGATGTGGGTTTGAAAAGGGGGTGTGGAAGGCGGTTCTAAGCACCTGTTTGGGGAGTTCTGGGATGTTTCCACAGGCGAGGAGATGATGCTTGGTTTCACGATAGTTTATCTTCCTGAATTTGGAAAGCGTTTATGTGTACCCCTCTATGTGCGTTTCTGGAGAAAGTCCTAGCTTTGATCAGGTTGAAAACATCTGATTACGTAAGCTTGGGGGTTGAAAACACTACCTGTTATATTTTTCTATTCTCTTTGCTATAACAAGTATTCATCGTCTACTTTAAGCTTACTTAATAATCAGTGTCTCTCCCCCCCCCCCCCCCCCACAGTGCATGCAAGTGATGGGTGAGTTAGTCATGGCTTTGAAACTCTTTCAGTCTGTGCGGAAGATCTACAGCAAGACCCTGGCGGTCGCTTCTTCTTTTAAAGTGACCTGTGAGCTTCAAACCTGACTAGTTGTCATAGAATTTCCTGAATTCTTGATTAAAATATTGTCCCCGCGTGTGTTAGACAGGGTTCTCTAGGCCAGGTTGGCACAATAAACCTACCTATCACAGCCTGGCTCCACCTTAACCCTTGAGAATAAAAATCTGTGGGGTTGGAATGTTCCCCCACTTCCCCACCTCGCTGTCACCGAGTTGATTCCATAAACTGCTCCTGTGGTTTCCCAGGCTGTAACTCTTTACGGGAGTAGAAAGCTGTGTCTTTCTCCCACCAAGCGCCCGGTGGGTTTGATCTGCTGACCTTGAGGCTGCAGCCCAACTCAACATTCATTGTGCCAACAAAGCTCCTCAGGGTTGGAACCTTGGGAGAAGACTTTTAAAGAGAAGTCCCAGGGTTCTCTGGTAATAAAAGTTAGTGGTAGCACTTGAGGGTTTTCTGTGAGATTTTGGCCTACTGGGGCCAAGTGAAAACAGGGTTCCCATAAAGGTGCTATGGGTGAATCATCAATCCTGTATGACTAAAAGTTGTAATCAGCATGTCGCCTTTAAATTTTAAGATTTTAAAAGAAAAACAATAGTGTCATTTTACCAGAAAAAAATGCCCAAAATAAACACAATGTTTCTGATCATAAAAATTCCATTTTAGAAAAATTAGAAGCGACTGAAAAGACAAAAGCTCCTCTAGCCTGATCACGAGGTGAGCACCCGTAATTCTTCCTGGTGCTTAAAAAAATGCAAACCATATTCACACATTTATAGCATAATTTTATATCCATTTTCATATTCTGGTTTTGTCACTTAGCTATCATGAGCACTTTCTTGTGTAGCTACGTTTTAAAAAAATAGAGACCAGGAGGATAAGGGGAAGGTTGGGGGAGAAAGGGGTGTTGATCACCAGGATCAACATATAACCCTCTCCCGGGGGGACGAACAACAGAAAAGTTGATGAAGGGCGACAGAGGATGAATTAAGATATGAAAATACTAATCTTTAACATATCAAGGGCTCATGAGGGAGGGAGGGCGGGGAAGGGAAGGGGAAAATGAGCTAATTCAAGGGCTCAAGTAGAAAGCAAATGTTTTGAGAATGATGAGGGTAAGGAATGTACAAATGTGCTTGACACAATGGATGAATGTATCGCTCGTGATAAGAGATGTAAGAGCCTCCAATAAAAGTATTTAATAACACCCCCCACCATTTTTAATGAGAGCATATCTTTTATCATGTCAGTCAAAACCACTGCCATCGAGTCAATTCTAATTCCTAGCGGCGTCATGGGACAGGGTAGGACTGCCCTGTGAGTTTTGGACATTGTAACTCTTTTGGGGAGTAGACAGCCTCCTCTCTCTCCCAAGTTGCAGCTGGTGGCTTTGACTGTTGACCACGCCGCCCGCTAAACCAGTTCCCTGGGCTTCACTGTAATTCTCGATTATTCTAGTAATGTGGCCTACGCCTCCTTATTTTCATAGAATAAATTTCCAAATGAGGGAGTTGAATGCACTTTTTAAACCACCATTTTTACATCTCTTTTTACTGCTTTTCCTCACTGGAAGGAAAATGGGCACTTCTGAAAGCTCTATTGTATCCCATGTCCCTTCTCTCATTTCAGTGCTTCTCAAACTTTAATGTGTATAAGAATCACCTGGGGAACTTGTTAAAAATTCATTTTCCAGCTCTTCTGCCTCATGAAGCGCTCGAGAGAGGCTCAGGAATCGGCAGCTCTAGCAGACTCCCCGTGTGTATTTGATACAGGTACTCCTGCCACCGCATTTTAAGAAGTCCCTCTTGAGTAACTGGAAGCAAGAATTTTAGTCACTTGCCCAAAGCCATTTAGGCATTTGCTAATAAGAATCTCGGCTCCTCTGAGGTCAGAGTCCTGGACTCCTGTGACCTTAGAGCCTCATTTTTTCCAACCTTCTCATCAATGTGAGAAGGTCAGACAGACCTCCACCCTCCTGCGCTCACACCAACCCTTTTACTACACTACTTTTCCATTGGGCTTGATAATCCATTGCAGTGGCCACTCGGAACTTCCAGACAATATCCATGCTTAAGGGGGTTCATTAGGGAAGTCAACAGGCTACCAGAAGCCAGGACCAGCAAATGTTACGGCTATAGTCATGGGTCCACAGGAATATCTCACCTCAGCCAACAGCCACCTGTTTGGCTTCTGCCTCTGCGGGTTGAAGCCCACCCGCTGCTCTGCCTCACTGTCAGTCCTTCCCTTTGCTCTGTCTCATGGTCTCCGTGTCACAGCCTCAGTTGCCTCCTCCACTCCAGACCGACTGAGAATGTGCCCCCCTAGTGGCTCTTCTCTCTTTCGGTCAGGGCTTTCACTCTGTCACCGCTTCTGAGATGGTTCTTCCTCAAACCTAGAGAGTGGTGACTACAATGGCCCAGTCCCCTCTATCGGTGTTCTCCACGGCCTAGGAGCACAGTTGCACCCAGTCATTCGATGGGGTTTCAGACAGAGACCTGCAGAGAAGAGGCAAATTAAGAAATTTCACCTTGGGAGGGTTGGGAAAAAAGAGGAGCTTATACCAAGGGCTCAAGTAGAAAATGTTTTGGAAATGATGATGGCAACATACATACAGATATGCTGGATGCAATTGATGTATGGAATACTATAAGAGCTATAAGAGTCCCCAATAAAATGATTTTAAAAAATAAAAGAAAAAAAGGAATTTCACTTTACCACAGCTTCCAGTGATGGCAGAAAGCAAGCCCCCTCTCCCCCTCTGGCCCATACTGCCAAGTCGTCATCTTTAACTGAACATGACACCTAATGGTCCACGAATCTCGATTCGAACACCCCATCAGAGATATGTGTAAAGGGAAACTGAGGTACAGGGAGACGGACAGACATAACTGACAGGACACGTGAGAGCAGAAACAGCAATAGCTTATTTAGGGGGGCTCATGGACAAGGTTCTGTGACCTAGGCCAACAAGTCAGGGAAGTCGTGCTCAGCAGCTGGGGGCACGGGTTTTTAAAGGGGTGGTGAGGAATGCATGCATGGCAATTATGGCCATTAGCATATGGGGTCTGCTTGTCCCCTCCTTGTGGTTTTCTTTGAACCCGGAGCATCTGGTTACACTGATTATCTTTACACTGATTATCTTATCTGGCTCTGTCTGCTGCATGTCTGGGGACATGCAGGGAAGCAAGTGCAGGGCCCTGACCTGCTTCAGCTTAGTCCAAACAATATGAAATCTATATTGTACTGCATAACATCTGAGGGGGCTTCAAAAAAATTCTGTGGTTTCCACAAGCTTTTTGAAGTCTCTTTATATACGATGTAGAGCTACCCCACAAATTCAGTGATAAATGGGTGTTTCAGGAACCTAAGGGCTTCTCGTGTGGAGTCAGTCCTGTAGCTGTTTGCCAGGAGCCAAGTACATCCCGTTCCAGTGTGTGTCAGTGTTTCCCCTAGTGGTGCGTGGAAGAGTGGTACGTGGGAGGCAGCCAAGCTGTGTTTTCTTTGGCAGTTGCCCAGGTGCAGCAAGTCTTTTGACTACTCCAGGCTGAGCATGATCAAGGGAAAGTGCCATCTATTAGGGGTGGCGCCACAAGCCTTAGAAAGATTATGGTGTTAGTCCGTGAAGTGGAGTTAGCATTGGGGTGAATTGAGCGAGGAGATGGAACCAATTTCTCTATTGCAGCCTTTTCGATTTTTAAGATTCTCCTAAGAAGGAAGTTGAAATGTGTTGTTTTTTTTTTCTCTTCTCCTGTGGTCACTATTCCTCAACCTCATACCTCTTTCTAACCCCCCGCCCCGGATCCTACATTGTATTTGTTTTTATCTGTCCTTTGCTTCCTCCATTCTGAAACATTCCCGTCATTTTTTCCTTCTCTTTCCCCGTCTTAGGCTTTTTGAAGAATCCCGCTGAATTGTTTTGCGGAATGGATTTGCCTGTTGCTCGCCTAAACTTGTACATTATGCTCTGTGTGGCACCAACACCACAGAAATGAGGACTCGCCTTTGCTGTAACATATCACAGAGGTTTTAAAGATAGGAAATCCTAGCATTTGCAGTATTAACCTGGCCACACGCTGAGGGTGATACCTGTTGGTGGCCCTATTGTCCAGCATCTTTCCTTCCCTGTGTGGGTTATAAGTATGTCGGAGGAGCTATCTGAGATTATGCCAGTTAGCTCTCTCTTTTTTCTTAGTATTTTATTTATTATTATTATTTTTAAAATCATTTTATTAGGGGCTTATACAACTCTTAGCACAGTCCACACATCCATCCATTGTGTCAAGCACATTTGTGCATTCATTGCCCTCATCCTTCTCAAAACATTTGCTCTCCACCTAAGCCCCTGTGTGCCAGTTCTCTTTATTCTCAAGTGTCACCCGTTCATTTGGTGTTGAACATTACACCTGGAAATATAGGTGCTCCGAAAAGCCGTAGGAGAGAAATCAACATGATAAACCATGGTCCTTCTAAAGCAACGCCACGGCAGACTTTTCAAAGGAAGAGGGTGGTGAGTCTTGTCTTACAACAGTCTTGCTCACCTGCCCCGGATTTCTGACTTGGCTCCATGATTCTCTGTCACATCAAGGTAGCCTTGATTCCAAAAGACAATCACGCCGAGGCCCTTGGGAAAGCCCAGGACCGCTTGTCCCCTTGAAATGTTGCTCTAAGTAAATTCAATCCAAAGACATTCTTTCAAACACCAACCAGGACTCACCCGCCCTAAAAAGAATTTCCTTTAAAGAAAGGACATATAAAACATGATAGATAAATGAATAAAAGACATGTCACTCAGAATATAAAGTAATATACGAAGGGGCTTCAAGAAAGTCCTAGGATCTCTTGATTTCTGTTTTTCCACAAACTGTGTGGCGCTTCCTTGTATATTCACTGAAATAAAACTAGACACAGAGAAACAGAAAATAAATGTCCCTACTATTTCAACACCTTGTTCCAGAGATTACCATCTTGGTGCACATCCTGGTCATAGTGGGTGCATGACTCACACTGGCAACCACAGTCAATAACTATTGGAAGTGTGCTAGGTGTGTCTGGGTCCATTACCTAGTTAAAATGTTACCCGGTCAGAGGAATTATCTTTCTTTTTGTCCCTTGCCGCTTTCTAGAAGGGGACATTCACTGAAGATGGCTGGTCTTCGGTCGAGTCAGAATGTGCAGGCTGATCTCTCTCAAAGACACTCGAACCCTTCACCCCTCTTTTGCTTACTCCCCGTGGCCAGCAGACTTCAGCCTTGAGCATTTTTTTTCTGGCTGGCTCCCCACACAGGCTGGGAAAAGCTCTGACACCGTATCAGAGAGGTTGGTGATGATTATTCAGTGATTGGTGTTGCAAGTGCCATCAGATTGGTTCCCACTCAGCGACCCTGTGCTTAGCAGAATGAAATACTGCCTGGTCCGGTGCCATCCTCACAATTGTTCTTATGGTTGAGCCCATTCGTGTAGCCAAAGTATGTCAGTTGTCCTACTGTGGTGGCTAGTGTGTTGCTGGGATGCTGGAGCTATGCCATTTGTATTTCAAAGGCCAGCAGGGTCACCCAAAGTGAACAGGTTTCAGTGGAGCTTCCAGACTCAGAACATACTACTGGGTTTCCCCAAAAGTAAGACACCCCCAGAAAATAAGACCTACTTACAGTTTTGCCTCTCTCTGAAATATAAGGCCCCCCGAAAATAGTACCGCCCCGAACATAAGGCCTCCCCAATAATAAGCCCCCCCCCCCAAGCTACCGTAACTCTTGACTCTGGGCCGTAGTGATGGGCGCCGCCACGCAGTTCACTGTTGGCTGCAGCGCAGCCGGAGCAGACAGGAAGTGTGAGTAAATGTACCATACTGTAGGATTCACAGTTTGTCCGGTTATGCTGGTTTGTGATGACAACGATTACCCTAGCGCATACAGGTAATACATTTCCTTTTTTTTTTTGGTTCAACAATAATGTGTACAGTATTCTTCTTCATGGAAAAATAAGATATCCCCTGGAAATAAGACCTAGCGCATCGTTGGGAGCAAAAATTAATAAAAGACACTGCCTTATTTTCGGGGAAACAGGGTACAAAGAAGGACTCTGCTGCCCACTTCAGAGGCAAGAGCTGCAGAAAACCTTATTCAGTAATTAAAGGTTAGCTAATTGTTCAGTACTTATTACCGATGGCTCCTTACTTTTAGAAGCATTTCTTTTCTTTGGACACAGTCCAAGGGCTGCAGCCCAGGAGTAGTAATTTGTGTTTATTAGTCACACAGACTGCAGGCATTTTGTCATCACTCCAGGCAGCCCGTTCTTCCAGCTAGACTCCTAGCAAGGATCCCTGGTGGCTCAGTAGTTGGAAACCACAGCCACTTGCAGGAGAAAGACAGGGCTTTCTACTCCAGTAAAGAGTTACAGTCTCGGAACCTCCCAGGGGCAGGTCTACTCTGTCCTGCAGTCGGCATTGACTCAATGGCGGTGACTTTGGTTTCTTGGAGGCTCTTAGCCAAAAGGTTGGTGGGGCCAATCCACGCAGGGCCACCTTGGAATACAGGCCTGGTGATCTGTTTCTTAGAAGTCTCGGCCTTGGAAACCGTGTGGAGCCGTTGTTGTCTACACCCCTGGAGTCGCCATGTGTGGGATCCAGCCCCACATCCGCACGGGTCCTAAGGGATGCTTGTGTAACTGAAGGGAAGAGATTAAGAGTAGACACCAGGTTTGGGCTGCTTACTTCCTCCAGGATACCAGGTCTGAGCAGGAGAGAGAGAGAATGTATTTTTATACCAGTTTATACAGGGGCTGGCAAACCCCCTTCATTGCAGGGAGCCACATACATAATAAAGTGGGCAGTACCTTAACCCTGGAGGACCCTGAGTTCAATGGAGGAGTAACCTAATACCAGTGCAGGGGGCAGGTAAAAAGGAGTGACTGTCCCCTGACCAGGGAGCGCAATAGCAGGTGCTGCTGGGCAGATAGCAATCAGCCATGTGCTTGTAAGAAATAACTTTAAGGTAGTACTATTATGAGAGGAGATTGTGGGGATTAATCTTTCGTTATGAGACTGTGACTGGGACTCATCTCTCACTCATAAGTGTGAAGGCCTCCCTCCTCCCAGAACCCTGGCCTCCCAGGCTTCTTAAATATGAGAATAAAGAATTTGTCCGCATAAACTCTCTTCCCGGTCCTCAGTTTCCCACAGTCATGATGTGGAATTGACTGACGGCGACTAGCACCAACAACGTCCCTCCACAAGCAGCACTTAGAGAATCAATACTCCCAGGCAAGAAAAGACGGAGATTGTAGCCAAAGTTGTTACCAGTCTTGGTGTTTAAGACTCCTTCCATTAAGTCTGTAAGAGGTGGTCTGATTGGCCCCAGGGACCTATATCTTGGAGAGGCGAGAACAGACTCCCCTGAAGACATTTGTAGGAGACAGCCCCAGGAGAGGGACAGGAAGACACGAGACAGGTAGGTCCAAAGGGACCCCGGCGTGTGTTTGGGTTTGTGTTGGGTGGACCCAGGCAACCAGGAGAGGAAAGAGAATGGTATGACGGACACACAGCCTCTGCTAGGACTCAGACACCTGCTCTACCACTCATGAGTTGTGTGATATGGAGCAAATGACACAATCTCTTTGAATCTTAGTTTTCTCCTCTGGAATGTGAGGATGATGATCATCCTCATCTTACAGGGTGAGGTGCAAATTAGCACATTACTCTTCTTATCACTGGGCTTCAACATCAATTCCTGCATACCTTCCCCAGCCTCTGACCACCAACCAGCCATTCTGCGTTGAGTATTTTCTTTTCTGGACTGACCCAAGAACTTAATTTCTAGTTATAGCATTGCCTCTAGAAAGAAATGCTATCTAGGTTTCGCTCCCAACTAATCTAGAGAGATTTTGTAATGCTAAGGAGCCTTGGTGGCACAAGTGGTTAAGTAAAAGGAGTTTTGAACCTACTCGGAGACTCCACAGAAGAAAAAGCTGGGGACCCGCTTGCAGGATAGAAAATCCTGTGGGACATTTCTACTCTGCCACATGGCCTCCATCTCACTGCCATCGAGTCAATGCTGACTCGCAATGACCCCCAGGGGTTTCTGAGACTGAATGCTTTATAGGAGTAGAAAACTCAGCCTCTCTCCATCAGAGATGCTGCTGGTTTCAAACTGCTGACCAAGCAGACGGCAGCCCAATGCATAACCACTACACCACTAGGGCTGTGTGCTCCTAGCAGCTGCAATCGTTCAGTCAGTATAAGGCAATCTGAGTGTTGTTAGGATGGCTTTCTGTTGTTCCCCGTTTACAGTTGCCACCTTTTCACTTGAAAATTAACAACAAACAGCACAGACTCACTGCCAACAAGTCAATACTGACTCGTAATGACCCCACAGGACAGGGTAGCATGACCCCTGGGAGTTTCCAAGACTGTCACTCTTTACCAGAGTTGAAATTCCTATCTTTCTCCTATAGAGCAGCTGGTGGTTTTGAACTGCTGACCTTGCAGTTAGCAGCCCAACTCATAAGCACTATGCCTCCAGGGCTCCCTTATAAAAGAAACAAAGTATATTGTTTTAAACTTCTTTAAAAGGGAAGAAGAGAAAAACAAATTTCCCCTAGCAAATCCCATATTTCTAATACAATCATCGTTAGCTGTTGGCTGTATTTCTTTCTAGACCATTCTTATTTCTTTTCTTTCTTTAAAATAAATTTTATTGGGGGCTCATACAATTCTTATCACCATGCATACATCCATCCATTGTATCAAGCACATTTGTACATTTGTTGCCATCATCATTCTCAAAACATTTTCTTTCTACTTGAGTTCTTGGTATCCGCTCCTCATTCTTCCCCTCCCCCCATGAACCCTTGATAAATTATTATTATTTTCTCATGTCTTACACTGACCAATGTCTCCCTTCACCCACTTTTCTGTTGTCTGTCCCCGAAGGAGGGGGTTATATGTAGATCATTGTGATCAGTTCCCCCTTTCTTTCCCCACCTTTCCCTTGCCCGCAACCATTCTTATTTCTATAGCTTCACTGGCAATCACAGTACACTTACATGGTTTATTTTATTTTTTAGGCATTACAACAGGAATTTATTTGTCGTGGGCAAGGGGACACAAACAATATAAAAATCAAAAGCTTATCTGGCAGTGACTCTGGCCAATTGACGTTCCTTTCTCTACTTATCAGATGGGACTTGAATTTTATTTGTACATATTCTTCTGAAGTGCTCCAGCCTGATCCCGCAGTCCTCAAACGGGAGAAGCTGTGGGGCAGATTCCTGCAGCACTCTGTCAGGGTATGAGTGAGTCTTCAATGCTGCCTCCTTCCTTCTTTCCCTTTCGCTCCATGTGGGTTATAAAATGGTCCTCGCAGGCGATGGTGAACCTGGTGATCGATGCAAAGGAGCTCTGGAAGCGCACGTTGCCATCTTGGCACTGACCCAAGCCCTTCACTGTTTTCCCCACGGCCAGAGGGTGTGTTTGGTTTTCCAAAAATCCAGAGAACGCCTCTTCCATGCGCACCCCAGGTCCTCCTTCGGTAAGTAGCATTTGTCCACCGCAAATTGGTGAACCGTGAACACCATCGTCTCCATGTTATATTCCATTTGAGCCAGCAGTTTGGCCAGGTGTGGGGGAGCCTTGTGGGGGGAGGGGGGAGGCGCAGGTTAGGGGAATGGGGGAAGGGAGGGCTCATCAAGCCAGACACAGGGCCAGTCCCTCGTTTATTTTCTACCTTTGTTTTTTGGTCACTCAGTATTTCTTCTCAAGAATTTCCATGCTATTACCTAGCCTAGAAAATACTCTGGTCTCCAGTCTGCCCATTTACCTGAGCACGTTCTTGCCCCGTGGACATTATCAGTACCTTAGCTTTGACCCGTGTTCTGTCTTCTAATTACATACTTAAAACTAGAGAAGCGAAGCTGTGCTTTATGCCTCGAGGACCTCACGCAGCCCCTTCGTCCCGTGTGCGTTTTGACCAGGCCCTCGCCCACGGGGCCTCAGAAACTGGTTTGTTGGTGTTTTTCCAGTAGCGGAGCATGGCGCTGCTTTAAGTCGGGCCTGACTCAATGGCAGTGCGTTTGGAGTTCGCGAAGAGCCCAGCCTACCCGCTCTTCAAGCTCAGTTCATATTGCCCCTCCTCTCGCTCTGAACATTTGAAGTTAGAACGGCCGTTTATCGATTGATCATGAGAGACCTAGTCTAGACTCATTAGATGTAAAGTGACCATCAGAGCCATGGTCACCCCTTGGGGACCCCCTGCAAGTGGGCCAGCCTGTTCTCTCTTCGGACATTAGCTAATAAGTCGCTGCAGTAACCTCTCCGATGTTGTTGTGAGGCGCCTTTGAGTTGGTCCCAACCCACCGAGACCCTTCACGCAAGGGAACAAAGCACTGCCAGGCCCTGCGCCACCTTCCCCCTTGTTCTTTTACCCGGCTCGTCGCAGCCAGTGTGTTGAGCCAGCTCATTGAGGATCGGCCTCTTTTTCACTGCCCTCCACTTTACCAACCACGCTGTCCTGCCCAAACAATGCCCGATGCAGTGTCGCCATGCTTGCTTCTAAGGAACACTCTGGCCACATTTCTCTGTGCACGTAACTTTAAATTGTGAATTTGAGTGAGGTTTAGAATTTAGAGCGGAGTCAGCTTTCCATTCAACAGTGCATCCACATTTTGTTTCATTCCCTCCATTGTAGATCCCACAGGGTGACGTCACTCATCCCACTTCTGTACTGGGTTTCGCCTTTCCTTTATTTTAACTCCTCTTGCCTTCGGACCTCTGTCTTCTTGATCGTAAACAGTTGGTTGTTCTGGGGGGGACTTCCCTCTGGTGTGCTTGTTCACTCTTGACACCTGCCTGTCCTTGGGATGGAAGTCCCCTAGTGACTTTATGAGCTGGGTGAACTGCCCCTGGGGGTTTCCTCAGCCGTAAGCTTTATGGGAACCCACAGTCTTATCTTTTTTTCGGAGGAGGGGCTAACTCCTTTCCAGGAAGTAGGGTGATTAATGCCTTTGTCTCGGATGTCCTTGACAGTCTGCCCAGTACAGCGGATCCAGGTTGGTCATATTTCTATTCCTATTATACCTTGGAGGAGCCCTGGTGGTAGGTACAGCACATTGAGCTGCTAACCTCAAGGTCAGCAGTTCAAAAGCACCACTTGATCTGTAGGAAAAAGATGTGGCTTTCTAATCCTACGAAGGGTGAGTCTCCGAAACCCACAGGGCAGTGTGGCTCTTTCCTGTAGGGCAGTGGTTCTCAACCTTCCGAATGCCGCAACCCTTTCATACAGTTCCTCATGTGGTGGTGACCCCCAACCATAGAATTACTTTTGTTGCTACTTCATATTTGTAATTTTGCTACTGTTATGAATCAGGCAACCCTTGTGAAAGGGTCATTCAACCCCCAAAGGGGTCGCAACCTACAGGTTGAGAACCATTGCTATAGGGTCACTATGAGCCAGAATACACCCCATGACGGTGAGTTTGAGTTTGTTTATTAGAAGATAAAGGAAACCGAGTTAGTTAAGTGCTTGGCCCGAGGTTATATGGCTGGTATGTGTGGGAACTGCACAGACAAACCAATCCAACGCATTGCTGTTTCTTCATTTCTGACTCCTGTTGAGCCCCTGTGTTAGAGTCGTACAGCCCCATGGGGTTTTCTTGGCTGTCATCTCTATGGAAGCTGTCTGCCAGGCCTTTCTTCTGCGTAGCCAAAGAGTGGGTTCCAATCACCAACCTTTACATCAGCAGCTGATTGCAAAATGCTTGAGGTCATAAAAACCCCTCTTAATTCCACAGCCTTTATCTGACACACCATGCTCTCCTTCCTTGAGGAACCCACCGTTAACCTTACAGATTGTCCACTTTCTGTGCTGGGAATTTCTCTTGGACCCTGCACTGTCTTATTGTTGGGCTGTGCTCTGTGCCCATCACTTGGATGTTTCTTTCTGTTTTTCTGTCTCAGAGAAAACTTTCGTCTTTCCCCTTATTTTCTCTTTGGGTAGAAATACACCGCTTTTGTTGGGTTATTTCTTGTGGTATGTTTTTCTGCATGTGAAATCCAGGATAGGCGTATCTATAGGGACAGGGACTGGTTCTGTGGCTACTGTCCGTTCCCAGAAAGAGGACAACCCAGGCCGCCGGCAAGTTCAAAGAAAAAGTTATTACCTGCACAGGGACCGTCAGCCTTTGGAGGGGAGACTCAGTGGTGTCCCGTTTACTTTCCCAAAGGTTTTTATACTTCTGCAATGTGCATGTAGGCAAGCAAGCAGAGTACAGAAGCAGGTTAGCCATTCTTAGTTGAACAATAACTGCTCTTATTTCTTCTAAGCCTTCTGAACATACATGTCCTTCGGTGCAATCCATTGCGCTTGTCAGCACAGCCTGCCTCCCTGATACCAGCTAGTTCATTTATAGTTCATAGCCACTTCATTTATAGTTCATGATGGCTTCTGTCAGCTCAAAATGGCTTCTCTCTTGTCAAGGCCATTCAAGCTTTTCCTAGAGCTACTACACCGGATTCGTGGTTTCTTGGGGATATGGTGGGGGAGGTCGAGGGAGGAAATGGGGGGCTAATAACGAGTACAAGAAAGAAGAAAATGTTTTGAAATTGATTGCGGTAATAATTGTACCACTCTTCTCGATAGGACTGAACTGTTGAGTCGGATGATATGCGGATTATGTGTCAATAAAACTGTTTCAGGAGAAAAAAAGTTGGGGAAATAATACACTCCTGCAACAAGATTTCCCATTTGCTAAGCTTCCCTTAAAGTTGGGCCAGGAAGGGACAACTGAAGATGAGAGCAAAGACTAAGTGCCGGGTCCCTAAAGCAAAGATGGGAGTTGAAACCCACCAACCGCTCTCGGGGAGACAAGACGGGGCCTCTGCTCCTGTCGAGATGACCTCTCAGCCTGCAGGGCTTCTATGCGTTGGAATCAACACTTTGGCACACAACAACAACAGTTTTTAGGTTGTGCCAAGCAAGCCTTGGCAGTCCCTCTTCCCACCTTGGTCTTCTCCCGTGCAGTATCAGGAAATGGCTTCTCTTCTGGGGTGACGGACAAGCCTGAGAGCGAATTCCCAGAGAGCTTCGTGGATGTGGCGATGGTTGGGACCATCTACCCTGGTACTCTCTGTTGTTGTTTTTAATCTCTGTACCTGGGGGGTTAAAGATGAGGAGTTCTGCTCCTGGAAAGAGTGACAGTCTCACACCTGCCGAGGGGCAGTTCTATGTGCCCCAGAGAGTAGCTGAGAGCCCATCAGCGTGCACTGGATGGCAGTGAGAGAAGCCGTAGTGGTGGTGGTGGTCGTGAGGTGCCTTTGAGTCGGTTCTGACTTATACAACAGAATGAGACACCAACCTGGTCCTGCGCCAGCTTCACAACTCACAACTGTCATTCTGTTTGAGGCCATTGTCAGCCCATCTTGTCCGGGAGCAAAGCCTGTTGAAGACAGGTGGTGCGGTTTCAGGAAAGCCTTTTCTTTGTAAACACAGTGTCTTTTTCTCATTGTCTTTCAGAGATTGGTGGAGCCGGGCTACTGAGGGAAAGCAGACACTGCCTCGTTGGTTGGTGCATCTGTTTCATCATCAGATGGGAAAAGTTTAACCGGAAGAATCTTCCAGCCTGCAGTGCAGTGGTGAGGTACATCAGCTCACATACTGAAAGACATGGGCTTCAGCCTGACTTTCCACCTCTCCTACAGAGTCCGGATACTGTTTCTTTTTACCGTATGCCTGATGGTGGTTGGGTGGGCCACCAGTAACTACTTTGTGGATGCTTTGCAAGAGATTCCTAAAACGAAGAATTTCAGGGCTTATTTCAACAAAGCCGCAGTTTTCGAGGAAGAGGCAACTCCAACGACTCAAGCACTTATAAACAATGCAGACCTTAAAAACTGCCCTTCTATGTCTCCACACCTCAGTAAGTTTCCCTACCGCCCACGGGGAATATGCAAACTTTTCACTTAAATAAGAAACCTGTGCAGAAAAGCAGAAGTACACAGTTTGGGTAAGCTTCACAAAATGCACCTATCTGTGGATCCTGTTTGTCCCTTCTGAAACGGAATAGAAAGGAATCTCAGAAGTTTCTTTCTGTCACTTACCCTGGCTTCAGAATTCTAACATTGATATTAGATCAGCTTGTTTTCGGTGTCCCATAATTGGAAACATGCCGTGTACTTTTTTGTGTTTGCCTTCTGATCCTTAATGGTATGTTCCTGAGACTTAGCCCTAGTGTTAGTTGATGGGTGTAGTTTGCACATGCTCATTGGTGTATAGTGTTCCCATATGTGGACATAGCCGATTTTATTGTCCAGCCACAGATTTCTCAACGGCATACAGCAGGAAGCGTGCCTCCGTTGGTCTCAGCTGGGCAGCTTGGCTCTGTGCATCTCTCATTTTCTCTGGAGGTCAGCAGGCTCACGTGGGTATGTTCTTTCCATGGCATAAGTAGAGCACAAGGGGACAAGTGGGGTTACGTCCCTCTGTTCAAGCCGCCTTTGATATCACATTGTTAATATTCTCCTGACCAAAGTACGGAGTCCAGGGGCAGGAGCTAGGATTTCAATATTGTCTTACATATTTCTTTTTTTTAATGTAAACATTTTATTAGGGGCTCATACAACTCTTATCACAATCCATACATATACATACATCAATTGTATAAAGCACATCCGTACATTCTTTGCCCTAATCATTTTCACAGCATTTGCTCTCCACTTAAGCCCTTTGCACCAGGTCCTCTTTTTTCCCCCCTCCCTCCCCACTCCCCCCTCCTTCATGAGCCCTTGATAATTTATAGATTATTATTTTGTCATATCTTGCCCTATCTGGCGTCTCCCTTCACCGCCTTCTCTGTTGTCTGTCCCCCAGAGAGGAGGTCACATGTAGATCCTTGTAATCTGTTCCCCCTTTCCAAACCACTCACGCTCTACTCTCCCTGTATCGCCCCTCACCCACTGGTCCTGAAGGTATCATCCACCCTGGATTCCCTGTGCCTCCAGCTCCTATCTGCACCAGTGTACAACCTCTGCTCTATCCAGTCTTGCAAAGTAGAATTCGGATCATGGTAGTTTTGGGGGGGAGGAAGCATCCAGGATCTGGGGGAAAGCTGTATTCTTCATCGGTGCTACATCGCACCCTGACGGACTCATCTCCTCCCCTAGACCCCTCTGTGAGGGGGTCTCCAGTGGCCGAGAAATGGGCTTTGGGTTTCCACTCTGCACTTCACCCTTCATTCACTATGGTAAGATTTTTTTTTCTTAGATATTTCTTACATATGTTGTAGATCCTCTTTTATTGGTCTTGCCGTTTCATTTAAATCAACACCTTGAGTGAGAACACTCAAATGTCAGGGAAACCCACCCCCTAACACATCATTATGGGTCTGGTAGGCACAATTATACAGTGATAATAAGTAAAGATCATAGTAAAGTTATAGAGAGCGTGAGAGATAGAAGAGAAATATTGAAATAAATGGAGTCAGACACAATTCATGGTAGCATGCTCACCTCAGCCTCGCTTGCTGGTCCACGTGGAGGGAGAGAGAGAATCTTTAATCTAGCCCAGGCTTTTATATATTCTCTGGGGACATGCAAGCCCCCTCATTGCAGGTGAGGGCCCACGCCACAGGAAGGGGTTGCACTATATGTAATACAGTAATGGGAGGGGTTGATCTAGGGGGTACCCATGTAATAGGAAGAGGAGGGATTGGGGTATACATGTGGCAAGATGGGTGGATCCTAGATACAGGATGGCAGGCTAACTTTGGATGTCACAGAGCTGGTTTGGCCTGTTCCCTGTCTCAACTGACAGAGACCATTATCGGTGGGGTGTGAACTCCACCTACAGGAACCAAGCTAATGGTCGCAGGCCCCCACCCCTGTGGTGTGGGGAGACAGCAGTCTGGCAGGGACTGCCTTCAGGGAAGATGCCTGTGAGCATCTGACCTGCCCCCACACTCAAAGAAAGGAATCCCTGGCTGACATCAACAGTTAAGCTCTTGGCTCTTAGGTTGGCATTTCAAGTTCATCCCAGAGGCTCTTCAGAAGAAAGGCATGGCGGATCTACTTTTGGAAGGTCACGGCCATGGTTCTACTCTGACATGCAAGAGATTTCCAGGAGTTGGGATTGACTTGCCAACAACTGGCATAAACGAGAGAGAGAGAGAGAGAGAGAGAGAGAGAGAGAGAGAGAGAGAGAGAGAGAGAACACACAACAACAAACCGCCTCCAGAGTGGTCTCTCCCACACCTTGATTCATGAAATGCCCGTGAGGCTCCAGATACCCCTCTGCCACTTGTGCGGCTCCCTTTCCAGAGTGCCTTTCCTCAGCCCATATCTGCCGGGTGGACACCTGGTTGTTTCTCAGAGATCTAGCTCAGGCATTTCCTTTCCCCAAAAGGCCAAGATAATCTTGCGTTCCCGACACGCCTGCCTGGATTCTGCTTGTTGTTCTGATCACAGAGGACGGATTCTTCCTGTACTCATGTTTGCCTTTCTTCCCGAGGAGGCAGTGAGACGGATGTGGGCTGGGTCATCCTTTCCAGCTCTGGGCTGCCTAGCACCTTCCACAGGGCCTGCGGGTGTGACTCGGAAAACACCGCATTAATCCTTTCTGGGGTGTCCTTGGCCTCTTCACAGACTTGATGGCCTTGAACAACCCCCCCAAAAGTGCCCTTTCCTCTTGGGATCGTTTATATGTTTTGTTATGTAACATTAACATTTTAATGTTTTGTCAGTGAACCATCATGAAGCTTAGAATTGGATCACCTGGTCCTTTCTCTTCTTATCTCCTCTCAGTTAAAAATGTTTGCATCGCTGAATTGCTGAATCTTCTCTTAGATCTGTACTTGGGCTCAACACAATCTTCTTTGTCGTTTTAGCCATTTAGAAAATGGCTTAGTCTGTCCAGCATAGCCCCTCTGCTTCCTGCCATGCCACCGCTGTCCCTGGGGATCCGGTGAATCTTCGTCCTTCTAGTACCGTGCCCCTCTGGGGTTGGTGCTTGCCGTACTTCTGATAGGAAGCCCGGCAGGTTCCAGGAACATTCACCGTGTTTACGGGAGCGCTACCAGCATGCAGAAGGGCGTCATATTCTCGTGACGTATTCATATAGGCACGCGATTTCAATAGTGGAAGAGTGACCATGTTATTCCTAATGGTTGCAGGAAATTGTGCTGTTTAGGAAAAAATAAGCCAAACCCACTGCCGTTGAGTTGATGATTCCTACTGATGTGGTTAGGGGCAATGGAGTTTGTTACACTGTGTGTAACGGAGTGAAACGCTGCCTGGTCCTATGCTGTCCTCACAATCGTTCCTAGGTTGGAGTCCTTCAATGCAGCCTCTGTACACATCTATCTTGCTGAGGTCCTGCCTCATTTTTGCTGCCCATCTACTTCCCCAAGCCCGATGTTCTTTTCCAGGCACTGGTCTCTCCAGACACCATGTTCCAAGTATGTGACCCGAAGCCTCACCACACGTGCTTCAGGAACATTCTGCCTGTACTTCATGCAACACGGAGTCGTTTGCTCTTTTGGCCGTCCATGGCACTCTCAATATCCTTCACGAGTTACATAATTTAAACGCAGCAATTCTTCGGTTTCTCTTACTCAGTGTCCAACTTTCGCATGCATTTGAGGTGATTGAAAACACTATGGCTTGGGTGTGGCCCACCTCAGCCCTTGAAGTAACATCCTCGCTTTTCAACACTTTAAAGAGATCAGATCGTGTGCAGTAGATTCGCCCAATGCAATGAGTCCTTTGATCTCTTGACTTGCCTTTATTTTGGAGCCAAGCAATATGAAATCCATGGCAATTTCAGTCTTTTTCCCATTTATCATGATGTTACCAATTGACCCAGTTGGGAGGATTTTGGTTTTCTTAATGTTCATCAGCAAGTGTTTCAGGTTCTCTTCACTTTCAGCAAGCAAGGTTGTGCCTTCTGCATGTTGAAGGTCGTTAACGATCCTTCCTCCAAAGCTCATGTCATGTTCTTCATGTGATCTTCTCAGAATACAGATTGAGTAAGTATGATGGGACGATACCACTCTGACGCACACTGATTTCCTGATTTTAAAGCACGCAACATTCCCTTATTCTGTTTGCATAACTGCCTTTTGATCGATGTGTAGTTTCTTAATGAACTCAATGAGGTGTTCTGGAATTCCCCTTCTTCTCAAGGCTATCCTTGTTGTGAATGCCTCTGCATAGTCCACGAAACACAAGTGAACATCTTCCTGGCCTTCTCTGCTTTAGCCATGACCCATCTGACGTCAGCAATGCCACCCCTTGATCCACAGGCTTTTTCTGATTATCTGGCAGTTCCTTGTCAATGTCCTACTGCAGCCAATGTTGGATGACCTTCCGTCAGATTTACTTGCCTGTGATGTCAATGATATTATTCAATAATTTGCATATCTGATGAGTCACATTTTTTGGAATGGGTACACATATGGATCTCTCCCAGTCACTGTTTCTCATATTTCTTGGCATAGACAAGCGAGTGCTTCATCCACTAGTTGAAACATTTCATTTGATATTTCAGCAGTGCCTGGAGCCTTGTGTTTCATGAATGCTTTCAGTGTACCTTGGACTTTTTCCTCCAGCACCATTGGTTCTTGATCATAGGCTACCTTTGGAATGTCCCCTAGTTCTTTTCGGTCCAGTGACTCTGCATTTTCTTCTTCCCAGCTTCTTCTGATGCTTTCTGCATCATTCAATATTTTCCCATAGAATCAACATTGCAGCTCATCATTTGAAAGTGTTTCTTGAGTTTTTTTGTTTATGATAAGCTGAGCAAGTTCTTCCTTTATGGGTTTCAAACTCTAGGTCTTTGCACATTTCATTATAATACTTTGTTTTCTTGAGCTGCCGTTTGAAATGTTCTGTTCAACTCTTTTGCTTCATTATGTCTTTCATGTGCTTTAGCTGCTCTATAATCAAGAGGAGGTTTCAGAGTCTCTTCTGACATCCACTTGATGTTTCTTTCCTGTCCTTTAAATGACCATTTGCTTCCTTTATGTGTGATGATCTTTATGTATCCATTGGCCATCACTCTTCTGTCTCTCGTGTCCAATCCATCACATCTGTTCTTGAGATTTTCCTGAAATTCAGGTGGGATAGACTCAAGGCCATATTTTGGCACCCGCGGGCTTGTTTTTAATTCTTCAGCTTCAACTTGAACTTAGATACGAGTAATTAATGGTCCACAGTTGGTCCTTGGCCTAGTTTTAGCTGTGGATCCCAAGTTTCTCCATCACCTCAACCCACAAAGGTTATTAATTTTATACCTGTACACTCCATGCGGAGAAGTCCACATGAAAAGTCGCTGTTTGTGTCCACATGTAAAGTTGCTGTTTGTGTTGTTAACAAAAGGTATTTGTGATGAAAAAGTCATTGTTCTTGCAGAATTCTTTCATGTGATTTCCAGCTTGTTTCTATCCCAAGGCCATATTTTCCAACTACATTTCTTCCTCTTTGTTTCCAGCTGTTGCACTCCAATCTCCAATAATGATCAATATATCTTGATTGCATGTTTGATCAATTTGAGACTGAATATGTTGGTAAAACTCTTCATTTTCTTCATCACTAGCTTCGTGGTTGGTGTTTGAATTTGAGTAATAGTTATATTGACTGGATTTCCTTTTAGAGATATAGATATAAATACAGAGATAGTTGTTTTTCTCTCACAGACAGCATTGTGCTTCAAGATCCATTCTGAAACGTCTTTTCTGGTGGTGAATGCAATGCCATGCTTGTGAACTTGTCCTTCCAGGCATAGTAAACCATACAGCCACCTGATTCAAAGTGGCTGATACCCGTCCACTTGAGCTCATTAATACCTAGAAAGTTAGTGGCTTTACTTTTTCCTTTAAAACAGCAGTTCTCAACCTGTGGGTCACGACCCCTCTGGGGGGTCGAATGACCCTTTCGTAGGGGTCTCCTGATTCATAACAGTAGCAAAATTAAAGTTATGAAGTAGCAATGAAAATCATCTTACGGTTGGGGGTAGGGTGGTCACCACAACATGAGGAACTGCTTGAAAAGGTTGTGGCATGGGGAAGGTTGAGAAGCACTGCTTTAAAAGTTTTCATAGGCTCGATTGGGGCAGGACGGTGAATTCTAGCCATAGTACGTGCTGTGCTCCATTGAGCATGTCTGTTATGACTTGAGAATGAGAAATTAGTGCTGGTGTTGCATATACCCGTTACTGCTGGATGAGAGAGTGAGGGTGTATCTACTTCCTCCCACTGCTTTCTCTTCAGGAAGGAAAGAGGGGGAAAAGGACCTTAGTCAGGACCCTGGCTCCATCCACACTATTCAGTCTTAAGAGATTTGGAAATATAGGAGGAAAAGATGAGCAGAAAAAAAAAAAGGAAATTTGAAGAGTTCAGTAGTCTAGTCCTGCTCGCTGCACCTCAGTTTCTGTGAGTCACAAGGTCACCGAGACAGCTGCACTTCTTGTGTGTAGATGAGTCTTAGAGCCAGAGTTGGTTGCTAGATCCCCAGGAATGCTTTTGTGACAGTCTTTTAATCACTTGAGTTTGTTGCTATAACGGTGTAACTAAATGGAGCTTTAAAGCAATAAAAATAAGAGCTGTAACGTAATAAAAACTAGCAGTTGACTACTCAGTAAAAGGTGGGCAGTTTAAACACACCCAGAGTTGCCTCTGAAGATGGGCTTGGAGATCTGCTTCCGAAAGGTCCCGGCCTCGAAACACCGGGGAAGCAGTTCTACTCTGCGCATAATGAGGTCCCCGTGAGTCAGGCTGATGCCACGAACAATAACTAGCCTCTCACCATGCTACGAGAAAGGTACTGTGTTCGTGTGGGTAGAGTAGAGAAACAAATTCATGGACACGCATGTGTGTATAAGAAAGCGCTTTATATACAAGAGCAGTTGAATATTGAGAAAATACCCTCGCCCAGTCCAGATCAAGGCCATAAGTACGATATGGGCCCATATGTCTGATACCAGTCTATAAGGTCCTCCTCAGACTCGTGCAACACATGCAATGGCACTGAATGCAGGAAGATCCCAGTCCAGTGGGTGGGAAGTCGTGTGGATCCAGTGGCCACGTAAGCATCTCAGGCTGACGGGTCTCCACGTGGCTCTTCCAGGTCCAGGGCTCTGGCTGCATCAGCATAGGTCCATCAGGTTCTTCATCAGTAATGTCTTGCAGGGAGTGAGTCTGTGTCCTGCCTCCAGTGAGCTATTTCTCTCCGTGGGGCCTCCAAAGGAGGTCATCAAGCTGTGACCCGATTGACAGGCCACAATCCACCCCTTCACTCTTAAGTCTCAAATTGACAACAGATTATGTAACTACCACGGGCACTATTATTACCTATGTGCTATGTTTACTGTAGAAGGTCAGAGCAAGCTCGTCTTCAAACCAGATCTTACTTTGGAAGAAGTACAGGCAGAAAATCCCAAAGTGCACCAGGGCCGGTACCAACCTGAGGAGTGTAAGGCTTTGCAGCGGGTCGCCATCCTCATTCCACACCGGAACCGAGAGAAACACCTGATGTACCTGCTGGAGCATCTCCATCCCTTCTTGCAGAGGCAGCAGATCGATTATGGCATCTATGTCATCCACCAGGTGAGTATGGGCCCAGGCCAGCACCCTGTCTTCCACAGCTGCCTCTTTCTGAGAACCTGATGCACCCAGCGTGCCTCCGACGAGAGCTCTCGTACGTTGTTATCTTCGACAGGAGGGAAGGATGTTAATGCCCCGGGATATGGAGTCAAGGGCCCCAATTCTGTGAATTTTGCTGGCTCTTAAATGAACCTCTGCAGAAATTCTGCTTTTTGTTGACCATTTCTCGTTGGACAGTGACTTCCTGGAAGATTTCTTCCTGAGAGTCATTGGCCTTCTAGGGTTTGCCTTGGCATTTGTTATGCACCGCGCAAAGAAGGATTTATTATTAATTATGGAGCACGACTGTGCAATGGGCGGCATCGGTCAGTCTGTCATGATATCTTGCATGCTGCTGTGATGTTGGAAGTCATGCCACCGATATTTCAAACCCCATAGGGGTCCCCTATGGCGGACAGGTTTTAGCAGAGCTTCCAGACTAAGACAGATTTCTTAGAAGAAATAATGGAGCAAATAATTGAAGAGACAATTTCAAAGGGTGGCTTAAGGAGACAAAGTAGGGGGGAGCGGGGAGGGAGGGGAAAAAAAGAAGAGGACCTGATGCAGAGGGCGTAAGTGGAAAGCAAATGCTTTGAGAGTGATTAGGGCAAAGAATGTACGGATGTGCTTTATACTTATACAATTGATGTATGTATATGTGTGGATTGTGATAAGAGTTGTATGAGCTCCTAATAAAATGTAAAAAAAGAAAGGGAAAAAAAAAAGAAGATGATTAGGGCAAAGAATGTACAGGTGTGCTTTATACAATTGATGTATGTATATGTATGGATTGTGATAAGAGATGTATGAGCCCCTAATAAAATGTTTTTTTTAAAAAAAGGAGACAAAGTAATGTAATGTGTGCAAAGACCTAGTGTCAGAAAACAGAACAAGTGTGACATGTCTGAAACTGGAAGAGCCAAAGGGGGGGTGGGGGTGGGGAATAATCAAGCCTCAACGTGCAATACTGATGGATTCTACGGGCAAAATACTGAACACTGCAGGAAGAATCAAAGGAAGATGGAAGGAACACAGAGTTACTGTATCAGAAAGATGCCAACAATAAGCTGCCCAACAACTGTTTCAAGAGCAAGCATATGATCCTGAACAGCTGGCATTGAAAGAACTTCAAGCTGAGGCATTGGCAAAAAGAAGGTTTGAGGAATTAATAGAATGCCAATGGAAAGGTTTCAACAACCGGAGGCAGCTCTGGAAATGCTCCTCATCAATGCTAAGGTATTTGGATGGCAGCTATACCCGACAACCCACTGGAGGACGTTCATCTTTATGCCCATCCCAAAGAACACTGACCCAACAAAATGTGGAAAATTTAGAACAATGGCACTGATAACCACAAGCAAGTAAAAGTTGCTGAAGACCGTTCAACAATAGCTGCAGTAGTACACTGACGGGGAGCTGCCAGGAATTCAAGCTGGATTCAGAAGAGGACGCGGAGTAAAGGATATTACTGCTGGTGTCAGATGGCTCTTGACTGAAAGCAGAGAATACCAGAGGGATGTGTACTTGTTTCACTGACTATGCAAAGATGTTGGCCGTTGATCATAACAAACTTTGGGAAAACTGGGAATTCCAGAACAATTCATTGCGCTCATGCAGAACCTGGACATGGAGCAAGGGGCAGTGGTTCGAACAGAATAAAAGGATAGATAGCATATGGTTTAAAATGAGTCAAGGGTTGTATCCTTTCCCCATACCTGTTCAGTCTGTCGAGGAACGCTGGTGGTGTAGTGGTTATGAGTTGGGCAGCTATCCTCAAGGTCAGCAGTTTGAAACCATCGGCCACTCCGAGGGAGAAAGAATCAATATGCTGAGTAAATAATCAGAGACTCTGGACTACATGAATAAGAATGGGGCATCGAGATGGGATCAAGGCTCCTCAATCACCTACGATATGCAGATAACACAACCTTGCTTTTTGAAAGAGGACTTGAAGCCCTTTCTGATGAAGATCAAGGACTGCAGCCTTCAGTGTATTTTACCCCGTCATCATCATAAACAGGAAATAGATTGAAGCAGTCAAGGATTTCACATTACTTGGATCCAAAATTAATGGTCATGGAAGTACCAGTCAAGAAATCGAGCAGTGCACTGCACGGTACAGGTCTGCTGCATTAGACATCTTTACATTGTAAAAAGGAAAGAAAGATGTCCTCTTGAGGACTAGGTGCATGTGACCCAAGCTGTGATTCTTTTTAAAAAATCATTTTATTGGGGGTTCCTACAACTCTTATCACAATCCATCCATCCATCCATTGTTTAAAGCACATTTGTACATTTGTTGCCATCATCATTCTCAAAACATTTTTGTCTACTTGAGCCCTTGGTATCAGCTTCTTATTTTTATCCTCTCCCTCACCCCCACCCCCGCTCCCTCATGAACCTTTGATAATTTATAAATTATTATTATTTTGTCATATCTTACACTGACCGATGTCTCCCTTTGTGATCGGCTCCCCCTTCCTCTCCCACCTTCCCTTTCCCTCCTGGTATGGCTACTCTCAATATTGATCCTGAGGGGTTTATCTGTCCTGGATTCCCTGTGTTTCCAGCTCTTATCTGTACCTGTGTACATGCTCTGGTCTAGCCAGATTTGTAAGGTAGAATTGGGATCATGATTGTGTGTGTGTGTGGGGTGGGGTGGGACGACAGTAAAGAACTAGAGGAAATTTGTGTGTTTCATTGGTGCTATACTCCACCCTGACTGGCTCGTCTCCACCCCGTGTCCCTTCTGTAAGGGGATGTCCAATTGCCTACAGATGAGCTTTGGATCTCCATTCCGCACTCCCCCTCATTCACAACGAGGTGATTTTTTTGTTCTGGGTCTTTGACTTCTGATCCCTGATCCTGTCGACACCCTGTGATCACACAGGCTGGTGAGCTTCTTCAGTGATAGTGTTTTCAATCACCTCATGTGCATGCAAAAGTTGGGCAATGAAGAAGGAAGGCCAGAGAAGAATTGTTACATTTGAATTATGGTGTTAGAAAAACTATTGGAATTGCCACGGACTTCCAGAAGCATAAACAAATCTGTCTTGGAAGAAGTACAGCCAGGATGTTCCTAAGAAGCAAAGAGGTGAGACTTTGTCTCACATACTTTGGACGTGTTACCAGGAGAGACCAGTCCCTGGACAAGGATATCATGCTCGGTAGAGAAGAAGACACTTGACAAGAGGGATTCAAACCTGACATGACACTTTGTAGGATGCTGCAGGCCCAGGCAGAGTGTCCTTACATTGCGCATGAGTTGCTATAACTGCCTCTCCTCTATTGCACCTAGCAACAGTTTACAAACATCTAGACAAAAGGGTTGACAGAACATGGTGTGTTATTTGCTATGGCGCTCTAGGCCTGTGTCTGCCTTTTTGTCTTTAATTTTGCCACTATGTATTAGGTAAACGACATTTAATTTTTCATATTCTCGATCCACATACTTGTCAGGAGCAGGATTTCGTAGGAATATATGAAACTGTGTATTCAGCTCTAAGGTCAGTGGGTGATTAAAAATGCCTCTGTTTGGTGTCGTAGTGTGGTGCGAGAAAAACAAAGTATCAGTTTAAACGTCCCCACGCACAGAGCTTGTTGAGATTGACCCGGGCCATTCAAACTGTTCCCGTCCGTTCCAATCCCTAACACCTCCAGGCACGCAAGCAAAATCATAAGTGGCAGGTGTTGGCAGTTGTTAGCGGACCTGGAGTCAGCTCCCAAGTCCTTGGGACCCCATGCTCAGCAGAATGCAGTGCTGCCCGGTCCTGAGTCGTACACACGGCGGGCTGCACATGGAACCTGCGTTCCACGAGGCGTGTTGCTGATTTCAGTAAGTAGATTCCCAGACCTTCCTTCCTAGTCGTTCTTAGTCTGGAAGCTCTTCTGAAATCTGGTCAGCATCGTAGCAACAACCAAACCTCCATTGACAGACGGTAGCTGCACACGAGGTGCCAGCAGTCTGGGTGTCCTGCGTGGGAGGTAGGACCTCTACCACGCCCCTCTGTTATTGCTCCACGAAGGCAATATTGTGAGAATGCCACAGGACTGGGCAGTATTTAGTTCTGTTGGACATGGGGTTGCTATGAGCTGGAACCAACTTGATGGCTCCTAACCACCACAAGGCTACAGTATACACTTTAAAATGAACGAGGCTCTTGCAAAGCAAATGCGGGCCTATTGTCAAGGACTTACTCCAGCAGTTTAGTTAGACTGCTTGATAGTTATTTTGGTCTACAGGATAACAACCCCCAGAGTCCAAGTTTTAGAAACAAAGAAGTATGTTTGCTTGGAGGAAAGTAACTATAAATAAAAGTATCAAACACTTTCATTATGATAATTTGTTTATTGAACTGGAATTTATTCCTATAGAATTTGATCCAAGCAGTCACACATCTAATGTGTTGTTCTTTTTTCTCCCCTAACTTAGTGATGCATCTTGCTCTGTAAGGGTCGTGTAAAGGTCAGCCACCATTATTGATATCCAGGATTCTGCTACAATGATTCCAAGAAACTTCTTAGTAGCTTAGAAATATCAGCAAGAATCCTTCCCTGTTGGTAGATCAAACTTTCTCGATCCTTTCTGGCAAACCGTTAACTACCCTTCTTGGAAGCTTGGTATACATTTATAATGTAGGATTGGCATCACCAGGTGAGGGTGGACCAGTGAAGAAATAATGCCTGTGTGACTGATATGCATGTTTTCATGCGTCAATAAAGGTATGTTTCTTAGGTATGACAGGTGAAGATATATGAAGCCAAAAGGAAAGGTGAGAATCAGAATGGGCGATGTTTTATCATGAGTACATCCAGGCTGCAACTCGAGTGCTTGTGCGTTAGCCAATATGAAACCACCTTCGGGGTCAGAATCAGAAGGGGAACAAAGTAAGAAACTTTACCTGCAGAGGTTTTCCGAGTTTTCGTTTCTCTCTTCATAGGCAGGAAGTAAAAAGTTTAATCGCGCGAAGCTCATGAACGTGGGCTACCTAGAAGCTCTCAAGGAAGAAAATTGGGACTGCTTTATATTCCACGATGTCGACTTGGTGCCCGAGCATGACTATAACCTGTACAGGTGTGAGGATCAGCCGAAGCACCTGGTGGTTGGCAGGAACAGCACTGGGTACAGGTAAGATGGTGGCCGAGGTGGGCTGCGTAGGCCCTGCGGGCTGCCCTGTTGTAATCAAGGGTGTGCCAAGTGGAGTGTTGGGCGTACCATAGGAAAATGCGCACGAGGACAAATGTCCGTGCTACGTCACATGGAGTTCAAGGCAGGTGTCTCAGAAGCAAAACCCCTCCAACAAATGTGGTAGAAAACCACAAAGACAAAAGGAGAGGAAAAACAATTCAAGCCTTGCAAACGGTGGCCAGCATCACCCGGCAGTACCCACGTGGTGGAATTTTTCCAAAACCCTGAGTAGGCGTCATGGGCCTCCTTGTCTCTCCCGGACTTCCCTCTCTAGGGAAGTCTGTTGGGAGACTGTGACGTCACTGTCAACTGGAATCATTCCAATCATTCTGGGAAGAGTGGGGAGGAGTATGATTATGGAGCAGTCTGTGCAGGCGCCAGGCCACCCTGGACGAGTCCCTCTCTCTCGAAGCCATTGTGAAAAGGGCTAGGTACCATCATCTCTGAACTTCAACCTCACACCAAATAGTCACGGCCGGTTTTCAGTCTTATTTTATACCAGCCCGTCGGCGAGCACCAGCGAGGGGAGAAAGAAGCCCTCTATTTGTATGTGTGCATTCATAACCTGTGAGCCTCTCCAAGCCCGGCCTTTCCTGCGCCCTCCTCTCTGTAGTGCTGAGCATGTACAGGAGCAATTGAATGGAGCCGAGTGCCTGCCCTGTTGTCCAGTGACTGGGGGTGGGAGTGAGGGGGAGGGGAGGGCATGGAGGCACATCACTTGCACGTCTGTGAATTCAACTGTGAGCCCTTGGAACGAGAGGGAAAGAGATCAAAAGAGAGGTGACGAGGAAGCCATGAGGGGATTTCAGTAGTCCGAGCCTGTCGTGAAGCGAGGCGCGGCGTGACTTGAGATGGAAAGGGAATCCCTCGATGGATCGCTTCGTCTTGGTTTCCATATTGCTCACACTGGGTAAGCCTCTCACTTTGAACTATTTCCGAAATGTTCAAGAAAAACCCTAACCTAGTTCTTAAAGGTACTGTGCTCTCCCTCATCAAAGAGACGATTCTAGTTATCCCATTTCTGTCCTACCGCTCACAGAGGAAAGTCAAGGCCGTAAGGCAAAAACCCCCTGTCAGCTGTGGGGTAGAAAGGAGTAGCAGCATCCTCTCTGATGCTCGAGAGCGCGGCGTCTAGGGGAACAACGAGGGCAGGGGTCCAGGCTGTCGCTGAGGGAAGGGGAATCTTCATCTCAGAGCCCGTCAGTGAGTTCCAAGGCTTGGGATCCGGAGCTCAGCTGGCACAGTTGCTAGGGAGCTAAAGTCGTTCCCTAGCGTTCCAGGCGGAGTAGGGAGGGTTGTGGAGGTTGGAGAGGTAAGCGAGGGGTGGGATATGGGCCCTCTTATGCAGTCTGTGGAGGAGTTTAGATTTCCTCTGGAAGGGAGACGGGGAGCTGCTGACACGTGGCTCTAGCTGGGGAATGACACGAGGCGTTTCATGTACCGGATGGAACAAGGTTCTCACTCTCACTGCCTGCCGATTCCAGTCCGACCCATCTCGACCCAACAGGAGGACGGAGAATGGCCCCTGTGGGGTTCGGAGGTGGTGTATGGGACAGCCTGTGGTCTCGAACCACCGATGTTGCAGTTAGCTGCCCAACAGGTAACCTACAAAAGGCAGGAAGGGAGGAAAAGAGGAGACATGCCATGTGGCTGAATAGGGGCAGCGGCAGTGGGATAAAAAGGGAGGAGTCCAGAGAAGACCCACTGCTTCCCCCTGCACCCCTTTTAGAGAATGTAATCTGTAAAATCGTAATCCCTTTATCTGGGAGCCCTTTTCTGTTCCCCTTTGCCCACTACTGCATTGAAGTAGATCTTGTGGGCCAGGTGCCTCTGATTTTTCAGAAACACATTGACTCTACCATCGGTTTGCCTTTTGAGTGTGTGAAACTGTAAGCTGGAGCCATCTGCACTGTAAAGCATTTGTGTTCCAGATCCTCCCCATCGGTAACCTTGAACTGTTGTTTCTAAATTCCAGAAATGAGAAATTATAAATCACAGAAAGTTGCTTTAAGGATGGGCCTTTACCTGGGATTCTGGATTCCATTCTTGTATTAAACTGGACCATTAGGAAGCTAAGTTTCTTGGTTTTTTTTTTTAAAGGCAAGTTCTTGGGCTTTGGTGACTGAAATTGACCCTGAGTCACACTTTGATGTCACAATCTCAGTTTCTCATAAGGAGCAGTCGCTTTTAGAAATAACTCACGTGTGACCCCTGCTGTTGAAACTGGCCAGGGGGTTCTTTTATAACTGAGTATCAGAAGAGCACTGCCCCCTTAAATGACTGGCAGGTTTCCTTAACGACTGCGAATCGGGTAATTGAATGTATCAAGATGGGAAAAACTCAGCCCAAACCAGGGCCCTCTTTTCAAAACTGGAAAGAAATTTATAGTTGCGGACCGCAGTTCCAATATGTGTTTCAATCTTAATCTGCTCTGAATTCAGTATATCTCGGGTGCTTATGCACTTGGCTGTGATCCGCATGGTTGGTGGTTCGAAACCACCAGCAGCTGCACATGAGAAAGACTGGGCTTCTACTCCCATAAACAGTTACCGTCTCAGAAACCCACTGGTTCGCTAGGAGTCAACACTGACTCGATGGCAGCGAGTTTGGTGTTAGTTCTGCCTTATCATTTAAGAGCTTGGTGGCATAGTGGTTGAATGTTCGGTTGCGATCATTCTCAAAGTCACCAGGCACTTGTTGGGAGAAAATTGGGCCTTTCTACTCCCATAAAGAGTTGGAGTCTCAGAAACCCACAGGGGCAGTTAGGGTCACTGCCTGATGGGGTCACGAGTCCACATGGGCTCGATGGCATGAGTTTTTGGTTTACCATTTATATTTCTAGTTTATTGTTTGCATCATTTAACCCGCCCCATGTTGTGTGACCAGGGAGAGGTATGCCTCGTTCATGTCAGAGTTGGCTTCACTTACAGGTTTCGCTTTTGCTGCTTGAAGCAAAATCCCTCTTTAGTTGCTTGTGAGTCTAGTGGCAGGTAACAAGTGTTTGCCCCCTGCTGTTAGCAGTTGGTCACTGCACTAAGCCACAGTAAAGGCTTAGGCCTCCTCTACCCCACGGGGCAGTATTTTGTTTATTGTACCTAGGGGCTCTCTGAGTCTGATCCCACTCAATGGAACAACTCCCCTTAGTCAGGAACCCTGGTGGGTTAAGAATTGGGCTATAAACCACCAGCCACTCCATGGGAAAAAGAGGAGGTGAGCAGTTAAGTCTCCGGGGGCAGTGTCCCCCTAACCCGTAGGGTCGCTCTGAGTAGGAACAGCCTCGTTGGCAGTGAGTGGGACTCCCTGGATGATGAGCAGTGTAAGAAACGCCTTCAGCGTATGCATGAGCAGAGGGCGGGTGCGCTGCTCAAGTCTCAGACTCTGCTGAAGGCAACAAAAAACCACGTTTCTGGGTGAGAGGCCACCCTTGGGTCAGTACGAAAGCCCTGGAGGAGTCAGTGGCGAGTTTTGCCGCTAAACATTCCTTTTGGCTGACCTGTTTGTCATTTGGTAAGGACATCTCCCCTTCCCTTGGCTTTATAGCCCTTTAAAAAAACAATGGTCCCAGAAACGGAGACTTCCTTAAACTTTCTTTCTCCCTTCACCCGCCTGCTGACCCTGTCTTAACGTCTCCTATCATAACCTACGCATGTCTCTTCCCAGCTGTTTTAATTCTGGACGTGAGGTCACTAGGATGCCTCCATCATCTTCCTAGACCCATTTCCTCCCGCGGTGACTGTATGTCCTTCCTCACACCCTGGGTAGCTTTCCTGTGAGATTACCGGCTCTTCGAGAGCGGGGCCTTGTGTCCTCAGCTGTCTTGCACTTGGTGGATAGCAAGCAGCAGTAACAGCACCCTCTCACCCCCCCACCCCCCAGCTGCTGTCCCGTTGATTCTGACTCACGTTGACCCCACCTGAGTTAGGCTAGAACCGTGCGCTGTAGGGCTTTCCACGACTGATTTCTTTAGAACCGGAACTTCACCTCTGTGTGGACGTGTCACCTTTTGGGTGACAGCCGGGCATGTTGGTCATTTGTGCCACTCAGGGACTCTATTCGGTGGATCCCACCAAACTCCCTCTCTGCCATGGAATTCACCCCATCCTATAGCAGCCCATACGACAGAGGAGAATCGCCCCACAGGGGTTCCGAGGCTGGAAGTCTTGACAGAAGTAGACTGCGGCCTCTTTCCCCCTGCCACGGTAATGCTGATGGGTTTGAACTGCTGACCCTTTGGTTCACAGCTGGGCGCTTTAACCACAGTCCCATCTCGGAAGGAAGAAAAAAGTGCATTCATCTTGACCCTCATTATGCTGACCTTGGCTCGGCCTTAGAACCCCTGCCCCAGTGCCTTTGGCAAACATGGCCCATGGATTGGCTTGGCTGCTGAGATCTAGCCTGGGATTCAGACCTAATGGTGTGCGGCACACATGCAGGACGCTCTGCATAGCCAGGGGCACGAGTACTGCAGTGGTGTATTCTTGCTCAGTGAGCAGAGCAGAGAAGAGCAGAGAGAGGAGGCAGGCCGGGCGGGGCAGCCCTGGCACGCTGGGAGGCAAGGGGTGAAAGGGCAGCCTTCCAAGTGCTGCTAGCACTCCAGGGGCGCAGTCAGACTCCTCAAGTATAACAAAGAACAAAAGGGGGACTCCGAGTGTGCTCACCTTTTCTCTCCTCTCTTGTGACAGGTTACGCTACAAAGGATATTTTGGGGGTGTTACGGCCCTAACCAGAGAGCAATTTTTCAAGGTGAATGGATTCTCTAACAACTACTGGGGATGGGGAGGCGAAGACGATGACCTCAGACTCAGGTGAACAACAGAGAAAGATCCCTACACGGGGCTCTGCTATCGTGGTGGCTCTGGAAACTTCTCTTTCTGCTTAGTTCCTGGTAGATACCAGCTCAGCGGGTCACAAGGCGGCAGAATTGCAGGGCTTGCAGAGTGGCGAGGGGTGGAGGGGTTGCAGGGCCCAGAGTGCTGCTGGTCCGTGGCAGCTTATCCATGATGGAGGGTGTCTGTTCCCGGCTTTTGGGTGTTTGGGGTCTAGAAGTGGGCTTGTCAGTGGGTGCTACTGACCAAGACAAGGTCTTACTGGTGAAGTACGAGCCCCCAACACCGCAGTGTCTGGAAAGCTGCTATTTAGGAAAAGAAAGTAGAAGGACCTACTACTTGTGTTTTCTCTCAGGCCCCAGGGGGTCCTGGCACGGTGTAGGGGTGCCAGCAGCCTCTGAAGGGCACACACTGAGGCGGGCACGGATGCCCGCAATTCTTAGGTCTGAGCCAGCCCTGTATGTGTGGGATCAGCTGCCTGCCTGCCTGGCAGGCATGGCCCTGGGATGCGTTGGACTACTTTCTGCTCTGCGGGCTCAGAGCAAATCAATCTGCCTTCCTCCTGCTTAGTGTCCCGCCTTTGAACTTGAGCTTCCTGACCAGACAGAGATGACCGTCCCTACCCCCAAGAAATCAGCAATTACTTTAGCATCCGTGGGGCTTGCAGTGTCAGATTCATAATCAGAGGAAGGGTCTTTCTAGCTATGAGGGGACCCCTTTTCCTCTTGCTGCTGTTGCCTCTGGGAAGGAAACTGCTAAGCTGGGACTGGGAATGAACAGAATTGTGTTTCACTTCTTCCACGGAAAGAAGCCAGGGTGGGATTTTGACCCCAGATCTAGGCGGAAACTCTGGAATGCTTTTTGGAAGGAGGGAATGGATTGCCCTGACCAAGGGATCCACGGGAATGACCACAGTAAAGGGCCAACCCTTCAGTGGTCTGTGTGGTCGTGATTTACGAGCAGGACCGAGAGCACCTGCCAGATTCCAGGGCAGGAGTAGCTGGGACTCGAGGGAAACAATACCCATCTGTTCTCCAAAGGCCACCCCAGCACCCAGGTGATGGTCGGGAGGAAAGTGCCCTGGTCATGCCTCTTCACCATGGTGTTCCCTGCTCACCCTCAGCTTCTAGGTGGAAGAGGGCACCCCACGAGTTGCTTTTCTTTGACAAAAATATCATGGCCTCCAGAATGATTCTCGGCGAAGGCAGGGGAGGCTCCATATACACCAACAGGGTTTTAGGGTGAAAGTTGATGAGCATCGCTGTACTGGGCGTTTATCACCAGCGCGACAGGCACCCCCTTCTATGCATTCCCATGTGCAAAGCCTGCCCCCCAGGGAATTGTCCCGTGAGCCTTTCACAGTGATTCCTTATCATCCACTGTCATGTCACCGATGAGTAGTCTCCCCAGATTGTTAATAACAGTCTAGCTTTGACCCTGGGTTTGTGGTTCTCTTATTTATTTATTTACGTATGTACTTGTTTATTTAGATAAATCATTTAATTGTGGGCCCTTACTGCTCTTATAACAATCCAGACACCAATGATATCAAGCACATTTGCACATATGTTGCCATGATCATTTCCAAAACATTTTTTTTCTATTTGAGCCCTTGGTATCAGATTCTCTAGCCCCCTCCCTCCCTTCCCTTCCCACCCTCGTGAACCCTTGATAATTTAGAAATTATTTTTTATCTTCATATTTTGCACTATCTGCTGTCTCCACTCAACCGAGGTTTGTGGTTCTTAAGTGGTCATTTTAATTAGGAATCCGGAGAAGTCCAATTCCCCGGCTCTTCAAGATGTCTTAAAATAGGTACTTTGTGAACTGTTTTGTAAAATGACTTAATGTTAATTCACCGCTCTCCTTTGCATACCATTGTCATCGAGTTGCTTCCAACTCATAGCCACTCCGTGGGCCGTGTAGAACTGCCCCATGAAACTTCCAAAGCTGGAAACTCTATGGACTCAGATCATCAGCCCTCCCCCTGGAGTGACTGTGAGTTAGAATGATGACTTCCTTTTTTTTTAATTAAAAAAAATCATTTTATTGGGGGCTCATACAACTCTTATCACAATCCATACATATGTCAATTGAGTAAAGCACACTTATACATTCGTTGCCCTCATCCTCAAAATTCGCCTTCCGCTTGAGTTCCTGGAATCAGCTCATTTTCCTTATAGAATGATGACTTTCTAGTTAGCAGCCAAGCGCTTCAGCCATGGCCCCACCTAAGTAGGAAGTGATACACATGATTCTTTGTTTCCTGAGCCCCCAGGAGAGGAAAATCTATCATTTTAGAAATCTTTTTTTAAAAGTTGTTGTTTTTTTTAAAACATTTTATTAGGGGCTCATACAACTCTTATCACAATCCATACATATACATACATCAATTGTATAAAGCACATCTGTACATTCTTTGCCCTAATCATTTTCTTTTTTTTTTCTCCTCTTTTCTTTTTTTTACATTTTATTAGGGGCATTTTAGAAATCTTTCTTCTTGTTTTTTAATACTCAAGTGATCCAGGTTTGTGCGCTGATATTAGGTGTGTATGTTTTCTCGGGGATCCTTTTGAATGTGCAGTGGTAGATCGGGAGTGCCAGTGGGGCAGGGCTACTAACTGAAAGGTCCTCTGAGGGGGGAGCCGAGGCTCTCGGGTTTGCTTCCACAGAGATGTACAGTCTGGAATCCCCAGGCCAGCGTTCTAACCCACACATTGGGGCCCCTTGGAGCTGGTACAGGTTCGGTGGCTGTGGGTTTGGTTTGGGAGTGGTGGCGACGTGGGGTGATTTCAAAACGAAATATAAACGCCTTTGTTATTTTTCTAGGGTTGAGCTCCAGAGGATGAAAATACTCCGGCCAGTACCCGAAGTGGGCAAATATACGATGATCTTCCACACTAGGGACAGAGGCAATGAGGTGAATATAGGAAGGTAAGTGGCCTTCCCAACTCTGCGGAGGCTGATCGGCTCAGCCAATCCGTCCTGTTCGACTTTCTATTAAGGACATTTTCAGTTAGGCACAAAGGAGACAAAGCAGTCTTTCGAACCTCGTGCAGCCATTACACCCCGCCCCCCCCCCCCCAGGTCCGCAGTCATCAGGTCCTGGCTTTTGCTCCTTCTAAGCTCTCTTCTCTTCTACTGGTTTATCGAGAAGCAAATCCAGAAAGCCCAGCACTTGACTTCATTTGGAACTGGCTTCAGGATATTTCTGAAATCGAACAAGTCTCCAGCACATACCTGTAAAGCATCAGGGCACCTACATTAAAAAGCAGCCATAGGTCTTCGTGTCGGAGATCCAGCCAGTGTCCGGGTTTCCCTAACTGTATCCCATCCTTTTTCTGTATTTCTCTTTTTACACGTAGGATGGTTGGGCTCAAGATCCACACAAGGTCCACTTTGGATGGTTTCTCCCTCACTTCTTTTTAATCTGTAGGCTCCCCCGCCTCCCAACCACCTGATTTTTCATGCTGTTCATGGTGTTATCTTGGCCATTGGCATCTGCGTGCTGGCTCCTGAGTCCTTTTGACGTCGCCACAGGTGTCTTTCAGGACTTCCGTCCCTGTCCTCAGGTGCAACAGAGTGTTCCCAGCTCACCTTCTGCCCCCAATTAGCCCTTTCCCCGCGGAGTGCTAGGAGTCAATGCTTTCTAGGGTTCTGCTGAAGCAGTGTGCCTTTCATGGATCTGACTCTTCTTCTCCTCAAGCTATGAAAGAGTTTCCAGCCACATCAAACCTATTACTCTCATACAGTAGAGTTACAGTTTTAAAAATTTTTTAATTAAATGATCATTTTATTGGTGGCTCTGAGAACTCATATAACAATCCATACATCACTTTAGTCAAACATATTTGAATATATGTTGCCATCATTATTTTCTAAACATTTACTCTTATTTGAGCCCTTGGTATCAGCTCCTCCTTTTTCCCCTCCCTCCCCCTCTTATACCCCCTTGATAAATTATAAATTATTATTTTCATGTCTTAACACTGATGGCTTTCTCCCTTCCCCCAAAGTTTCTGTTGTTTGTCCCCGCATGCGCGAGTGCGCGCACATGCGTGCGTGTGTGTGTGTGTGTAGTCATGTGTCTGTCATTGCTATCGGTTCCCCCTTCCTCCTCTCTGCTCTCCACCTTCTCTCTACCCTCCTGATATCGCTAGTCCATTCCTGTTCCTAAATTCCATGTGTCCTGAGTTCTTATCTATACCAGTGTAAATGCTCTGGTCTAGCCTGCAGTGAAAGGCAGTGCTGGGGTCATGATAGTGGGGGTGGTGAGAAAGCCTCCAGGACCCAGAGGAATATTGTGTGTTTCATTGGTGCAATACTGAGCCCTGACTGACTCATCCCTTCCTTGTGACCCTTCTGTGAGGGGATGTCCTATTATCTACAGATGGGTTTTGTGTCTCTGCCCCTCGTTTTTAGAGTTACAATGTGTTTTCATGTGTTTTTCTAGTTTTTGTTCATTGATACTTTTTTTTAGATTCCAAGAAATTAATTATGGAATAAATACAACATAATATTTATAAAATATATGGGAAATATGATACCATGAATCCTGGTGATCGCTCCCATCTAATGTGTGTTCATTACCTGTGTGTCCCTCTCTCTCTAATCCCATGTTTCTCCCAACTTCCTCAGAGGCAGCATTTTCTTGACATTTTATAAGAATTATTTCCCTGCTTTTCATATTTTCCCATAAGTTTGCCACCCAAAACACAAGCATGTTCGTTTAGCTAAGCATAATTGCCTATTATATGTAAATGAGCTTATACTGTATTTGTTTATCTCCGACTTCCTTTACCTCAACAGTATGCTTCTGATCTCTACTCACATTGTTACAGTGGATATGTAACCGAAATTCATTGTTTTCACCATTAAGCTTTTAGACACCTGCTCAGTTCACTGCCAGCGGCTTCCTAGATGCCAAGGTGGCGACTCTAGCCATGCTGATTTACTCAGCTTTCCACACCCGCGTACCTGGGTCTTCTGCATATCTGTGCCCCGGGCATCCACTGAGCCCAGAGTGTCCTTTTTCTCTTCTTTCATCCAATTTGCCCCATGGATGGCTTTTCCCCAGACTCTGTCAGACAGTAAGGTCCACCCTCATCCTTACACATTCTTAGCTTTTTTGAGGTTCTTATGAGAAGTAGGTACTGTCTTCACCTAAGACTCATGATTTGCTCAACAACTTTTGGTGTTTTGGCGATCCATTGAAGCTTATCCCAGGGCCTTGGGTGTTAGCAGTTGATAACACATGTCGCTTGGCCTGGGAGCTCATGGAGTACAGTCAATCCTCAGCAGTGGTCCCCAAGGTCTTGCTGGAGGTCTGCCACAATAAATCTTGGCGTGACACCTGGCTGTCATTGGTCTATGTTTTCGATGGGGACAACCAACTTGGCACTGGGAACCCCAACAGGATACGATGATTTATGAGAATACATCTGCCAGATGTTTGAGCAAGTCAACAAAGCAATAGAAAGAATGGTTTAGTCCTTGGTTGACCATTCTCATCGGTTCTTTTTCTCTGTAGGATGAAGCTCTTACATCAGGTGTCACGAGTTTGGAAAACAGACGGGTTGACTAGTTGTTCTTATAAGTTACTATCTCTGGAGCACTATCCTTTGTACATCAACATCACAGTGGACTTCTGGACCGATCCGTGACCCAGGATCTATTTTGATGATGCTCCGAAGAACTGGATACTTGATCGCCATAATTTTGATCTACTGATTCTCCCAAGATTCCTCCTTTTAGAACGTGTCGCAGCTAATTCCTGGACTGCCTTTCTCCTCTTGGCATTTCCCTAGTAGAGCTCTTGGGGAGCCGGAATGTGAAATCATTGTAACAGGGCACCTTTCTTAGTTGTTTTGATCAGGCGGTTTATGTAATCGTAATGGAGACCCTTGAAGCGATAAGTATAAAAGGACGACTCCAGAGCTATCATGAAAGTTACCTGAGCACTCTGGTGGAAGGAGACGGGTTTGCATTTCAAGTGACATGTTATGGGACAGCAGGCCTTAGGATAGGAAATGACATGGCTGGATATGCCCCAGAGAAACGCGAATCATTCTTGTCCAACATGGAAAGGTACGAAGATCTATTTTAGGTACGCATGGGTCCTGCGTGGCCGTCCGGTGGGTCCTGGGTGAGAAGAAGACCACAGAAGAAGAGAGGAGAGCTGAAGCCTCAGGCTGCAGGGAACTTGGCAATGACGAGGGAGCAGAGGACAGAGTGTCAGAGGCAGAGGCGGCCACAGTTGTGCTGGTTGTGTGACCCTAACTGCAGTGGGGTCACCCTCGCTGATCCGCCTTCCAGTGCACACCCAGCAGAGAACACATCATCTAGTTTTGTAAGCATTTTTATAAAATGATTTTGTATTGTAGGCTATGAAGTAGTAGCACTTTACAAACAACAAATTAACTTGTACACCTGCAGTACCTCTGTAGTAAAAGATGAAAAAGCTTTTAATGTGCTGGTTTTTTGTTTTTGTGTGTGTGTGTTTTTACCATTGCTGGAGGGCGGCAGATGTGTCTGTTTTCGTTATCCGTACATCTCAACAGCTTGAAAACCAAAAGGAATGGGTCTACGTCTTCTCTCATCAGTGCCCTCCGTCTCCACAGCCCGAGCTGTCCCCTCCACCTGTGCTCAGAGCCTGTGCTCAGAGCCTCCATGTCTTGTCCTCTGGGCCTTAATGTGGCTGCTTATTTGTTCTCTTATGCCAACCCCTCTCTCTTTATTAATAATGGGTGAGGCAGGGCCAGCATCGTGGACAGACCTGGTTGGTTCTAAGAACAGGAAGGAGTGGTACTAGCCTCTTTAGAGACCCAGGGCAGAGAATCAAGCCTTTGGGAAGAAGATGGGTCCATGACACTGACATGGCCATGTTTGGGGGGGCGGGGGGCGGGCAAAGGAGTCAGTAGTACTCATCTGAGCTTCCTGAGGAGGCAGAGGGGAAAGCAAATCAAAACCAGGTGATGGACGATAGCTCCGGTGTCAGAATGGAAGCGGATGATTTTATCTGTATAGGAAGATGGGCACACTATGACACGGGGATTTTCCTAAGCAAGTCTTCTGTACCCCTGCCCCTGAGTCTCTCACCCAGCATTATGATGGGCCGCTGCTTCTTAAATGTCAGTGTGAGCCAATTCTTCCCCATTGGAGTGGTGAGCCACGGAGGGCAGGTGAGGGAGAATTTGAAGGGCAAATACCTTTTCTGTGTCAGACCTAGGGCTGGCCTGGTTTTCTTTTCACGCAGGAGGGACAAGTGAAAACTGCCTTTTTTTTTCTTTTTTCATTTAGCCAAGAAATAGTCCCTTCAGAAGGCAATTGGCTAATAGGCGCTTCCCCCTTCTTTCTCGTTTCCGTTTTGAAGAACCCTTCTCTAGCATTGTCTCAGTTTCCTCGATGATAAACTCCCGCCATGTGAATGGCCACCGTTACCATAGCGCACAGTAGCCCTGCAACCAGTGGCCATCAAGCTGACTGCCACACGGGGTCACCCCATGGTGTCGTGAGATTTTCAGCAGTTGGTTTGGCAAGTAAACTGCCAAGCTTATCTTCTAAGATGCCTCCGGGGGACTTGAACCACCAACCTTTTCATTAGCAACTGAGTGCTTAACTGTGCCACCCAGGGGATTCCAGCCTGTGCCACCAGGTTCCCAATTTGGAGCTAGCAGGTCCCTGGTCATGGATGGGGAGGGCCGAGGAAGGAGATGGTGTGTGCCAGGAATTTGAGGATCTGTATTTGACAAATTGTTTCCATAATCCATGGAAACAAACCGTGTAGAAGCTCCTTATATTTTTGGCTATTGACAAGACATCTGCATTTTTCTAAACGTAGGCTGAACTGGGAACTTTTCTTGGGATTACCATCACCCAAGGTAACGAACACATTGTATAAATGACTCATTACGAAACTTCCTGCGGTACATGATATTTTTATAAGACCTTCAAGTCACAGGCCAGTTTACCTGTACTGTGGGATATAAAAAGACTTCCCCAGCTTTGTCTCTCCCAAAGATACACCAAATATTAGAGACTGTTTGCCAGCACATGGTGGGAGGTCAGATGCTTACAGATATTTTCCCTGAAGGCATTCAGCCATCAGAGTAGTTTCTGGTCCACTGTAGGGGGGGGGGAGGGCTCACACCCTACTGATAAGGATAGTAATTGTTTCCATGGAGAGCCAGAGAAGTGGTCAAACCTACTTAGTGATATCCAAAGTCAGGCTGTCATCCTGAATCTAGGATCTGCCCATCTTGTCACATGCATTCCCCCGATCCCTCCCCTTCCTATTGCGTGTATACCCCTAGATCGTCCCCCTCTCATTACTGTATTACCTATAGTACAACCCCTTCCTGTGATGCATGTCTTTACCTGTAACCAGGGGGCTTGCACACCATCAAAAGATATATAAGCCTTGGTTAGTAATAAATCTCTCTCTCCTGCCCTCTCTGCCTACGCTACGCTGTGCGCGGACCTGGCTGTTGAGATCGTAGCCGTCCAGGAGGTGAGCATGCTACCATGAAATGTATCAGACTTCTTCATGTTGCTCTCTCTCCTATCTCTCCATGACTTCACTATAATCTTTATATATCTTAACTGTGCAATTGCACCTACCGAATCCACGAATAGTTGTGGGGGGCTGGCTTGCTCCACACTGCACAGGCAGCCCTCTTGCTAGTTGCCGCCATCTTTCCTGTCCTACAGAGTTGTGCAGGGGAGTTTGGTCTTCAAGGAATGGAGGGGATTCAGTTTTTCTCTATGTGTTCTTCATATCCCATTCTCACAAAGCACCAACCATTTGGAGTACTACCTTGAAATCTACCCCATATCATCTGCCACTGAGTCATTTCCAACTCATGGTGACCAGGTGTGTCGGAGAACTCTGCTCCACTGCGTTTTCTGTGGCTGGGTGTTAGTCTGGGGTACACCAGAGAAACAAATTTATAGACACTCAAATGTGTATAAGAAAGAGCTTTATATACAAGAGCAATTGAGTATTGAGAAAACATCCCAGTCCAGGCAAGGTCAAGTCCATAAGTATGATATTAACTCATATGTCTGATACCAATCTATAAAGCCTTCTTAAGACTCATGAAACACATGCAACGATGCTGAAGGCAGAAAGAGCACAGGCCAGTGGGTGGGAAGTCTTGAGGATCCAGTGGCGGCGCAAGCATCTCAGCGTTGGCAGGGTTCTCCATGTGGCTCCTCCAGCTCAGTGCACTAAGGTAGCTCCATGTGTCTTGCCAGCTGCAATGTCTCCCAGGGAGTGAGCCTGCATCCTGCCTCCAGCGAGCTATTTATCTCCTTAGCGCCTCCAAATGAGGTCATCAAGCTGCGACCTGATTGACAGGCTAAACTCCACTCCTTCACTCTTGAGCCTCTCAAGTTGACACCAGATTATGTAACTGCCATATTGTTGTTAAGTACCATCAAATCGATTCCTCTATCCAAGAGAATAAAACACTGTCTGGTACTGTGCCAGCCTCACGATTGTTGCTGTTGGAGCCCATTGCTGCCATCACTTTATCAGTCCATCTTACTGAAGGTCTTCTTTTTAGCTGACTTCTCATTTTACCAAGCATGGTACCCTTCTCCAGGGGCTGGTTTCTCCTGACAACATGTCCAAACTACATGAGATGAAGCCTCACCAGCCTCTTCTAAGCAGTCTTCTGGCTGTACTTCTTCCAAGTTGAATTTGTCCATTCTTCTGCTAGTCTGTAGTATATCCAATAGTATTTGCCAACACTGTGATTCAAAGGCACCAATTCTTCTGTGGGCTTCCTTATTCATTGCCCAGCTTTTGCATGCAGATGAATTTCACATGCCATTGAAAATACCATGGCTTGGGGCAGGCACACATTAGTCTCCAAACGGACATATTTGGCTTTGAACAAGTTAGAGATGTTTCGCAGCAGATTTGGCCTGTGCCTGCTTGACTTCCTGAGAGCTGTGGCTGTGGGCATGGATTGGGGAATCCAGGTAAACAAAACCATTGACAACTTTCCCCTTCTGTTTATTGTAGTGTTCCTTATTGGTCCAGCAGCGAAATTATCTATCTATCTATCATTTTTCTATCTCTCTCTCTCTATATATATATATATATTATCTATCTATATCATCTATCATCTCTCTCTCTCTCTCTCTATCTCATCTATCTATCTACCTATCTACCTATCTAATCTATCTATATCATCTATCATCTATCTATCTATCTATCTATCTATCTATCTATCTATCTATCTATCTATCTATCTATCGACATCGAGGTGCAATCCATACTGAAGAGCGTATCATCTTTGATCTTCATCAGCACATGCGTCAAGTCCTCTTCACTTTCAGCAGTCAAGGTTGCCCATCGAAGGTCTTTAGGGAGCCTGAAGCCAATCCTGATGCCACACTCTTATTCATATACTTCAGCGCTCAGCTGCTTTGCTCAATGTAAAGATTGAATGAATGTGGTGAATGGATACCACGCTGCTGTAGATCTTTCCTGATTTAAAATCATTCACTATCCCCATGTTCTGCTTCTGGAAAGAGTACAGCCAAGAAAGTCCTATGGACCAGTCCTCCCCGGTCACCGGTGAGGTCACCATGATAGCTTTATATAATCCTGTTGCTCATAGCAGTCTTGTAGGCCAGAAAAGAACTATCAGGGTTCCCAGGCTGTAATCTTTCTGGAAGCAGACTACCACATCTTCTTCCCAAGAGTGGCTGGTGGGCTTGAACTGCTGATGTTGTCATTAGCAACCAAGCTCTTCATCACTGGCTGCCAGCACTGCTTTACCTCTACATAAGCCAAACCAACTGTTACTGTCAATTCTGATTTATAACAAAGTAGAGTGGACCGCTAGAGTTTCCTAGGCTGTACATATTTGTGAAAGCAGACAGCCACCTGCTTCTTGTGTGGAATAGCTGGTGGGTCCACACAGTGGATCATTCAGGTAGCAGGGGAGTATTTAACCATGTCTCCTTTCATTGATAAGTCCCCGCCAAAATCCAAGGCAGGACTTGGGAAACCTTTGACTTGGAAGGAAGATGGAGCCATGGCACTGACTGGGGCATGATCTGGCAGGGAAGCCAAGAGTGTTACTGAGCTGCCTGAGGAGGGCTAGAGATGTAGGGGAGATAATCAAAAGAAGGCAGTTGAACATAGGTATTAGATCAGAACATAAATAACACAGAGATTATTCAAATACATTGCATAATGCCTTTAACACCAATCACAGCCCAAGACTTGGGGTGGGGGAGGCCATCCCTTGGTCCCTTAAAATTTTTTTTTCAATATTTTAAGTAATTGCATACATCACTGCATTTTAGCATTTAAAATTTTAAATAATCATTTAATTGGGGGCTCATACAACTCTTATCACAATCCATACATACATCCATCCGTCCATCCATTGTGTCAAGCACCTTTGTACATTTGTTTCCCTCATCATTCTCAAAGCATTTGCTTTCTACTTGAGCCCATGGTATCAGCTTCTCATTTTCCCCCTCCCTTCTCGCTCTCCCCTCTCTTATGATCCCTTGATAATTTATAAATTGTTATTATTTTGTCATAACTTACACCATCCAACATCTCACTTCACCCACTTCTCCACTGTCTGTCCTCCAGGGAGGAGGTTATATGTAGATCCTTGTAATCTGTTCCCCCCTTCCCCCTCACCTTCTCTCCAGCCTCCCAGTATCGCCACTCTCACCACTGGTCCTGAGGGGTTCATCTGTCCTGGTTTCCATGTGTTTCCAGTTCCTACCTGTACCAGTGTACATCCTCTGGTCCAGCCAGATTTTTAAGGTAAAATTGGGATCATGATAGTGCGGGGAGGAAGCATTCAAGAAGTAGAGAAAAATTGTATGTTTCATCATTGCTACACTGCACCCTGACTGGCTCATCTCTTCCCTGCAGCCCTTCTGCAAGGGATGTCCAATTTCCCATAGCTTGGCCCTGGATTCCCACTCTGCACTCCCCCTCATTCACAATGCTATGATTTCTTTGGTGGGGGGGATGGTGTTTGTTGCCTGATACCTGATCCCTTCGATGCCTCGTGATCTCACAGACTGGTGTGCTTCTTCCATGTGGATTTGTTGTTTCTCAGTTAGATGACCACTTGTTTATCTTCAAACCTATAGCACCCCAGACTCTATATCTTTTGATAGCTGGGACACCCTCAGCTTTCTTCACATTTGCTTATGCACCTGCTTTGTCTTTAGCAATTGTGTCGGGATAGGCTAGTGTGTTTCTTCCATGTGAGCTTTGTTGTTTCTCAGCTAGCTGGCCACCTGTTTATCTTCAAGCCTGTAAGACCCCAGACACTATATCTTTTGATAGCCCAGCACCAAGCAAATGTGGTGAAGAAAGCTGATGGTGCCCGGCTATCAAAAGATATAGCATCTGGGGTCTTAAAGACTTGAAGATAAACAAGCAGCGATGTAGCTGAGAAACAACAAAACCACAAGGAAGCAGAACACCAACTTGTCCCAACATGATTGCTGAAGACAAAGCGGGTGCATAAGTAAATGTGGCATTTAAATGTTAAGCCTGATGAGTGGCCTTGGTAGATCTACTGCTCACTGCCCCTTGCCATCAGGTCCACTGTAACTCACAGCTACCCTATAGGATAGACTACAACTCTTCCATAGGCTTTCCAAGGCTGTAAAGCTTTAAGGAAGCAGGTTAAGTAACTATCACACCTTTTTCCTCTGGAACAGCTAGTGTGTTTGAACTGATGACCTTCCTTCAAGTTAGCAGGCCAGTGCTTACCCACAGCACCACCAGGGCTTCTTAGAAGCACCCAAATTCATTGCCATTGAGAGAGGCCCTAGCCTTAGGGAGTTTGCTCTACAAGTAGAGACTGTATTGTCTATTTGAGAATGTCAAAGTTACACATTTAAATAACTATGGAAGCATGGTGTGCCTGTTTATGTGGGTGTGATATGGGGGCTTGGGTGAGAGATTGACAAAGGGCCAGGCATAGAGGGGAACTAGCAGTAATTGAAGGAGTCCTGATGGTGCTATGGGCTAGGAAGTGGACTGCTAACTGCAAGGTATTCCAAAGCCACTAGCCACTCCTCGTGAGAAAGATGAGGCCGTGTGCTCTTATAAAGACTGGACGCTGCTGAAACCCTGTTTAGGTTTGATGATGAGTCAGAATCGACTCAGTGGCAGTGCATGCTTTGTTGTGTGTGCGTGATTTAATAGTAATGGAATGTTTGCTCTTTAGCAGTTTCTGTGGTAGTTACATAATTTCATGTCAACTTGATGAGTAGGGGTGAAGTCTAGTCTGTCACTCAGGTCACAGCCTGATGGTGCCTTCTTGTGGGTGTGACCTCCTCATAAGAAGGGTCCTGGGATAGAGGTCTAGATAAGGACATGTACATATGCAAATATATTTATATATGAAGATGGGGAAATAGATCTATGTGCCTATATTTATAGGTGTAGTACTAAGGTAGCAGAAGGACATTGGACCTCAACTCAAGTACTCCCTCAATGAAAGAATACTTTCTTCTATTAAATTGGCATTCTATGATGTTCACCTTCCCGACACAACCGCTGAAGACAAAGTGGGTGAATAGCAAATGTGGTGAAGAGAGATGATGGTGCGGGGCTATCAAAAGATATAGCGTCTGGGGTCTTAAAAGCTTGAGGGTAAACAAGCGGCCATCTAGCTCAGAAGCAACAAAGCCTACAGGAGGGGGTGAGTGCAGAGTGGAGACCCAAAGCCCATTTGTCAGCCACTGGAGATCCCCTTGCAGAAGGGTTTAGGGGAGGAGATGAGCCAGTCAAGGTGGGATGTAGCAACGATGAAAAAATACAACTTTCCTCTAGTTCCTAAATGCTTCCTCCCACCCCCATTATCATGATCCGAGTTCTACCTTGCAAGTCTTGCTAGACCAGAGGATGTACACTGGTACAGATAGGAACTGGAAACACAGAGAATCCAGGGCTGATGATCCTCTCAGGACCAGTGGTGAGAGTGGTGATACTGGGAGGGTAGAGGGAGAGTGGGTTGGCAAGAGGGAACCAATTACAAGGATCTACATGTGACCTCCTCCCTGGGGGACGGACAACAGAAAAGTGGGTGAAGGGAGACATCAGGGCAAGATATGACAAAATATTAATTTATAAATTATCAAGGGTTCATGAGGGAAGGGCCAGGGAGGTAGGGGGGGAAATGGGGAACTGATGCCAGGGGCTTAAGTGGAAAGCAAATATTTTGAGAATGATGAGGGCAATGAATGTACAGATGTGCTTTACACAATTGATGTATGTATGGATTGTGATAAGAGTTGTATGAGCCCCTAATAAAATAATTTTAAAAAAAGAAGGGTCCTGGGTGCCTATCCCTCTCTCTTTCTGCCTTCACCTTCCTGTTGATGTCACTTGGAGACCAGTGAGAAACATGTAGCGCCACCACCACCGCCATTGGTTCCACAAGACTTTTCACACACGGCCTGTGATCTTTCTGCACCCTAAATCATTGCATGTGGCTGTGTGAATTTGCAGAGGGATTTATGGACTTGTATCAGACTGATGGACTTGAATTGGACTGTGCTAGGATGTTTTATTGATAGCATAACTATTTCTTGATATCCACCTATTTCTTATACATGTGAGTGTCCTTGGATTTGCTTCTCTATTCAACCCAGCCCCGCACAGTTTCCTTGTGTTCTTTCATTTTAATTTTCTGGTAGCTCTATAGATATATAGGAGAGGCTTTCAAAATATTCATGGAAAAAATTCTATCATTTTTAAAATTCCCTTTTTCCATGAACTCCATGACGCTCTTTTTATGTGGTGCAGCTGAGATAACAGGTTGAATTATGGAAATGCCCTAGGTTGGTGAGAGGTATGATGGGTTGAATTGCATCACCCAAACAGATACCCCCTGCCACTGAGTTGATTCTGACACAGAAACACACACAGGGTTTCTGAGACTGTCAATCTTTACAGGAGCAGACTGCCTCATCCTTTCCTCAAGGAGTGGCTCGTGGTTTTGAACCACTGACCTTGCCGTTACAGCAAAACGCCTAGTGCATAGTGCCAAAAAAGGGAACCGTTCCTGAAGAGGGGAAGGTATAGGGACGAAGAAATGATAGAGGACTGGTGAAGATGAGCAATGGGCTTTCTGCTGTGAAGGGTAAACAGCCTATCAGGAGCCTGAGTAACCACCTGGGGAGGAAGGGGCATCTGAGAGGGTGAAGACCTGTCTGGTGTTCCAATCAAATAAGGCTGTTAGTTGAGAACTGGCAGGAGGTGGGGTTGGGGTTAGGTGCTGAATGCTCTTTGGTTTCCTGATAAGCAGGCAGGACTGTTGGAGAGGTGAGAAGGCTCACACAATGGTGCTGTCTGCACCTGTTTCTGGAGCCCAGCAATCCCAACTCCCCAGAGCCAAGCTCTCCTCCACTTCCCTTCCCTGACCTGAAGGGGCTGGAAGTGGTTATGTTGAGGCTGGGCCTGAGCCTGACCCTGGCCATTGCTTGGGACCCAGGACTTACAGAGAGCCAACTTCCCATTCTAGGAGACTGAAAGGAGAGGGGAAGGCTGGTTCTCTGTGGAAGGTGGAAGGGGATAGAAGCAGGAACTGGGCAGAACAGATACCGCGTTGAGTTAAAATAAAACCTGCTGTTGGCAAGCTCAGGGCTCCTGCGTGACTGGACTCTCTGAGGGGATCCTCAAGCCTGTGTTTTTCTGAATGATGGGCCTCCCTGGGTTTCCTGCCCCATTTGCCCTGGAAAGGAACAAAGCTCACTGCCATCTACAGTGAATTTGCCACTCTGTCATGGGGCCCTGGTGGCGGGATGGGTTACTTGTTTGGGCTTCTCACCACCAGATCAGCAGTTGGAAGCCACCAGCCCTTTGGAGGGATAAAGGTGAGACGTTCTTCTCCCACAAAGATGTGCGTTCTTGGAAATCTATTCTGCCCTGTTGGGCAGCTGTGGAGTCCATGGCAGTTGAGTGTCATGGCTTCACATTTTATCAGGGAGCCCCAGCAGGGTTTTTGGGTAAGCATTAGACTACCAACGACAAGATCAGCAGTTCAAAGCTCCCAGTCGCTCCTGGTTCCCTGCAAGAAAGATGAAGGCAATGTGTTCTGGTCAAGGCTGTCTGCTCGGGCAAAGATTTACAAGCTTCACCCAGTTTAGGGGCACTGAGTCAGAATCCACTCAATAGCATTGGGCTTTAGGTTTTATGAAGGATAAAGATGTACTTCCAGGTAATGAGCTGGCTGGAGGGGACTGGGGGGACAGCAGCCAACTGCATGTGCCATTCTCTTGCTGGTGACTTCTGGCAGGGAAAGCAGATGGTCAGCTGGAAGGGCGGCAGGCCTTTGCCAGTCTTCTCATTTCTGCTGGCAGTCTGCCCACCAACGGTCCAGTTCAGTTATCAAGTCCGAGGCAGTGAAGGTGGAGAGGGCAGGGATCCATTGTGATTTCAGTGTGCATTCGTTCACCTATCGGCATTCCCTTCCATCAGCTGAGATCAAGTCACTAAGCGCCTGGAAATTTGTCTCTGCGGAGTGGAGAGCATGCAGCCTGGGACATGACGGCAAGGTGGGGTCTGGAGCTGGGTCACTCAATCCAGGGAGGGCAGAGAGCTCTGGGAAGTCTAGTGAGTAGTGCACGAAAGTAGGAGGGGCAGCCCACGAGAGAACCCTGGACCCTGCTGAGCAAAGAGCAGAACTACGAGCCAGTGGATTTCAATGGATAGGGTTTCCAACCTGTAAATCTTTAGGAAGGAGCAGGTGAGCGAGTATGGGAAAAGAGGTTGGGGGGATGTGCTCCCAAGCTCTGCCCAGGGCAAACTTCTTCTCATCTGCGGCACTAGCTTCCCCTAAAAGGCGACGGAGCAGAAGCTCCTCACCAGGAGCAGACAGTACATCCTCTGTGATGACCGGGCATCCTGGAGGGGCATGCTGGTTCTGTGGTCACAGGATGTGAGCCTTCGGCCCCCTTTCCTGGGGAGAAGGCTCCCGCCTGGCTTTACTACCAAACAGTGGGGTCACTAGAAAGGTCCAGACTGTGTCCTCAGACACTGTCAGAGGGTGATACTCCCATGACCCCGGGGCCACTTCCACCAGCAGCAGGGGCCGGGCGACAAGGCAGTGGTGTTTCTGGAGTTGTTGGGACCCCCTCCTCCCATCACCCATCAGTGGAGGTGCTGGGCAGAGAGGAGGGTGCCCACCTGGGCCACTGGGAGAAAGAAGGGAGCAGACCTAGCAAATGGGAATCTAGGAAGGGGCCCTCAACCCACTGGAAGGGGGTCCCGGTTTGTCCTCCAGGGACGGTCACTGCGTTGTGTGACGCCTAACCTTAGCAGTGTCACGGCCACCAAGTGCATGGGCAGGGCTTGCTCTCTGTGCCTTCTGATCCTCCGGTCTGTCAGAGCGATCAGCCTAACTGTGGGGAGCCTTGGGTGGGGGCGGGGGCTCCCGAGGTCTGCGTTTGCACCGACTCAGGGGGGTGTACCCACTCTCTTACACACTAGACAGGTCGGGGATGGGAGTTTGAGAGGCGTCGGTGGTCTCAAAGTGTGGTGGGGGAAAGGTTTCTCAAGCAGCGGCCCCGTCACCACTTTTGGGGTGTGTAGGCCACCACCCACTGCCATTGAGTCGATTCTGACTCATCGGACACTGCAGAGGGTATCCGTTGCTGGAAATCTTTATGGGCGGAGACAGCGTCAGCTTCTCCAAGCGTTAACGGGCAATTCGGTTGTACAGCAGGGTCTCCTCCAGGAAGCCATCCTGGGTGCCTGCATCTTTCCAGCTCCTGGTTTTAATCCCCTTGAGCTTCATCGTCTCTTGTGTTGAAAAACCGATTTGCTGGACTCACGTATGACCAATTCTGACAAGGATACAGGCAAACACATGTGGAAATATTTTAAAGCCCTCTTTATTTATAAGACTAGACAAACACCGAGTTATAGGAACCCCCTTCGGGAGCTCAAGTGCAAGCATCGTTCAGAAGAGAGATCATTTGACAGTAAACACAAATACCCATAAATCACCCATCTAGTAGCGGGCTTGCTTCTCGACTGTTTGGAAGGTGTTCCAACTTAGGATCATTCAGAACAAAGACGGAGCAAAATAGAGAGCAGACCACTGCTTGGCCCTCGAAGAGATGACATGCTTCGTGGGGAGATTGAGATTCTGGAACACACATCACGCTGCAAGGTCTGAGAGGAAATCCCAACCATTGTCGACCCAAGATCAGGCATTGCCCTGGGATCCACTATAAAAGATCCGAGGGACTCTGCCGAATGGGAGGCACTGCAGAACAGGAAGCCAAAGGTAGGCTTCTGCAGCCTTTTCTTTGGTTTTCGTGTCCCTCAGACCACGTGGAGATGAGTGACAGCGTTGAAAGTTTCTTTCAGGAAACAGGGAGAAACCCAGGCTAATTTACTTTCCAAATAGAGACTTGACTTGTTATGGCAACATTTTTTTTTGAGGAGTGTTTTTACACCTTTGCATTAAAAATAAACCTGAGTGGAAGTAGTTATTATCTACTTATTTTCCTCTTTCCCCCCCTCCTAGTGCCTACAAAAATGTCCCCCAACCAACCCCCAGATTAGGCTGAATCAGCGATCCGGAAAACTGCGGAAGCCTGAGGATGCAAAGAACTCTTGCATCTGAATGGGCACCGAGCAGGGCACAGAGGCGGGAGATTGCATCAGAGAGAGCGCGGGTTCCAGCATCCCAGCATCAAATCCAGAGTCCCTGGGGGGAAGGCGCTTCAGCAGTAACATTCTATCCTCAGTATTCAATTCTGCTCCAGTAGAACATGGTACCCAGGAGAACCCAAAACTAGAATAAAAATGAAAAGAAGAATGAATAAATAAACTTGCTTTAAAAGGAGCTCACACTTGGGGAGGGACGGGGTTAATGGTGTTAGGTTCATCGAGGCTTTGGCAATAGTCGATTCTGAGAGCAACCTTGCCTTAAGGAAACAACAGGTGGACAAGGATCATTTTCAACAGGCCTCCTCCAGGCATCACTTCTAGCATTCTTATGAGAATGGATTCAGTGATCATAAATGAAGTTAGAAGAAGTTGGTTTTCTATCTCTCCACCTTTCCAAGTATTTCTCAAAGTGTGGTGGACAAACACCTGGGAGGGGAGGGGCTTTCTGGGCGTCCCTTTTAAAAAAAATAATTTTATTGGGGGCTCATGCAACTCATCACAATCCATACATACATTCATTGTGTCAAGCATTCATTGTACATTTGTTGCCATCATCATTCCCAAAACATTTGCCCTCCACTTAAGCCCTTGGCATCAGCTCCTCATTTTCCTCCTTCTCTGCTCCCCCTTCCTCATAAACCCTTGATAATTTATAAATGATTATTTTGTCATGTCTTACACTGTTTGACGTCTCCCTCCACCTACTTTTCTGTTGTCCATCCTCCAGGGAGGAGGTTATATGTAGATCCCTGTAATCGGTTCCACCTTTCCACCCCACCCTCCCTCAACCCTCCCGGTATCGCCACTCTCACCACTGGTCCTGAAAGGATCATCTGTCCTGCATTCCCTGTGCTTCCAGTTCCTATCTGTACCAGTGTACATCCTCTAGTCTAGCCAGATTTGTAAGGTAGAATTGGGATCATGATAGTGGAGGAAAGGAAGCATTTAGGAACTAGAGGAAAGTTGTAGGTTTCATCGTTGCTACAATGGACCCTGATTAACTCGTCTCTTCCCCGCGACCCTTCCATAAGGGGATGTCCAGTTGCCTACAGATGGGCTTTGGGTCCCCACTCCGCACCCCCGCTCATTCACAATGTTATGATTTTTTTGGTCTTTGATACCTGATACCTGATCCCTTTGACACCTCATGATCACACAGACTGGTGTGCTTCTTCCATGTGGGCTTTGTTGCTTCTGAGCTACATGGCCGCTTGTTTACCTTCAAGCCTTTAAGACCCCAGATGCTATATCTTTTGATAGCCGGGCACCATCAGCTTTCTTCACCACATTTGCTCATGCACCTGCTTTGTCTTCAGCGATTGTGTCGGGAAGGTGAGCATCATGGAATGCCAGTTTAATAGAAGAAAGTATTCTTGCATTTAGGGAGTACTTGAGTGGAGGGAGGCCCAATATCCATCTGCTACCTTAATACTAAACCTATAAATATATGCACATAGATCTATTTCCGCATCATCATATATAAATATATTTACATATGTACATGCTTGTATTTAAACCTCTATAAATGCCCTTTGCCTCCTAGCTCTTTTCTCTATTTCCTTTTACTTTCCTCTTGTTCCATTATCATGCTCAACCTTTATTTGGGTTTCAGTAATTCCTCTTGGTTACATTACCCTTAATCATGCCCTACCAGGCCTCCTACACCCTCCTCACCACCAATTTGGATCACTTGTTTTTCCCTTGGCCCTGGGTTTGTTAACACCACTTCCTTTCCCCCCACCCCACCCTCTCCCATGTCCTCCTGTAACTGTCAGTCCCGTTGTTTTCCCATCCAGATTGTTCATCCAGCCTATCTTATTTAGACAGAACTGCGGGGATAAAAGCATGCACAAAAACAAGACAGAGCAAACCCAAGCAACAAAGAAAAGAAAACAACAGCAGTAAGCCAATGACAAAACAACAGCAGCAGCAACAACAAAGAAAAGCTTGTAGTTAGTTCAAGGACTGTTTGTTGGCCTTTAGGAGTGTTTTCTGGTCAAGTCTGATGGAGTGCCAAGCCGTGACCCCAAAGTCTATTTTTGTTATTCCCTGGGGACTTCGTTGCTCTGTTCCCCTTGCTGTTCTGTTGCACACCCTTAGTGTTTTGCCTCGGTGTGGTGGGATCAGATAGGGTGGAATTCCCACACTGTGTCTCCAGTGTTGTTCCCTGTAGGGCTATGGGTCAGAGAGGGATGTAAAGACTCATAATGGGGCTGGCCATATGGTCTTCTCTGTGGATTGGCTGCTCTGAGCAGGAATATTGTCCTCAAGGCTTTGTGGGCCAGGATATACTCCACTCTCTCATCCTCCCGCTTCATTTGCTCCCATGTGCTCTGATCAGATATGTCACTCTCCCTGAGCTGCAGCTTCAGTGCTGTCCTCTGAAATAAATTCTTGGTGGAGGGGCAGGTGTCCATATAGTTGGGTTTGGGGCCAGCCGCTCAGACCTCTCCACTGGTTCCCTATTTCATGCCAGCATGTTGCATTCACATCTTGGAGCACCGGGTTGAAGTCTGGTCCCTATTTCTCTCTTTTTGATGCTCCTCCTGCAATCCAGCAATTTTGAATTTCCCTCTTAGTAACTCTCCTGGGCTGATTTCTGCGAAATCCCTCTGGTATGTGTTACTCAGTCGCCATCTTCCAGGAAGTCATGGGTATTCACAATAAAACTCAAAACTCATTGCTGTTGAGTCAATCACCACTCAAAGTGATCCTCTACAGAGTAGAAATGTTTCATAGGGTTTCCAAGGCCACACATCTTTACAAAAGCTGATAGTCTCATTTTTCTCCCAAAGAGAGACCATTGGGTTTGAACTGCCAACTTGGTCATTAGCAGTCCAACCTTACCTGTTAGCACCACCACTTATGGCATAATAGGGGTCCTCAAAAGGGTCTCTATTTTTTAACCTTGTAAAGATTCTATTAGCTTTTGTCACCGATGATGCAAAAAATAGATAAACTGCTGACATCTTAGTAAGAATCAATAGATTTATTAAATAGTCTAAGTCGCCATTACCTTTTTCACTGGTATGCATTTGCCATTAAAAACGACCCCTGGTTTTCTTTGAGATTGTCCTTGATGAAGCATTAATCAGTAACTTTATTAAGTGTTGACCCTTTAGCACATTTTTAGAATGCTCTGTCACTATGAGTTACATAGCCTTCTAACACTTAAAGTCTTTCCCAATGTGGGAATATCAATATCTATGGGTTTTTGGAATTGTATAACGAAATCTGTCAAGATATATTATCTGTTCATAATACGGTGAACTAATATTTTTCCAAATGCATAATTCTATAACACGAGTAAAAGATTCATGCAAAGCACAAGACTCACCAATGAATTCTAATGTAACAGAGTATGAATTGTATCCTATTGACAGAGAATCATATTAATTATAGTATCTAATAAGCTCAGTGGTAATGGGTTTAAGTTATAGAATAATATATACAATTATCTTCCCATGAAGTTATTAAAATAAAGATATATGCACATATGGATTTTCTTCAAAAACTTCAGCTAAGAAGACAAAGCGGGTGCATAAGCAAATGTGGTGAAGAAAGCTGATGGTGTCTGACTATCAAAAGATATAGCATCTGGGGTCTTAAAGGCTTGAAGGTAAACAAGTGGCGATCTAGCTCAGAAGCAACAAAGCCCACATGGAAGAAGCACACCAACCTGTGTGCTCACAAGGTGCCGAAGGGATCAGGTATCAGGCAACAAAGAACAAAAAAAATCATATCATTGTATGCTCACCTTCCTGATATGATGGCTGAAGATAAACGTGTGCATAAGCAAATGTGGTAAAGAAAGCTGATGGGTCCTGGCTATCAAAAGATATAGCATCTAGAGTCTTGAAGGCTTGAAGGTAAAGAAGCAGCCATGTAGCTCAGAAGCAACAAAGCCCACATGGAAGAAGCACACCAGTCTGTGTGATCATGAGGTGTCAAAGGTATCATTTATCAGGCATTATCAGAACAAAAAAATCATATCATTGTGAATGAAGGAAAGTGCAGAGTGGAGACCCAAAGCCCATCTACAGGCAATTGGACATCTCCTTACGGAAGGGTCGCGGGGAGGTAGACAAGCCAGTCAGGGTGCACTGTAGCAACAATGAAATATACAACTTTCCTCTAGTTCCTAAATGCTTCCTCCGCACACTCCCCCCACCCCAACCCATTATCATGATCCCAATTCTACCCTACAAATCTGGCTAGACCAGAGGATGTACACTGGTACAGATAGGAACTGGAAGCACAGGAATCCAGGGCAGATGATCCCTTCAGGATCAGTGGTGAGAGTGGCGATACTGGGAGGGTAGAGTGAAGGTGGGGTTGAAAGGGGGAACCGATTACAGGGATCTACATATAACCTCCTCCCTGGGGGACAGACAACAGAAAAGTGGGTGAAGGGAGACGTTGGACAGTGTAATATATGACAAAATAATAATTTATAAATTATCAAGGGTTCATGAGGGAGACGGGAGTGGGGAGGGAGGGGAAAAAGAGGAGCTGATGCCAAGGGCTTAAGTGGAGAGCAAATGTTTTGAGAATGATGAGGACAATGAATGTACTAATGTGCTTGACACAATGAATGAATATATGTATGGATTGTGATAAGAGTTGTGTGAGCCCCTAATAAAGTGATTTAAAAAAAAGAAACTTCAGCCAAGCAACATATCACAACAGATTGAATGAAGAAGCAAACATGAGAATCTAGTTATCTTCTATTAAGGTAGACATTGAACAAATTTGCAAAAATGTTAAACAATGCTAACTTTGTAAAATCATCATTTTCACATAAATGTGTTAATACTGTAATTACTTATTTGACTTATTATTTTTAAACAAGTTATTTAGAAAGTTCTGTGTTAATTTTAAGTTGAGGAAATATCAGTATACATAGTCCATATAAACAAAAGCTCTTTGGAGTCTTCAATAATTTTGGAGAGTATACAAGGTTTCTGAAACCAAAAAGTTTGGAACTGCTGCCCTAGTGCAATGATTCACAATATTGACAAATTTGAATTGTGTGTGTGTGTGTGTGTAGGCGGGGGGGAGGTGGTGTAGATTCTACGTCCAGATTAACTGAATCAGAATATCTAAGGGTGGAATTCAGGAATGTTTTAAAACAAAATAAAACTTCTCAGGAGGTTTTTAACATGCAGTCAGGGTTGAGAGCCACTGAACCAATGGTCTGCTGCAGTTGGTTAGATAAAGTAGCCAATGGGAAAGCTGAGACAGGAAGAAGAAGCTTTTGGGGAGGAACTAGGCAGATTAATAAATTGATCCATCAGTAAATTAGTAGATTGATGCACTTGGCTAACGTGCTTGGCTGCTAACTGAGATAATGGAGGTTTGAGTCCACCAGCAAGTGCTGTGAGAGGAAGACCTGTGACCGAGTCCCAGAATCAACAGCTATTGAAACCATAAGGAACACGGTTCTGCTTTGACACACCGGTGTCGCCCAGAGTTGGCATCAGCCAGATGGAATCTGGTAGACAGATAGGAAATGGCAGTCTTTGGTATCTCATTGTATGGAAGTGACAAAGTAGATATCAGAAAGGAGAGATCTGAGTAAGGGACAGATGCTCTCTAGCCCCCAAAGGCCAATGGATTCCCGTCAGTCAAGTAAAGGCAGTGGCCCCTAGGGAAGGGCATCTTCCTTGGTTTGGGGACGTTTACCTACTTTCTGTGAGAATCCAATGTTTTAAAAAAAAACTTCTTGTGTAACCTAGGTGTGAGACTTTGCTTCCACACCTTCTAGACTGGTCGAAGTAACTAATGGAATCTCAAAGCCTCTCCTTTCACCATCTTCTAAGCAACCAAAAGAGGTGTTGATGACATATGTGCCAGGTATACTCACCGTCCAGCAAAGAATGGCAAATCCAAACCAGGCAACGCCCCAGGCGTGTCGGTCCATTGGCCCAGAGATCAGCTCATAGCAGCCCTAGGGGAGCGAGGATTCCACAGGGGAAGGAAAGAACCAGAAACAAAGATGTGAGAGATTGGTGGAAGACTAGCTTGCTACTTGACTAAATGCCATTTCTAAGTCCATTTCAACATAAACAGATTCGTTTCACACCCTTGTGGATAGCCAGTTACTAACACTGCTTTGCGGAGGGAATTTGAATGTAAATAATTCTGTTGGGCAAGATATTCAATATTGCATTTATTTCCATTTTTAACACTATTAAATCATTTTATTGGGGCTCCTGCACATATAATAATAATCTGTAAATCAGTTATATCAAGTGAACTTGCATATACATTGCCATCATCATTTTCACAACATTATCTTTCTGCTCGAGCCCTTTGCTATCAGCTCCTCTTTATACCCTCCCTCCACCACCCTACCACCCTCATGAACCCTTAATAAACACTATTCTACTTTTTTCATATCTTACACCGATCACTGTACCCTTTCACCCACATTTTTGTTATCTTGTCCTCCTTGAGGGGGGTTATTATTTGAATCTTTTTAATCACCCAATCTAACAAAAGGGTTGCTGTTTTACCATGACTTCTTTTTCATGTTGAGTTGTAGGCATTGCAAACTATTCTTAATAAAACATGATTATTTTTTTCATTCCCAAAATATTTTATTAGGAGCCCTGGTGGCATAGTGGTTATGTGTTGGACTGTGATCCTCTATGTCAAAATAGCTTACTGATGATCTGTGCGAGGGTATGATTTCTTTTCTTTTTATTTTTTAAAGTAAAATTGCTTTATCCTGGCCAAAAATACCTTTTCCTACATCATTTCCTTTTTGCTTACTCATGACATCTATCAGTCCCTGGAATTTCATTAGGTTTTGTTTGGTAACGGGTTGCCTGTATCCAGTGGTGAGATAACAGTCATTTCACACCTATGCAGAAGAACTGATATCTAATTTTTTTGGTCGAATTCAGCAAATTGGTTATTAAAATGGCACTTGTAATCAGGATTTTTTTCTAAGGTGGGTGACTGGGCAGTTGCCCAACATGGAAATCACAAAATTATATTCCTTACTCTTGGTGTTTCTCCGCACAACACTGTTCGAAGCACCGATACTAATGTTCATTTCGTCCATATGTTTAAAAAATTAGATGGAACTGTACTGGCAATATTTATTTATTCACAACATTTGTTATACTTTTGATGAGATACAACATGGTTATTCCTTTGCACTTGTTACTTCAGTAGATAGACATACAAGGCAAAGAGGAAAAGAGCCAAAGAACCAGAGGACGACGCGCTGTTGTCTGTTTCAGCTTTGTGCTGTGCTCCAAGTTCCCAAGAGATGTTAGGAGTGGATTATGCAATTCCCGGAAGCGTTCAAAGAGCTCAAAATATTGTCAGAACCATTGCTGTCAGTTCAGCAAAAGTGGAAAGGGATTTCTCAAAGATGAAGAAGAGAAGTCGCCTAATTGTTTGTAATGCATCAAACACAATGACTATTGTCTACGTGGCCCACCTCTAAAGGAATGGGCTCCTACTCATACATTGAAAAACTGGTTAAGGTTAAATCCCACGGCCGAAGACACTCGGAAAAAAAGCGAAGAATACTTCATGCAAATGAGGACGCCAATCAGGAAGCAATATGTAAATATCTTAAGTAACAGTTGTATTGTTTTTGTCAGGTATTCTTTAATATTGTTATCCATATTTTAAAAGTCTTACAACGTAATCTAGTTTTATGTACCTCTCTTATTGTTATTTAATTATTAACTTTATGGAACAGTAAATTACCTTTCATCATGTTTTGTTATACTTTAAACAGTCATTAGGGCAGCAACCTTGTTACATTACCTGAATCCCACAACTATCTGTATCCTATACTAAAATGCAAGCTCCGTGAGGGCAAGGATTTTGTCTTAGTCATTGTTGAATCTTTAGTAGAACCTAGAACAGTGCCTAGCACATAGCAGGCACATTTTATTTATTTATTAAATCATTTTATTAGGGGCTCATACAACTCTTTTTACAATCCATACATGCATCATTTGTGTCCAGCACATTTGTACATATGTCACCATCATCATTCTCAAAACACCTGCTTTCTATTTGAGCCCTTGGTATCAGCTCCTCATTTTTCTCTGCCCTCCCCACTCCCCCTTCCCCCTCCCCCTTGATAATTTATAAATAATTATGATTTTATCATATCTTACTCCATCCGATGTCTTCCTCACCCAATTCTCTGGTGTCCGTCCTCCAGGGAGTAGGTTACATGTAGACCTTGTCATCTGTTTCCCCTTTCTCCCTCATCCTCCCTCCACCTTCCTGATATCACCACTTCCACTACTGTTCCCGAGGGGCTCATCTGTCCTGGACTCCCAGTTGGATAGGATTCCAGTTCCTATCCAAGCAGGCAGATTTTTAGAATGAATAAATGCATGATATGAAGTAGTGACTACAGAGTAACACCGTGACACATCCGATGGTTCACAGAGCACTCCTATAGCCAGCATGTGCTTGATCTATCCAGCAAAGCTAGGAGGAGGCCATTCACTCAATCATAAGTACGAGATCCCACACATGCCCGGTGCCAGATACTATGCTGGATGCTAGGCTTTCAGTTGTGCCAAGGCAGAAATGGGTTATGTCCTCATGGAACTTGAAGACAAGAGTCTTCTTTTTTTTCACTTATTCTCACTTAGTGAAGTCTTGGTGGGCTGAGTTAAACATAAGCCACTCCAAGGCAGAAAGGTGAGGTTCTCTACTTCTGTAAACAGCTACCATCTCAGAAATCCACCAGGGCAGTTCTACTCTGTGCTGTCCGGTCCCTAGGAGTCAGAATCTCCTCGATGGCAATAGGTTTTGCAGTCTCACTTAGTCTAGGCTTCTCAATCATTGGACAGTTGCTTGTCTGGATCTTCCTTAGTCCCATCATTCATAATGTTCTAGAAGTGTAGGCTCAGAACTTACACATAGTGTTTCTGGGGCAGAAGGATGCTGAAGTAAAATCAATATATTTTCATCTGAAATTTTATGTAAAATTCTGGCTGAGCTCTACTATTACAATGCTTATGAATATTCCACCATATGCATTAGCTTTATGGCTGTAGCAACATTTTTGTATTATAAGTCTTGAAAAGCTGTAGTATGGGTGTGGAAAGAAGTTATTTGTTTGTTCATTTGCCTGTCTTATTAATTCATTCATCCTCCATGATTTACGTTATGTTAAACCTATATTATGTCAAACATTATGTTAAGTGAAGTAGATAGTTGAATAATAGTTCTCAAGGAGGCTCATAGAAAAGGCAGAGTGATGAATAAAGAAGTATGATACAATTGGAGATGTTAACTGCAATAATAGAAGTCGTGTATACTGGTTACTGAGGTGGCACATCCACTTTGCGGAAAATAATTGTGGTTGGGGGAAGTGGCAGCACCAGGGATTCAGACACCATATGGAGACCAGGATAGGGAGAATCAGAGAGGATTGCCAGGTGAGAGATTGTGTTGACGAGGAAGAAAGAATGAGGCTGAGAACGTAAGCAACATGGAGAGTCAGTAACAGACACGTTCGGGACTCACAGACTTGGTGAAGGACTGAGTGAAGGTGAGTCTGAAGGTGAGATGTAGTTGGTGAGTGGTGGAGATGGAGATGTTGAGGGCAGTTGAGGCCGCGGAGCTGTCAGGGAGGGTTATCAAAATGTGTGTGAGATCCCTGAAGGCAAGAGCAGAAAGGATTAAATTTTATCTTTTCCTAAAATTTGAGGAAAGTAAATGGTTTTCAGTTTGTTCTTATGGCTTAAATGTTATGATATTTAGAAAGAAAGGGTCTCATTGAAATGAACTGCTCATCTGAAGGCAAGCTCCTTTTTTGTCGCTTTCAAAGAAGATTATTACAGTTTGTACACACTATAATCCAATCAAGATGAGATGTCATGGGCCAACATTGAAATGCTGAAAGCACTTTATTAATCCCGAGAGTGCTCATTGTATTGAGTATTGTGAATATAGGCAATGCATTTATTTATTTATTTTAAAAATCATTTTATTGGGGGCTCGTACAACTCTCATCACAATCCATCCATCCATCCATCGTGTCAAGCACATTTGTACATTTGTTGCCATCACCATTCTCAATACATTGGCTTTCCACTTGAGCCCTGTTGTCAGGTGCTCACAAGTCGGTTCTGAATCACCCGGACCCCACATGTGAATCCAGTGCCAATACAATGTTACTGTAAAGCTGAATGGGGGTTGCTTTGAAGACCTCTGTACAGTAATCCCTTTCTCTGCTTTATTGTTTGTTACATGTTAATCTGGTAGGCATGGTTCTGCCTTTGTGAATGAATGCTTTGGAACATTTTGCCTTTCCTTCTTTCCTCCTTTTGTCTAACTTCTTTGCATCCCCCCAAATATTAACCTCTCCTATTCCCAGGTCCTTTTCCTGGATTGAGGCAGCCACTCATAGTCCAGGCACGCAACCAAATGTGGCCTGTGATCAGCACTGCAGTGTGCTTCATTCTGAAAGTGCAGAATGGCTGATGTACTCCCAAAGCAACAAGCCTGACACTTGTCAATTATTTTGTGACCTGGCTGGCACACCCCTAGATTTTCTCAGTGTGGTAACTTATGAAGCATTGTACACATTTCAGAGGCTGGCTCCAGGGATAGGAGAGTCTCTTCAGGACTTTCCAGGAATATTATCAAGTTCTTTATTGGCTTCGCAGCTAGGTGCTTGAGCAAAACCACTGGGATTTTCTTCCTGTTTTGTTTACTAGCTGTGTGACCTCAGGCTATGTGATAATTATATCTATATTTCAGATCCCCGTTTCATGTAAGCTAGGGCTCAGTTAGAGCTTGCCTTTGAGTAGCAAATGAGCTAATACACGTATGGCACTTGGAATAGTGTCTAGCCTTTATTAAGTTTTCAATAAGTGTTGATGCCCATGATCATCATGAAGCTCAAAAGTCATCTCTATGTAAACTACCTTCCACCTAAATCACCAACTTTATCTTCCATTAAAATGACTACAGTGAAAAGGACAAATGTTTACGTCCTTAGAGATTAACACTTGGATCGAACCCAGCAGGTCTCTGAGAACCTGCTCCTGGCAAGTTTACAGCCTAGGAAGCCCAATGAGCGCTGTTCTATGATAGTCTATGGGTTTGCGTTGAGTCTGAGTTCACTGGATGGTACCCAGTCAGAACAACCACTGCCCCACCACCCATCTATCCATTTGTCATATTGCGGTAGCTTGTGGGTCTTATAATACGGAAAGCGATGCCATTCGTATTTCAAATGCTCACAGGGCGTCCACGGTGGACTGGTTTCAGCAGAGCATCTTAAGTAAAGCAGAGTGGGAAGAAAGACCTAATGAGTTCCTTTTGAAAACTAGCCATTAGCAATCCCATGGATCACAACCGAATGTTGTCCGATACGGTGCGGGAAGATGAGCCCTTCCCTAGGTTGGAGGGCACTGGACGAAGGCTGCCACAATGCACTGAGACATGCCGATGACCCCAAAGAGCATGTTGTGCGGGTCCTCAGGAGTAGGCGCAATCAAGTGCCAACTAACAACAACATTACCACGGAATAAGGAATGCGGAGACGCAATGATCACATTTACCCTCAGCAATGGTCATTGTCTTGGAAATGACGAAACAATCTTTTAGTGTTATCACCCCTTAAATTTACATTTTTCTAAAACAGGGCAAGTGTTTGTCTACTGCAAATATTTTTTGCAATACTAAATGGATACATTGTACAGGTACTTTTCACTTAAGCACAGTTGGATTGTGCGACATCGATTATTGTGTTTTGTTAATTTTGTTAAAATATGACTCTGCTAGAATCAGCTCAACATCAATTTGCATTCCTTTTACTCACAGAGAAGGAAATAGTTTAGGGGGAAAGATGTCGAATTTCCTACGGCGAGATTATTATCTGCAGTTAACCAGTACTTGCTCATGAAACGCAGAAGAATCTTGTGGCGGGTCTTGGAGGCAGGGAGGACTTACCTGACTGTGATAGTAACCAGGCACTCCTAGCTTGCAGGCTTCCACATTGACTGGCTCTTTAAGACTGTTCATAACACAGCACTGACGAGGCCAGGGATAGTCAGCATCGGTATTCTCAGCCCGGAAAGCAGATGTGTATTTTTGCCAGTCAGATGGACCGTTTACACCACAACAATTGTCCTGTCAGTGGGAGAAAGACACAGAATTCTCTTTCTTGATCTTTGCTAGAAACACCCATGTAGTAATGGAGAGTTTTATGGAGAAAGACTATGTGGAAAGAGTATCATAATTTTTCTAAAGCTCTCTAAAACTTTCTAAAACTCTCCTAGACTAGAGCTGGAGGTATTAACAACGTACATTTTAGCGTTTACAAAATGCTTTTTTACATTTCTTACTTTACTGGTCATTAATGAGCTCTGTTGTCTTTTGACAAGTTAACCTAAACCAAGACTTTGTTTCATTAAACTTGGGGTGAATATAGAGTTGTGAGCTAATCGATTTAAATATGTTATTAATAAAATAAAGCAATCTATTACTATAAATCACAAACAATAATTTTTTATGAAACTACTTTATTAGAAGAATAAAGAAATGTGACAAAACATTAAAAAATAATAAATGCCATTATAAACAATAACATAAGTATTAATGTATTTAATGTATTAATACATGAGCTAACATACTTAAAGTGTTTAGTCCAGTGGCCGACCCATGTTGCTGTTAGGTGCCATGGAGTCGCTTCAGACCCAGATGACCCTGTGCACAGCAGAACAAGACACGGTTCTTCTCTCATCCTCGTAATTGTTTCTACGCTCGAGCCCCTGGTTGCAGCCACTGTGTCCATCCAGCTCATGCAGGGTCTTCCCTTCCATGTTCCCAAGCAGGATGTCCGTCTCCAGGGACTGCTCTCTCAAGACACTATGTCCAAAGGATGTGCGGCAAGGTCGTACCATACTTCCCACCAGGGAGGACTCTGGCGGTACTTCCTCAAGAGAGATTGGTTTGTCCGTTTAGCCAACAGTCCATGGGACTGACACCGTTCTTCACCAGCACCGCACTTCAACTGCGTCAACTCTTCAGTCTTCCTTAATCGCTCTCCAACCTTCACATGCATTTGAGGCCATGGAAAATACCATTTTCCATGGGTAGCTTGGGTCAGACCCACCTTAGTCCTCAAAGTAGCATCCTTGCTTTTCAGTACTTTAAAGAGGTCTTGTGCAGCAGATTTCCCTAATGAAACCTGCCTTTTGACCTTTTGACTGCTGCTTCCATGAGCATTGGTAGTGGATACAAGCAAGACAAAATCCTTGCCAACTTCCACCTTTCCCCCACTTATCATGATGCTTGCTGTCGGTCCATTTGTGATCCATAGTGCAGGCTGCAACCCTTGAAAACTGCCATCCTTGATCCTAATCAGCAAGTCCTCCTCACCTTTAGCAAGCAATCCCGTGTTACCTGCATATGCAGGTTGTTAATAAGCCTTCTTCCAAACCTGGTGTCACTTTCTTCTTCATATACTCTAGCTTCTCTGATGATTTACTCAGTATACAGATTGAGGAGTATGGTGAGAGGGCGCAACCCCAATGCACACCTTTCCTAATTTAAGACCATGCAGCCTTCCCTTGACCTGTCAGCACCACTGCCTCTTCATCCGTGGACAAGTGCTGGATGAGCAAAATCGAGAGTTCTGGAATTCTCATTCTTCTCAAGGCTATCCACAGTTTGTTATGACTCAAATAGTCAAATGCCTTTGCATAGTCCATAAAACACAAGCAAACATCTTTCTGGTATTCTCTGCTTTCAGCCAAGATCCATCTACCATCAACAGTGATACCCCCTGTTCCATGTCCTCTTCTGTATCTGGCCTGAACTTCAGGCAGCTCCCTGTCAATGCACTGTTACAACCGTTCTTAGATGAGCTTCAGCAAAAAATTTCCTTGCATGTGACATCAGTGATATTGTTCTATAGTTTGAGCATTTTGTTGTGTCACCTGTCTTTGGAATGGGTACAAATAATGGATTTTTTTTCCCGATTGTAGGCCAAGTAGCAGTCTTCCAAATTTCCTGGCATAGACAAGTAAGTGCTTCCAGAGCTTCATCGGTTTGTTAAAATACTTCCAATAGGTATTCTGTCAATTTCTGGAGCCTTGTTCTTGGCTAATGCATTCAGTGCAGCTTGAACTTCTCCCTTCAACACCATTGGTTCTTGCTCATAAGGACCATAGGTGCCATTAATAAGTGTTAATCACTATTATTACAAATACACAACAATGTTAGAGAATATTATTATTCTAATAATATTATGTTGGCAACTAATATGAGCAAATTGAGAATCAGAATGTTGAATTAAAAATTTAGTTATGAAAGAGCTGTGTAAATAATTGTTCTCATTTTACTTTTCTATTTTTAACTTAGGGTATGACCTAGATAAAATTCTATTTGAAAAAGAAATTGCTGTGAGGGAGGGTGGGGTAGCAAGGGGGAACCGATTATAAGGATCTACATATATCCTCCTCCCTGGGAGATTGACAACAGAAAAGTGGGTGAAGGGAGACGTCGGACAGTGTAAGATATGATAAAATAATAAATTATAAATTATCTAGGGTTCAGGAGGGAGGGGTGAATGGGGAGGGAAGGGAAAATGAGTTGATGCCAGGGGCTTAGGTAGAGAGCAAATGTTTTGAGAACGATGAGGGCAATGAATGTACAATGTGCTTTACACAATTGATGTGTGCATGGATCATGATGAGTTGTATGGGATCCTAATAAAATGATAAAAAGAAAAAGAAATTGCTGTGTTTAAAAATGTTTTCCATCTTCTCTGGTAGCTGTCCCACTAAGATTTAGAGCACTGACATACTTATCTGATGAGATAGGATTGAGGGAATAAGTTGGTATCTTTGACTTTTGAATCACTTTTGTGAACAGACAGAAGGAACTGGGTGGGTTGAGTCGTCTTTGTGCTGTTAGAATGATGGGGATGTGATGCAGGTTTGACAGGGTGATGATGGATATTCAGGAAGATTTGGGTTTAAAAACTACCTTATTATAAATTGGCTGAAATTTTACAGAGAAGATGTTTCTTACTCAGCAAGTCAAACAAATTTATTTCATTTTGTTGGTTGTAACCGCCACAGTGTAACATCACTTATCCCACCCCTTCCATCTCTGTTTCCTCTTTCCATTCCCCCTTCTTTCTTAATCCTTCTAAACTTTGTCCTTGCATAAATGGCCCCTTTTACAATGTCAAATGGCTCATTATTCTAAAACGTGTGTTCCGCCTTACTGTTATTCTTCCACTTGTAGACCTGCATGTTATTTGGCTGAAAATTGAGCCACGAGATGAGTTCATTTCCAGACCTAAGAGCTACAATCTCAGGGGTTATATCAGACGTTAGGTGATCAATAAGCCTGGTCTTTTCTATGACTTTGAAGTTTGTTCCTAATTTTCCCTCACCCTACCCACAGCCTTCTAATGTGATTCCTTTTACAGCATTTGGTAGTGGTCGTGGGGCACCCTCTAGTTCTTCTGGGTCATGGAAGTGGATGTTCACAGGGTCCATTAGTCTGCTGGACTAATTGTTTTCATGTGTGTGGTAGTTACACACACTTGAAGATATAAATGTGTAGGGGTGGAGTCTAGCCTGTCAATCAGGTCACAACCTGATGGTGCCTCCTTGTGGGTGTGACCTTCTCATAGGGAGGGGTCTGGGCGTCCTCCCCTGACTGCTTCACCTTCCTGCTGGTGAGCCACTTGGAGACCCACCAGACTCCTAGAGTTGTGTTCTCCGCCACTGGATCCACATGACATTTCACCCACCAGTCTGTGATTTTCCTGCATTTTGCATCATTGCACGTGGCTGCGAGAATCTGAAGAGGGACTTATGGGGTAGTATTGGACTTAAGGATGTGACCTGGACTGGGCTGGGATGCTTGCTTGATATGTAATTACCTCTTGATATAAAGCTCTCTCTTGCACACATATGCGTGTCTCTGGATTTGTTTGTCTAGTTGATACATCCTAACACCATGTATCTTCACTATTCCTTCATTAGGACAAGGGTAGAACAATAGTTGCACTTTACATACTTGCTCACCAGCCTTTAAGATCCCAGTCACAATTCTTCAAAGTAGGATGTAGAACATTTGTGGAGTATGTTATGCCAATTGACCCCGATGTGGTCAAGACCATGGTTCTGAGCCCTCAGACCTCACAACACAACCTATCAAGAGGTCTGGTTAAACCTCACATCCATCACATTCATGGCTGTATTTGCAGCAAAGGCACAATATCCTCTGGTAACCCTATATATATGAATGGGTATAGTCCCATTCCCCGCCCCCCACATCCTTTCAGCCTCTGCGTCTATCCATGTACCTACACACAGAAAATGGTTAGTGCAGAATTGTGCATGTAATAGTATTTACTTATTGAACTGTTGATGCTACTTGAAGTAAACATGGGTAGATGGTATGCTTTTCTTTTCTTTTTTTCATATGTGTATAAGGAAGAATTTTATCTACAAGAGCAATTAAACATTGGGAAAACATCCCACCCCAGTGCAGTCCAAGCCCATAAGTCAATGGTATGCTTTTCAATGAGAGAAAACTAGAGGGTCAAATAAAGTCAAGGACTAGCCAAGAGGAAGTATGGAAATGAAGAAATAAGAAACACAGATAACAATTTTCACAGCCTTCAATAGAGAGGATGAGGAGAGGCACAGATTTTTTTTTATGTCAGTGACACCTGAGCTCTAAAAGGCAGAATGTGTGATTCATCTGCATCTTTTACAATATCACCCCCGTAAATGGAAGTCAATCAATATCATGTCTTGAAATAAAATATACATCTAGGCATTCCCCTGAGTCATGTGAAGACCCTCTTGTCAATAAACTAGATGGATTTTGCACCCAAGGCTCTTTTCGAAGACAATTCCATCTATGACGATAACCCTCATATATGACCTTCATTCCGAACTCGGTCACGGGTTTAGAAACAAAATGGCATCTTCCCAGCTGGCGAGCTATTACCTGAAGCATGAGCCTGTCCCAGGTTTTGGTGACTCCATTGTTTTTCCATTTGTCATCATTATTTGGAGCGCTGTTGTTTTGGTATCTCTCCAACATCTGCTTCAGGAAAAGGTTGGTTGTGAACTATTGAGGGAGGCAATACAAAAGGAAGAGTTAGCGCACTAAAGCTCAGGGAGGGGAAGTAGTTTTATCAGCCCATTTCTGTAGCACTGAATGTCTGCAGCGGGGAGCAACTTTAATACAAACCTCCAAGCAGGGGCAGGGGAGGGTATGAAGCTGTTTCTGGCTGCCCAAGCCCCAATTTAGTGAGAACAGCCTGAGTGAGCCTGTTATGGACAGGTATTGTAGGGCGGTGTAGGTGAGGGAAATAAAGAAACGGAGGGAAGGATGCTGAACTGAGAGTAAGTCTCCGATGTGGTGGCCATTGCAGAGCAATAACAAGCATGGCGGTGAGAGCCTTTCCACCCCCCATACTTTTATTGGGGGCACTTATAGCTCTTATCACAATCCATATATTCATCCAGTGTGTCCAGCACATTTGCACATATGCCGCCATCATCATTTTCAAAGCATTTTCTTCCCACTTGAGCCCCTGATTCAAAGCATCCTCTTCCCATTTTCTTTTTTATTAAAAGATCATTTTATTGGGAGCTCTTACGGGTCTTATAACAATCCGTACGTCAATTGTATCAAGCATATTTGTACATGTGTTGCCATCATTATTTTCTAGACATTTACATTCTATCGAGCCCTTGGTATCAGCTCTTCTCCACCAACACCACCCTCATGACCCCTTGATAAATTATAAATTAGTATTATTTTCATATCTTAAACCAACCGCTTCCTCCCTTCCTCCATGGTTTCTGTTACCCGTCCCCCTGGAGGGTGTATGCGTGGTTATGTGTTGCTTATTGCCATCGGTTTCCCCTTCCTCCCCCCTTTCTCCACCTTCCTCCGCTCTCCTGGTATCACTACTCCCATTCCTGTTCCTGGATTCTGTGTGTCATGATCTCTTATTTCTTATCTGTACCTGTGCACATGCACCTGTCTAGCCTTCAGTGAAAGGCAGGACTGGGGTCATGATAGCAGGGGATGGGTGGGAGGAAGCCTCAAGGAACCAGAGGAGTATTATGTGTTTCATCGGTGCTTTACTGCACCTTGATTGACTCATTCCTTCCCTGTGACCCCTCTGTGAGGGGATGTCCCATTGTCTACAGATGGGCTTTGAGTCTCTGTTCCAAGTCCCCTCATTCTCAATAATATGTTTTTTTGTTGGTTTCTTTTGTGTCTTCTGATGCCTGTTACCCAGTCCCAGTGACACCTCATGATCGCACAGACTGGTGTGCTTCACCCATGTGGGCTTGTTGCTTCTCTGTTAGATAGCCACTTGTTTAACTTCAAGTCTTTAAGACCCCAGATGCTCTGTCTTTTGATAGTGGGGCACCATCAGCTTTCCTCACCACTTTTGCTTATGCATCCACTTTGTCTTCAGCGATTGTGCTGGGAGGGTGAGCATCACAGAATGCCAGGTTGTTAGAACAAAGTGTTATTGCATTGAGGCAGGTTATGAGCAGAGGCCCAAAGTCTGTACACTACCTCAGTATATTGCCATATAAATACAGGTATATAGGCCAATGCCTCCGTTCTTTATGAATGAATTCATTTACATATATACACACCCATGCTTATTCTTGAGTCCCAGGAGTCACGCTGCTTTGGCTGCTCTTTCGCTGACCATCTGAGTAACTTCAGACAAGTTACCTTGCCTTTTGAAGCCTCAGATATTTTTGTGATACTACCCATTTCATAGGGTCACTATGAGGTTTAAATGACATTATATATAATAAGAGTACCTGACACATAAACCAAACCCAGCCCCGGCAAGTCACTTAGACTTGACTATACTCCACTCTTAGTGGCTCTGTAGGACAGAGTAGAACTGCACTGTGGGATTTCTCAGGCTTTAATCTTTACAGAAGTGGACTGTTCCATCTTTGTCTCACAGGAGAAAACAGTTGAACTTTTGGCTAGCAGGCAATTAGAAACCATTGCCCCACCAGAGAGCTGGTACCTGACACATAGTGAGGACTTAATGCACATCAGCTATTTTATTACTTGCTTAGGATGATAGTGATGACTTATTAACATTTTTGCTTGGTGTTTTTTTTTTGTGAGAAGATACTTACAAAGTCTCGCTGTGTTGCTGCTGTGATACAAGAGGCCACCTCAAAACCATAGACTATAAACATCAGAATGAAATACTGCAAGGAAAACAAACAAGAATTGCATTTACCCTCAAAGAGAGGCTCCCCTACAAGCGATCATTACATCTTTAGCATATAATAACTATAAATATCATTAGATGTAATGATGCAGTCATGCATGGAGTTATTCAACAAACCCTCGTGGATACATTGTTTGGAGCTAGAATTGGTGTGAGAGGCATAACCATTCAGTTCTCTTCATTTCCTCAGAGATGACCAATCTAGAGCTTTCTCAGCCTAGATTTCTGAATTTGTTTTAAATGGGAAAAACAAAACAAGGGAACAAACTGATGTGTGCGTGTGTGTGAGCGTGAGCTTGATAACTGGCAAGAGTCTTAGTGACCAGACTCTATGCAGCGTCTCCCAGCTCCCTTCTAAGAGGGGAAATGTTCTTTCTGGCTTGCTGAAGATTTAGGATGACAGAGGGCAGGAAATGCTGAATGGGGCTGAATTCTTCTAGTATCATCATAGAGGAACAGACAGCCTTCAGGCCCTCAGCCCCAAACCCCCAAACCAAGCTCACTAACATGGAGTTGATTCGAACTCACAATGTCTCTATAAGACTGAATAGAACTCCCTCTATAGATTATAGAGACTCTAAGTCTGTACTCTGAGTGGCTGGTAGCTTTTTATCACTGACCTAATCGTCAGTAGCCTAACACATAACCCACTACGCTGTCCGGGTACACTAGCTAGTCACTGTCTTCTCTCACCCACAACCTACTCCAGATATTTCCATTGGATCAGTGGGTGAAACAGGATATACTGTGTGTCATCTAGTTGCTGTTGTTGAGGTTGGGGTGTGCGTTTGTGTGTATGTGTGTGCATGTGTGCGTGCGCTTCCACGGAACACTGCTCCAGTTTCAGGATGGCAAATATGTGGAGTTCTCTCTTGGTCTTCCTCCGCTTTGGGCCCTTGTTTGAGAGAATTTCAGTCACTGTCTGTTCTCTTTCTCTAGGTAAGGGGACCATCTCTGAGCAGGATGCTCTGCTGCCCTCAAATAGACTTTGACCTTAGTGTTAAGAGCGGGAGCATCTCATCATTGACCCAGTCGCAGATGCTATGGAGAGCTTTGAGGAACGGAGTCGCTTAGCGACACTAGAAAGGATGCACGGTGCGGAGGCTGCACTTCTGCTCCCTGCAGGGCATGGTGGGAAATAGCCTTGAACAGGTCAGTCCTGGTCGGCCCAGGGTGCAGTGAAGGCTGTTTTTAGGGACCCCCGACTCTCCTCTCCCCTTTCACCGCATTCCTTTTGGCTGCATTCTGGTCCCCACCCTCCAAAAGTGGGTGCCATTCCACTTCAAAGCAGTCACATGATGAGCTCACGCCCAAGAGCCAGAGAATGTTTCTGTTCTGCATTCCCAGGGTACCAGGACAAAGGTCCACTGACAGGTCCTTGAAGTTGCTGGACTTGTTTTTTAGAAGTAGGGGTGCCCTTTCAGGGGTGGGAATGGGAGTGAGGCTTTGTTTGGTTTCTCAGGATACTGTGAGAAACTACAGTTCTGAGCGAGGGGCAGAGAGGAGCTGTCCAGCCCCGACATGGAAGTTTCTTAGCTCGGCTGGCTCAGCGTGCTTCCACCTGTAAATCAGGGCATGATCTTTTTCTCTGTGGGTTGGTGCAGAAGTGTTTCTCTGCCTGCAGAGGGAAAGCTTCCTCCTGGAGGCAAGAAGCGGAGCTGTGTGCTACAGTGGTGCTTTCTCAAGGTTTTCTGCCCCAGGATCCTTGAATGGCAGAATGTGTAGGCCATTGCACAAGGTCCTTAGCCTTAAGCTAAATCTCTCTGAAAAGGCTCATGCTTTGTCTTACAAAATGCACGCACATTTTGTTCTAACTGGATATATCAGTGCCCAATTAATATTAAAATAATCTTTTAAACTCCGTGTCACTCCTCTGTCAATCAGGTGTGTTGCAGTCATTTGTGTGTTGTTGTGAGACTGGGAATGGTGCCGCTGGTCTTGCAAATACCAGCAGGGTCGCCTGCGGAGGAGAGGCTTCAGTGGTGCTTCAAGTCTAAGGCAGACTCGGAAGAAAATCCTGGCTTTCCACTACAATGAAAATTCGCCAATTGGTCTGATGGATTGCAGCGGAATACCATCTGATTTAGTGCCAGAAGATGAGATACTAGGTTGGAAGGCACTCACAACACTGTTGTGGTTAGCAGTGGCCACCACTATGGGCTACAACGCACCACTGGTTGTCAAGAAGGTACATGATCACCCAGTGTGTTGTACTGTGGTATTCCGAGTCACCATGATTCAGAGCGAACTAGGTGGCAACGTACAACATCAATAGTAAGAGAAAATCAGGTGATCAATTAGAAAACAAGTCTTATGAACAAGTTTTCAACCATCTCTCCTTTTGGCCTATGTAGCTTATAGCCTGCCACCAGGCACATAGATACACTCATTTGAGAAGTATGGATCTGGAAAGCACTTAGCAGGGTTGACCTGTTCAATTTCTTCAGAACTTGCTCTCATCCTCATCCTCCTCCTTACTTGGGACCTCACATTCTGTTTCCACCTGCCCCCCGAAAGTCAAAGCTTTGTGTTTAGTGAAGGAGAAACCATCCATCCGAATCAGTCTGGAGGACAACTGGGAAGAGTGTGCAGGTCTTACCGCCAGAAGAATTTTCCTGCTGGACTTCATGATGCCTACGATACCTAGAACAGACAGGCAGAAGAGGCAGATGCCAACAAACATGCCGATCCAGGCGGCCCCAAAGATGTCGTCATTGTCGGTGGCTTCAAGCAGTGGGTAGAGGCTATGCTGGTCAGATACAAAAAAGATGCACTCTGCTGTCAGGGCGATGCCACACATCTGGGGACAGAGTGAATCGGTCAGTGTGGCTGCCCGGATCACAGACTCGGGAAAGGGTATAGGGATATGGAATGGGTGAAAGAGCCTAATTCCCTATCCTGCATAGGCCTTTAGCAACTGGAAAATTCCTCATTGCCAGGCTATCAAACAGCTACTTCCATCCTTCCTTTGCTGCTTTGTCTTCCTGCTTTTGGGAAAAGACTCAGCTAATAGTAGGCCATCATGTCCTTGGGACATAAACCACTCAAGTAGCTTTTTGTACAAAGCCTTACCCTGTGTCTACTGCCCCATCTCCTAAACTCCTGGATTGTAGCAGGGGAACTGGTTAGCGTCCTACTTCTCAGGGCCAGAGACCCATTGAACGTTCAAGCTAGAAGGAACTTTGGCAATTATTTTTCTCAACCTCTGTATTCTACAGGTTAGGACTCTTGGCCCTGTCCAGAGTCAACACAGGGAGTGAGAGGCAGAGTCAGGTCAACAACCAGATGCCCTGACTCCTAGCGAGCGCTCCTTCCACCCTACGGTGCTGTCACCACTTTACCCTTGAGCCACTGTCACTTTCTGGTGTTCTCTTTTGGATGATGAAGCCAAGAAGAGGCAAACCTCTGTCCCCTGCAAACTTAACAGCAGGACTTCATGCTCCACCACTGCCATTGAGCCAATTCCGACTCATTGTGACCCTGTAGGACAGAATTGCCTCCATGGGTTCCTGAGACAGTGACTCTGGGAGTAGAAAGCCCAGTCTTTCTCCTGTGGAATGGCTGGTGGTTTCCACCTGTTGGTCTGCAGCCTCCCACAGGACCACTGTGCCACCAGGGCTCCACGGAAATCAAACTAAGGGGCAACAGGAAAGAGGGACTAAAGAGTAGGCCTGTGGACACGGATTTCTGCGTTTGGAAGTTGAGAGAAATAATCTCTTTTTTTTCAACCATGATATTTTGATACATTACATGATTATATGTAATTATTTATGTAGTTAAATTCTAACTAGCACATTTGACTAATGTATTTCTTAGAGGGAAAAAAATGCAGGCAGCCAGTAATTATGTCATTATTCCCTCTTGAAATTTCCACTTTGGAGCAATCTAAAGTCTTGATTACAGGAAGAGCAAACACCCTTGAAAACACACTTGACTTACACCAACAATCACGTGTCCAAAAATCAGCAGGCCCTGGAAGCAACGAACAGTTGAGTCGTCTTTAGCCATCTTCAGGGTTTCTCACAAGCTGAAGACACAGATGAGAACATCACAAGGTAATACGAATAGGTGACAACTATTGCTACAACTCCCACACCGTGATTAAGTCAGGTAATTGTGTGGTACTTCTTATTCCAACACAACTAGACCAAAGTCAGACGATTACTTAGCAGTGGAGGAAATCTGGCTATTAAGCTCAGTAATTGAATAAGGAACTGAAAAAAACATCAATGCACTTGACTTACGGTGCTGGTGACAATATAGAAAGTGCCAAGGCCAAAGGCACAAACAAATCTGCTTTGGAAGAATTATAGCCAGAGGACTCCTTAGAAACAATGATGGCGAGTCTCCCAACATGGGCATGTTATCAGGAGGAACCAGTTCCCGGAGAAAGACATCGTTCTAAGTAAAATCGTGGGTGAGCCAAACAAGAGGAAAGCCTTTGATAAGATGGATTGTGGCTGCAACCATAGAGCATTTGGAGGGTGGGGCAGCACTGGGAGGGGTTTCGTTCTGGCGCACACAGGGTCGCTCTGAGTCAGAGCTGCTTGACGTCACCTAAGAACAGCAACAAGAAACTCAGTAAAAACAAAGCCTACTGGGGTCTGTCTCGTGTCTTCCAGGAGTTCTAACGACATGAGGGTGTAGCCTGCATTTCTCTGAGGGATGAACCGAAACTGGGCCAAGTCAGTTACTTCTATGCAAGGACAGCAAAACCAGGCTTGGGATGACTGGGCAAGGCGCAAGCACCATGGCAACGTGAGCTATATTGAAGGTCCCTCAGCATCCTTAGGCATTTCACACCGAGACCCAAAGGGTCAACTTAGGGTCAGTATTGGTGATGGGTTCTTATGAGACCTGCAGGCTGCTGCTAAAAAACATGATTTCATAAATAGTTTGCTCTTAAAGAACAAACGAAAACAATTGTGGTAGAGTTGGTTCTGCTATGGGGCAACACCCTGTGTATGTGTATCAGAAGCAAACTGCGCACCGTGGAGTCTGGGATGGCCGGGTTTTCACAAGTTGGCTCACCTGCCCTTTCTTACCAGGTACCTCTGAGTGGCTCTAAACCTCAGTCTTCCTAGTTGCTGAGTGTTTTAATAATTTGCACCACTTACGGACTTCTCTCAAAAAATGGTTGGCAAAAGAAATCATGTCCTGTCATCGAAATGAATGTGAAGAGAGAAAGAGGGGATCAATTCAGTGCCCTGGATGAGTCCCACTCTGCATGTTGTTTGGTGTCTTCCAGTCGTCATTCACAGCAACCTCAGGAAACACTGCCCGGTACCACACCATCCCCCAAACTGTCGCTAGCCTTGAGTTCATTGTTGCAGCTACTGAGCCAAGCCATCTCCTTGCAGGTCTTCCTTTTTTGGGTGCCTCTCCACTTTACCAAGCAGGATGTCCTTCTCCAGGGACTGGAGCCGCTTGATAACATGTGCAAAGTACGTGAGAGGGAGTCTCGTAAAAATCTGATTTAGTAGAAAAAGAAAATAAATGAGGCCTGCACATGAAACTAGAGTTTGTGCTGTTAAGATAAGTTGCCCAGGATTATACACCCAGTACATGGCAGAGCTGGGCCGCAAGCTTTGGTCTGTGGGACTTCAAAGCCTCAGAACTTTCTCCTAAAAAAGATCCCGGGGGGGGGGGGGGGTGGGAGAGATCCCAAGAAATGACCGACCAGGCTTAGTGACACGCAAAGCACAACGTGGGCTTCTTGCTGCCCAGAGAATTCTCTGGAAGGAACACAATGGTGAGTGTTTGGATTCTGTACTTGAAATACCTTGAGAAAACGTCATAGCATTTCTCATCAATTAAATTCTTCCATACACCCAGGCTCTAAATCAGAATGGATTCAGTGATACATTTTGTTTAGTGGAACACAGATAAATGTATGGGAAATTGTTATATCACAGGACATTCCACCTTGGTAAGAAAGCTCTATCTCCAAATACATGTTAGTTACAATACAGGTAGGAAGACCCTGAGCACTGGGGAAGGCCTGAGAGGGAAGAGGTAATCCTTGCAGAATATACATTTGTTTTTTTATTCACTCCCACTTACATTTTAAATCAGATTTTTAAATATTGGAGTTTAAAAATTGTGATAAATATGTAGAAAGCAAGCATTTGCCATTGCTACTGTCTTCGCAGGTATAGATCAGTGACAATGTGTATATTCACTAGGCTTCTTCAACCGCCATCATTAACTGTTCCTTAATTCTTCCACCACCCCTAATACAAGCCCAGAGTCCCTTAAGCACCAACTTCCTTCCCGCTCAGTTTTGGTAAGCACTAATAATTAACTTCAGTCTCTCTATAGTTGCCTGTTCTAAATATTTCACATAAGTGTGTGTGTGTGTGTGTGTGTGTGTGGTGTCCTTTTGTGGCTGACTGAATTCATTCAGCAGAGTGTTTTCCAAGTTGGATTTGTCTGGTTTTGGTAAGTCCAGCAGAGCTTGGTGTGTGGGGGATGGAGGGAGGGTGGGCGGAAAGGAGGGAGGGAGGGTGGAGTGACATTCCAGAGAAAGGTAAGGTCAGGGAGTGGAAGCTGAAAAGAGCAAGGTGCCCTGGAAACAGCAAATCAACCAGTCTGGCAGATGTCCCAGTGCATGTGGAACATCAGTGGGGGACAAGCCTCCTCTCTGACTCAGGCAGGCTCGTTGAATTTTAACTTTATCGTTACACCCTAGTGCTAGTACCGTATTAAGAGTCTTCCAAGGAATCTCAAATGTCTCTAAATAGTTTCCCTTACCTGGTCACCTGGGTAGCTGTGGGGATCTTAGCAATTTTTGACTCAGAATTTGGCACGTTGTGGGCACTCCATTAATATTTGTTGAATGAGTAGAAGGATTGGGGCCATTCTTAGAAGATCCCTGTGTGTAGTTTCTGCTTAGACAAGACCTGCATTTCTTTCTGCTTAGCAATGGCATTTCATGCTTAGAAATGTCATCTGCTCTCTCCAGCGGTCGAGCAGGAGTCTGAGGGGTGCCTTTGTGCCCCAAAGGGTTAATGCGCAAAACCCCCAGGGGAGAGCTACAGCAAGCACCTGGGAAAGCTCACTCCTCTGTGTACAGATGCTTCTCGTGCGTGTCGCCTAGAGGCGCAAACAAGTAGACTTGAAAAAAAAAAGGCAGACAACAGGAGTGCAGAGAGTGAAAAGGTAGAAACCCAACAACATAAAATTTAGCACTATTATAAGTCGCTGCTGAATATGTGCCACTGGTCAGGGACCATCCGGTATGGCAACTTAAAATTCATTCCAACTACATTGACTGGCGGTGCTGTTGGCAAAGTATTAGGCTGTTAACGCAAGGGAGGTGGTTCAAGCCCGCCAGCAGCTCTACGGGAGAAAATTGTGGAGAAAAATGTTTCTATAAAGATTTATAGCTTTGAAAATTCTATGCAGGGTTGCTATGAGTTGAATTGAATGACAGTGGGTTTGGGTTTGTAAACTCCCCAAACCAGACTCATTGCCAACGAGTAGATTCCGACTCATAGTGCCCCCAAAAGCAACCCTATACATGAGTGATCTTATAAAACAGAGTAAAGTCGTAATGGAGGCTTTAGCTTACACTAGCATAAGGCAAAGATATTTGCTTGGGAAAGGAAGAGGTGAAACTATCATTTTTCACAGATGATATGATTTTATAGATGGCAAATCCCAAAAGCTTCACAAGGGGAGAACTGCAAGCAATAGAGGAATATGGCACAGTGGCAGGATACAAGATCAACAAACAGAAGTCTGTCGGCTGACACACATCAGACAAGACCACAGAAGAGGAGATCAAAAAGGTGCTACCCTTCACAATAGCCAAACACAAATTGAAATATCTAGGAATATAGCTGATTAAAAGAACACAAGGTCTATATGAGGAAAACTACAGAACACTATTACAAGAAACCAAGAGTGACCTCAACATATGGAAGAATACCCCATGCTTGTGGATTGGAAGACTCAATATAGTAAAGATGTCAGTTCTGCCCAAGGCACTACATAAGTATAATGCAATCCTGACATAATTACCCTCATCTTCCTTCAAAGAAATGTAAAAACCAATTACCAAATATGTGGAGAGAGAAGAAGCCCAGAATTAGCAGAGAACACCTGAAGAAGAAGGACACAGTGGGAGAGCTTGCTTTACCTGACATTAGCACAGTATTATACAGCCACAGTGGTAAAAACAGCGTGGTATTGGTATAATGATAGATGCTCAGACCAATGGAAAAGGACTAAAAATCCAGAAATAAAATCATCAGCATACAGACAACTGATCTTTGATAAGGGCCCCAAAAATATTCAATGGGAAGCAGATGTCCTCTTTAACAAGCGATGCTGGAAACAATATATACTTACCTGCAGAAAAATGAAGCACGACCCTTATCTCACTCCATGCACAGAATAAACTCAAGGTGGATCACAGACCTTAAAGTTAAACCCCAAGCCAGATAGGGCAAGATATGACAAAATAATAATTTATAAATTATCAAGGGCTTATGAGGGAGGGGGGAGTGGAGAGGGAGGGGAAGAAAGAGAACTTGATGCAAAGGACTTAAGTGGAGAGCAAATGCTTTGAAAATGATTAGGGAAAAGAATGTACAGATATGCTTTATACAATTGATGTATGTATATGTATGGATTGTGGTAAGAGTTGTATGAGTCCCTAATAAAATGTTAAAAAATACAATGAAAAAAAATGTTAACACCAAACTATTAGGGCCATCAATGAGGGAATTGGGACCAACTTGAGAACTCTGGCACAGGGAATACATAGGCTATCAGAAATAGGGAAGGACACAAACACAGAGGAGGCACAAATTGACAAATGGGATATACTGAAGATAAAACACCTGTGTACATTGAAATAATTCACTGAGAGTAATAAGAGAGCCCAAGAACTGGGAAAACATCTTTAGCAATGACACATCAGACAAAGGCCTTATTACTAAAATCTACAATACTCTGCTAGCTTCCAAAAAGAAAAAAAAACCAAACTAATTGCGCTCTGAGGAGAGGGGCAAAGGACCTGAACAGAAGTTTCACAGGGGCAGAAATCTGAATGGCTAATAAACATATGAGAAAATGTTCCTGATTACTAGCCATAAGTATAATGCAAATCAAAACAACAATGAGATACCACCTAACATCTTCAAATATAGCCCAATTCAAAACATCAGGAAGCAACAAGAATTGGAGGGACTGTGGTGAGATAGGAACTCTCGTCCATTGCTGGTGTACCTGTAAGTATGTGCAATGACTTTAGAAATTGATTTGGCGATATCTAAAACATATGGAAATTGAGCTACCATACAACCTGGCAATCCCACTACTAGGTATATACCCAGAAGAGGCAACAAACAACCCACAGCCAGACATCTGTGCTCCAATGTTCATCGTGGCACAGTTCCCAATTGAAAGGGGTTGGAAACAACCCAAATTTCCATCAACTGATGAGTGGATTAAAAAACTGTGGTACATACACACAATGGAGTACTATGCATCCCTAAAAAAGTAGTGATGAATATATGAAGCACATCACTTCATGAGAAGAACTGAAGGAAATCATGTTAAGCGAAGTAAGCTAAACACAAAAGGACAAGTACAACATGAGTCCGCTGAGGTAAGCTTTAAAAAATGCAAAAGAGGCAAAGGGAAAAAAGCTAATGCACACAAATATTCCTGGGGTAAAGTACAGTTAGTATATGGCAGGGGCCAGACCAAATCCAGGGATACATATGGTAACCAACTAAAAATGAGAGGGAAAAAAGGAAAACAAAAGACAAGGGTAGCGGCGGGAACAGGGCACTAACCCACCCAAGGGGAGGGTATTGTTTATATCTCCACAGGGAAAGAGGGCCCAGACTTCAACCTGGTGCTCCAAGATGTGAATGCAACATGGGCTGGCCCCAACCCCAACTACCTGGACAGCCTCCCCTCCCAGAAGAATTCATCTCAGAGGACAGCACTGAAGCTACAGTTCAGGGAAAGGGACAGGTCTGATCAGAGCACACAGGATTAAATGAGAGAGTGGAGCACATTCTGACCCACCAAGCCCTGAGGATGATATCCCTGCTCAGATCAGCCAATGTAAAGAGAGAACCATATATGGTCGGCCCTACTACCAGACACGACATCGCTCCCTGACCCATAGCCCTATGGGGGACAACAATGGAGACACAGTGCTGGAATTGCGCCTGATCGAAGCCCACCACACCGAGGCAAAACACTAGGGGCGTGCAACAGAACAGCAAGGGGAGCAGAGAAAGGAAGTTTCCAAGGAATACCAAAAATAGACTTTGGGGCCAGGGTGTGGCACCCCATCAGACTCTACCAGAAAGATCAACAAACAGACCTTGAACTATTAACAGGCTTTTCTTTTTGTGTGTGTGTTGGTTTTGTTTTCTTTTGTTGCTTTGTTTTGCTCTGTCTTGCTTTTTATGCATATTATTACCTCTGCAGATCTATCTAGATAAGATAAGCGAGATAAACAATGTGGCAATGGGACTGACGGTTCCAGGGGGAAATGGGAGAAGGAGCGGTGGGGGAAAGGAAGTGGGTGTTAATAAGCCCAGGGACAAGGGAACAACAAGTGATCCAAAACTGATGGCGAAGAGGGTGTAGGAGGCCTGGCAGGGCTTGATCAGGGGCAATGTAACCAAGAGGAATTACTGAAACCCAAATGAAGGTTGAACATGATAATGGGACAAGAGGAAAGTAAAAGGAAACAGAGGAAAGAACTAGGAGGCAAATGGCATTTATAGAGGTCTGAATACAGGCATGTACATATGTAAATATATTTATATATGAGGATGGGGAAATAGATCAATGTGCATATATTTATAGGTTTAGTAGTAAAGTAGCAGATGGACATTGAGCCTCCACTCAAGTACTCCCCCAATGCAAGAACACTTTGTTCATTAAACTGTAATTCCATGATGTTCGCCTTCCCAACATGATCATTGAAGACAAAGTGGGTGCATAAGCAAATGTGGTGAAGAAAGCTGATGGTGCCCGGCTCTCAAAAGATATAGCACCTGGGGTCTTAAAGGCTTGAAGATAAACACTCGGCCACCTAGCTGAGAATCAACAAAGCCCACATGGAAGAAGCACACCACCCTGTGTGACTTAGAGGTGTCGATGGGATCAGGTAACAGGCATCAAAGAACAAAAAATCATATCCTTGTGAATGAGGGGAGTGCAGAGTGGATACCTAAAGCCCATCTGTAGGCAACTGGGCACCCCCCCGACAGAAGGGTCACGGGGAAGGGATGAGCCTGCCAGGGTGCAGTATAGCACTGATAGCACTAATAAAATTTACAACTTTCCTCTAGTTCTTTAATGTTTCCTCTCCCCGCCCCTCCCCCCAAAATCATGATCCCAATTCTATCTTACAAGTCCGGCTAGACCAGAGGATGTATACTGGTACAGATCAGAACTGGAAACACCGGGAATTGAGGACAGATAAACCCCTCAGGACCAATAATGAGAGTAGCCATACCAGGAGGGGAAGGAGAAGGTGGGGTAGAAAGGAGGGACTGATCACAATGATTTACATTTAACCCCCTCCCTGGGGGATGAACAACAGAAAAGTAGGTGAAGGGAGACATTGGATGGTGTAAATCATGACAAAATAATAATTTATAAATTAAAAAGGGTTTGTGAGGAAGTAGGGGCGGGGAGGGAGGGGAGAAAAAGGAGGAGCTGATACCAAGGGCTTAAGTGGAAAGCAAATATTCTGAGAATGATGAGGGCAACCAATGTACAAATGTGCTTGACACAATGGATGGATGTATGGATTGTGATAAGAGTTATAAGAGCCCCCAATAAAATGATAAAAGAAACCAGAGA